>NC_069657.1:150186552-150489583 GCF_027244095.1 Hemicordylus capensis
AGAATATCGTGCAAAAGTCCATTAATTTCAGTAATGCAAATTAAAAGGTGAAACTGATATATGAGACAGACGCATTACATGCAAAGCGAGATAAATCAAGCCTTAATTTGTTATAATTGTGATGATCATGGTGTACAGCTCATGAAAACCCCAAATCCACAATCCCAGAAAATTAGAATATTACATGGAACCAAGAAGACAAGGATTGAAGAATAGAACAATACCACACCTCTGAAAAGTATAAGCATGCATATGTATTCAGTACTTGGTTTGGGCCCCTTTTGCAGCAATTACTGCCTCAATGCGGCGTGACATGGATGTTATCAGCCTGTGGCACGGATGAGGTATTATGGAAGACCAGGATGCTTCCTTAGCGGCCTTCAGCAATTCTGCATTGTTTGGTCTCATGTCTCTCATCCTTCTCTTGGCAATGCCCCATAGATTCTCTATGGGGTCAGGTCAGGCGAGTTTGCTGGCCAATCAAGCACAGTATACTGTATACTTTTCAGAGGTCCGATATTGTTCTATTCTACAATCCTTGTCTTCTTGGTTCCATGAAATATTATAATTTTCTGGGATTGTGGATTTGGGGTTCTAATGAGCTGTATGCCATGATCATCACAATTATAACAAATTAAGGCTTGACTTATCTCGCTTTGCATGTAACGCGTCTGTCTCATATATCAGTTTCACCTTTTAATTTGCATTACTGAAATTAATGGACTTTTGCACGATATTCTAATTTTCCGAGTTTCACCTGTAGGCCTAATCCCCTGCAACCACTATGCACTCAGATGCCTATGAGAAGCCCTATCACTCACCCAGCAACCTGTCTGTGTCAGTGGTCAGTAACTGATGCTGTTGTAGAAGAATGAATTACATCCACCACCACCACCCCGCGCTCCTGCCTGCAACACAGAATTGGTTGTGAGGAAAGTCCCTCTCTGATCAAATAAGGCTGTTATTGAAATCGTAAAACGTTAAAGGGACAAATAAAGTCACTTTAATTTATTTGAATACAACTGTGTATGTGGACCCGCGCCTTTTGGGGGAGAACTCATCTCTTCTCGCCCCAAGCGCATCTCGTTTCTACGCGCGTGCACACACAAACGCTGTTGGCAAGCCCAACCTCACCTCTGGCCGGGCCCTAGCACCACGGCACCATCGCCCTTTTAAGGGAGAAGAAATTCTTCGCATAAACAAGCTTTTGGGCCTGGAAGCTGAGAGCGCCGCGTAGTTGGGAGATTCCAGAGGGCACGGGAGGTGGAAATACCCCTGGGTGCTAGGAGTTTGGGAAATTTTACCTCCCGCTTCGGAGCGGGAGTCGGCGGTGCACGGGGAGCAAATCCGAGAAGCAGCTCTGGGAAGTCTCTGGAAGTTGCTTGGGAAGGAATTGGGGGAGAAAGGGGTAGACTTGAAACGGACAAGGGAGCGTCGTTCAAGAGCAATCCCCAGCCAGGGGCGAAACTAGGTTTTAGGGTGGGGAGGAGCAGCCACAGAGATGGGGGAAGGAAGTGGAACGGTGCTAGCTACACGCTCAGCCAGAAAAGCATCCTGGACGGACCATTCTCGCATTCTTGGCAGGCTGATACTGATCACATATGCCCCCCGCCCCCGCTTCTTTCCCTCTGGGGAACGTGCCAACGGATCCCTCCAAAGTTTCCCAACTCATCACAAAAATAAGGAATATTGTGAAATGATGCGAAAGTCCGAAATTAACAACTCTATATTTACATCCCAGTAAGAGACAGGCTTTTTCTCTCTCATTATGATGGACGTGATGTGAGGCCTTTTTTAAAAAGGGAAGGCGAGGGACCCCCGCAAATCTTAACAGTGCTCGATGATGCTCTAATACTGCCCCTGCTGGTGAGGATGCAACGGGGTCGGGGTCCCTTCGGGGGCCCATTCCTTCTGCTTTGGGCTCGGCAGCAGCCCCGGAGCCTCCTTGACTCCGCGTAGAGTTATTTCCACGGTAAGGGATCGAAGAGAACTTCCGTTCCTTCTTTTCGAACGCACAACGTGAAGTTCCAGGCTTTGCTCCCGCCGCCCCGCAGAGGGGGATAGATTTTGTTTTTCCTTTTCACGATTCTAGCTTGGATCTCAGTGGGATATGGAGAGAACTGAGTGAACGTGTGCCTGCCTGTATTCGTATCCGATTCAGTGCCTCCCATCCGATCTAAATTAATGGGACAAATATACTGTTCTTGTGAACAACTCAAGGTTCCTATATAACGTTTATAGCCCCCGTTTCCTCTGAGGAGCCCAGGGCGATGTCCATGCTTATGTTTATCCTCACAACTCTGTGAGGCAGCAGGTTAGATTGGTACAGAGTCACCCGGTGAGTTTCATGGCTGAATGGGGATTTGAATTCAGGTGTCCCAAATCCTAGTCCAACACTGTAACCACTACACCACACTGGTCATCAAACAATGTCTCCAGCAGCTTTTCTGCTTCCTCTGACTCCAGGTAGAGGAACAGGCTTTTGGGTGTGACACTCTTATAATTATGACTGTTTAGTTGTAGATGTCCCCAAGGGCTTTGTCTCCTTACTCATATATATGCTTAACTCTAGTACTAATCATCCACATCTCTTTGCATAATTGCTTCTTGTAGCAGACAGTTCCACAGGTTTAACTGTGCATAATATACAATTAAGCAGTGTTCTTAAGGAACAACGTTTTGTTCATGTAGCTGCTTATTAACATGCTTTGTTCTTTAAAATCCCACAATTAATTTTGCAGAATGCAGGCAGGATAAATCCAAGCCAAGCCTGCCAATAGCATTATCCAGCCGTTCTGTTTAGGGAGAGAAATGTACCGCTCCCCATTTTGGAAAAAACATATTTATAATCCAGGAACTTCTGTATGTCTGGCTATTAGATTAACTACAACAAATCCTCTTAAAATAACTGCCCCCCCCTTGGAAATTGGTCTTGAATTATCCAAGAAGTGTTCTCAAACCTTGCTGTGACTCTTACCTGAAAAAAGTACTTCTGGTTATTTCTTCTCTTTCTAAACAGAGACCCTGACTCTGAGGCTGTAGGCCCTGAGCAACCAGTTTGCTTAACTACAAACAAAAATATCTCCCAAATTCTCTTCCAGGCTTGATCCTGCTCAAAATATAAGAACTGTGAGACAAAAGCCCCTTCTTGGTCTTGGTTTGAATCAGAGGTGGGTTGACTTCAGCCTTGTGGAATCTACTTTTATTATTTTTTAACTAAAACCCTGAGGTCCATCAAATGGAGCCCAGTGCAAAATAGTGAATCAGGATGCAGATCCAATTACCATGAGCTATACACACAGATGATCTTCATATTCAAATATAACTCTGTGTCAGAGTCACTACAGAACAGTGGCTCTAACTCTGAAACTGGCCAGCAGAAATGCACAAAACTCTGGTCAAAGGCAATTAATACTTACATTTTACAGATGAGGAACACTGAGACTGAGAGACATTGTTAGCACCAGACCAACCACGTCAGATAATTTTCTTTTTAGTTGTAATTTTACTTAGCTGTTTTTTAAACCATGGGAGTCAGAAACTCTTGGTGATCTAGTCGCCCAGTAGTTCCTGACCTACTTTCTGCCTGCTCCACAATTTGGATAACTGATAGTGTGTGAACTGAACTGTAGCCTTCACAGAAGAGCACCTTGGTTTCATTCTGAGTTTCTGAAGCCACGTGGAATGCATTAATATGAGAATTCCAAGGAATTTAAAGGAATTCCAAGGAATTTAAAGATATGAGTATCTTGTTAACATACAAACATAGACAGCTACCTTCTACCAAGTCAGACCATTGGTCTATCTAGCTCAATATTGTCTACACAGACTGGCAGGGGCTTCTCCAAGGTTGCAGGCAGGAGTCTCTCTCAGCCCTATCTTGGAGGTGCCAGGAATGGAACTTGGAACCCTCTGCATGCAAGCAAGCAAGCAAGCAAGCAAGCAAGCAAGCAGATGACCTTCCCAGAGCGGTCCCATCATCTAAGGGGAATTTCTTACAGTGCTCACATGTAGTCTCCCATTCAGATGCAATTAGGGTGGACCCTACCACCAAATGGAAGGTCTTGGAATACCATGGCTCAATCCCATAATGTCGACTAGCATCACTAAGTATTAGTGTTTAAGACTCCCAATGAAAATTATTTATTGCAGGGT
This sequence comes from Hemicordylus capensis, assembly GCF_027244095.1. Classification (NCBI taxonomy): domain Eukaryota; kingdom Metazoa; phylum Chordata; class Lepidosauria; order Squamata; family Cordylidae; genus Hemicordylus; species Hemicordylus capensis. Next base: position 150,190,708 of record NC_069657.1, read on the forward strand.
TAAAACCAAGCAAACAACTATATAAATAACACACACACACAATTAGGTATGGTTCACAAATGCTCACCAATCACTTGATAACTGCAGCATAAAGTGACAATTTATGTGTCTAATCAAATATCACAGAAGGAACTTTCATGTACCTATTGAGAGCATTTGAACTATTTTTCTGCAGAACTTGGTTTAACTGGGTCATTTTCTCCTCTTATAAAAATAGATGCCAGATGCAATTTTTATGGTGCTGATATATCCAAGTACATCAATTTACCACAATATCAGTAGAACACAGGTTAGAAATTCGCTTTTAATGCTGACTGCTAAACAATGGGTTAATAGCCACGCTCATGTGACTGAACAGTCACAGGCAGGCACCCTTTCTTCTTCTCTGCATTTTAGCTGATGAGGCTCCAGCAGATAGCAAGATGTTGTTTACAGGACCTCGGAATGTGGCCTTATACTTTGTACTGTTGAATGTTTCTATTGCTCCTGTTGTTCACGAGGTCAGCTGGATCATCCTGCATAACTTCCTGATTCTTATATGCCTCCCAGCTTGTCCCAATCAGCAGATTTCATCAACTACCTCTTGCTTTGCTTTCCAAGGTTACTAATGAAAACACCGAACGGAATGGCTTCCAAGACTGCTTCTGGCCTCTTAGCAGATATTTATTCCTTTCTTTATCTAGTTCTTGGCTCCACTTACAGTATCTGTATTGATGCCTGTCTCTTTTCAGTTTAAACAGTAGTACTCTGTGACGCTGAATGTTTTGCAAATGTCCAAATACATTAGATCATCTGCAGTTCCTGTGTCTGGACAAATCAGGGCTAGTTTATACACTCCATAGAACCAAGTGGTAAAGCTTTCCCTGGACTGTTCCACTTCAGGCTTTTGGTGGGGGATCACATTTTATAATGCTTTTTTGTGGGGGGTGGAATCTTCTTGCATATGGAAAAATTAGTATATACCAACAGCAAGGGTGAACCCATCTCCCCAGTATGGCAGGTTTTTAGGTACAGAGAGTGTATTTCATGGAGAAGCACCGCACAGTATAACCCCCCACCTCTATCCTGATGTGGTACCATCTATGAAAAACTTTGTTCATTTTTATATAAAAACATGTGTAGACCACCTGATTCTACTGTATAAACTGATCCTCAGTTATAGCCTTAAACACCATTTACTGTCCGCCCCCCCCACCCCACCCCACACACACATTCTTTGCTTTGGTGTCCTTCTGGCCTCCTGCAGTGGAAGATTAAAGGGCCACTCTAAGCATCATAACTTATTTAATAGCAGGAAGGGTCTAGAATCTTACATTAAGTGTATGTGTACAAGGAGCTTCAAATGCATGTTCTGTTCCATCTGTACACATTCTGGGATTCCCCTTCCAATAATTTGGAAATCCTTATGCTTGGATTTTGATATTGCCATAGTGCCCTTTATCTTGCAGAGAGGCTCCAGGCAGGAGACACCAGCTCAGCTCCTTAAAAGCACCCCTTTTGTCCTCCCTCATAACCTCCGAACTGTCTTGGTTGAAAATCCCAGGGCTAAACAAGGCCTTTTCTGGTGGCTCTGACATTCTTGAAGTCATCACTTAATCTAAAACCACATGTGCATCTTAATGATTACTTGGTAATCTTCCCCTATTTCAACGGAGAGGGGCTCAAAAGTTCTTTAAGAGGAACAAGTGAAATTGGTCCTGGACTAAAGCATCAGACCAGTCTGGGCACAAAGGCACCCTCAGAGAGGAGGGGAAATGGCAAGTCTAATCCTCATACTGCCAAGTATGCTAGACAGTGAGTTTGGTGCTCACAGTGGAAGGCCTAGTCCCCGAGAGAAGCTTTCTTTCATACTCTAATTGGGATGAAAGCATCTCTAGGTGCTGCTAATTCACTTAGGTTTGAGCTGGAGTAGCTATGGCAAAGGCCAAGAGGGACTTCACAAGCTGCACATTGGAGGATACTTGGGAATTAGCATAATTCTTGCCAGGAAGCAAAGTCAAGGTAATGTCCAAAGAGAGAAACATTTGGCTCAGTGGTCTTGTGGCAAAAGAAAAGACCTTTGGGTGAAAGCTACATCCAGAGGCCCTTCCTCCACTCTTCAAGGACAGACTGTGAGTGCCTTTCAAGTCCAGGACAGCTCCCTAGCCTACCCCTTAGTACCTCAGTATAACCCCATGGGAGCAGGGTTGCCAACGTTTTAGCAGCAGTTTGATCTACAGACATATTAGCAAGTGGCAGTGCTTATCTTCATGCCATAAAAAGCTTCATCTGCTGATGTTTGCATAGCAAGCTGCTGTTAGGCACAAGAGCTCACCTGTGTTCTGAAGCTCTTCATAGTCTTAAGCAAGTCTGTGTCTATGTACCCATGTATTTACCTATTGCAAAGGTAAATGTAGGACAATTTGCATACTGAAAAGTTCTACAGGAATCTTTGCTAAGAATGTGGACTAGGAATGTTGCTGTTAATTTGCTGCCCTCTCTGAATATTTCCAGCAATTCTACCAGCATTGAATATTCAGTGCATACTTCTTGGTTGCAGCAAAGCATCTGATTAATTATTCCCTTGAACAATAAACTATTTGCTTATGTCTTTTACAAAACTGATTTTTCACTAAGGAGTCGCAAACAGAGCTTATACTGAGGTGCTTGTGTTTATTTCCATTGCTTGACTCAGTTAAAGAGTTAAAAATGAGGCAGTTAACTGAATTTAAAAGAAGATACAATCAGTGCACAGGCCTAGAGATAAACCAGAGGCTGTAGGAGAAAGAGAAATCTAAGTTATCTGCCTGCATTTAAGGAACTGTTTTTAGATCAACCCCTTGATCTCCAGGAGCCTTTCCAGGAAAAGATGACGTGGTGGTCAACAACCCAAATTAAATTGTTCTAGCTGGCCTTTGTGCCTCTAACAGCAGCTTGGTCTGTAGAGATCAATAGGTGAATTCCTTCGCAGTACAGGGATAAAATGTACTATCTGCCGGTGTCTCCATATCAAGCTGTTGTTAGAGGCACAGAAGCAGGAACAAGTATAAAAGCTGACAATCTACTTGGTCACATGAGGTGGCCAGATGTAAAGAAAACAGGTGTGTCCTCAATAGTTGTGCACATTTAAAGACATTCAGCAGATGCATTTTCTCCCTCTTCTGGATGACAAGCAGCATCTCCTGAAATTCCTCTTGATGCAACTATTAAAAGAGGACAGGGTTCTGTCCATCTAATCACTCTGCTTTCAGGCCAGAACTACATGTTACATTAAGCATGCAGCTTTTGTCCAAAATGGCAAGCATGCATTTGATCCCCTTCACCCCATCTGTAATATCTAGACAACTTACCTGTGACCTGATGTTCTGGCATTTTGTGTTTCCCTTCCAGTAGCAACCAGTGCTGTAGGAAAGGGAAAGGCACAATGCCATGACATCAAGACATGTGGTCGAGGAAGAATGTGCAAGGATCTTCCTTCTAGGAACTGAGAGGAGTTCCAACAGCATGAGGGGAAAGGCAAGAGAGCCGACATTCCATAAGGGGGGATGTGTGTGCATATGCTCTGGTCTCCAGTGCTCCTTTGTTGAAAGTCACATTGGGCAAGTTCTTCTTGCTACATATAGCTTGAAGGAGAGTGGAAGAGCTTGAAGCACTCCATGGTCACTCCCTCTTTCCAGCAGAGTCTCCTCCGTGTCAGTAGCTACCTTGTGCTGAATTGGGATAACGGTCTGTTTAGCCCAGAACCATCTATGGTGACCTGCCACAATTCTTCAGAATCCCAAGATTTGTTAACCAGAGATACCAAAGATGGACCTTGGGACTTTACACTTGCATAGTATATGCTCTACCACTGAACCAAGCTGCCTGCGCTTCAGTTCATCCTTGGTAGCGGAAGCCAGTGTTCTGACACCTTCTGTCCTAACCACAGATCCAGAGGGGTGGCTGCTTGCTGACCTGGTAGGAGAGGAGTGTGGTGATTCAGCAGCATCTGGTGTGTGTGTGTGAGGGATGTTCTGTCATTGCAGCCCATAACCAAATCGAGTGTGAGGCCCACGGGCCAGCGAAGCAATTCCATGTGAGATGAGACATGTCCAAATCTGGAATGTGGATAGAACAAGACCAGAAACAAATGAAGGTCTTTGAAATCATGTGAAACCATTGTCAGTTTCTCTTGTTCCTTCCTGCAACCCGCCCCCACCCTCTGATCAGCCTCCCCAGTCCCTGTCCCCCTGCCTGCCTAAGCTCTGAGATTCTTTCATATGCTTTATAATTCTCTAATCATCTAATTGGGGTCCCTCTTTGGGTGAGGCTTACCTAAACTGATGTCACTTCCCACCCACCTTCCTGTGCCTAATGGCGCATGCCACCATCAGGAATGATGGCGGATGTTATGGCATTACAGTGCTTAATAAACATCAGCCCTATCCTCATGTAGTTCCATTATTATCCAGGTAAAAGGGAAGAAGAGATGTAACACAAGGGATGGGACTGGTGCATATAGGGGCAACTGTAGGGGCAACTATACTATACTGTAGGGGCAACTCGGCACTGTAGTCCCAAGCTTAAGACTGGTGTTGGGGAACCATCACCACCTCTTTGGGGATATTGGGACAATACTAAATCATCAGGAGCAGTCTTACTAAGTCAGACCAATATTCCATTAGCCCTGGTACTGTCAAACATCACTTGGAATGAGTCTCTGACCCAGGTTTACAGGAGCACAGATAAATGTTCAGCTATGATGGAGTTCATACCAGGTAGAGGACAAAGGCCACATATATGGCGAGTGCAAATCCTGTGGCAATGTAGTATGCCAAATAGTTCAGAGCAATGACAGCTGTCACCACGTAGTAGAGGTTGATTGCACAGATTAGTCCAGTGATCAGGATCATCACAATCTTCCCAAGGCTAAAGAAGCAGGAGAGCAGAGAGTCAAAGACACAAGGCCACAACCAAGATGGAACAGAGCCACTCTAGGTTTAAATGCATAGATATGCCAATATTGTGTATAGTTCCAGCCTAAGCCTGTAGTTTAGATTTGCTAAGTGCTGGTCACATTTTAGGGACAAAGCTCAACTCCCACTGGCACATGTCATTCAAAATCTCAGTGAAATACCTTCCATTGATGATTTGGATGCACTCTCGAGGGGGCTGAGAAGTGTATGAAGGGAAGGGTGGAGGGGAAGTGGGAACAGATAAATGGTACAGTTGCATGATCCATTCAAAAAATCTGCTGTGCCAGCACTAGATATGGAGAACAGCGATCTGAGAAGTTGAGCTTTCATTTTTAAGAAAAAAGGAAGTTGCTAGCTGTCATATATGTGCAAAAGATTGGGAAGCATGAGGGAATGGAGTGCTAAAGACTCAAAAATATTTTTAAAACTTTTGATATTGAGTGGGGCTTCCAATGATCAGAGTACAGCTGAAAAGGTTCCCTGCTTCTTCGTTGAGGACCGAATCATCTAATCAGACCCATGCTCTCTCCCTCAAAAAAGATGCAAAGTTCTAAATATTCCCCTTCCCACCCAATACCGTAATCTGAATGACTACACATTTCCTTATCCTGACAGCAGTATCAGCATTTCCGTTGGGTAGAATCCAAACATTTCCAGAGCAGCCCTTGTTATGGGGGACTCTGAATGTAGTGTGGACAGAAGGCTGAATCTGATCTGATGAAGAACTGAGATTATCATGGGGTGGTGGTAGTGGCGGTGACTAGGTAGCAGGTTCAGAAATACTGAGCTATAGGCAATGAATTCTATTACATGCGTAATGGCCCTCCTAACAGGGTAGGAGGCTGGCCCTAGAACTACGCACTGAGCAGCTATTGGGTGGTGGTTAGAATTAGGCAAACGAGCTACAGACCAGCAATTTTCAAACAAAAGGGTGGTTTATTTGAATAAAGGCATAAGGGCCTGGATTTAAAAGGAGTGAGAGGGAAAGAGAGGTTAACACCACCACACAACCAAACCAAAAAATAGTGAAGGCACTAACTAGCCTAACCTTCCGGCTTCTTATGGCTTACTCCAGGGGTAGAAATCACCAGTTGTTGACCCTCCAACTCTAGGCAGACCGACTCTTCCTACTTGGACTTCCCTGGGATCCAGGCGCGGCTGGAGGCAGGGCCCACCCAACCCCTGCAAAGCTGGGCAAGGCATTCAAGGCTTTACTCGAATGAATTGAAAGGAACTGCAAAACACAGGAACCAGAGTGCCACACTCAGGGAGTGCAAGAGTGAGTGTTACAAGAAGTACCAATAATCTGTCAAACAACTGAAGATTATAGTGGGAGCTCAAATTCCTACTAAATTATGTGATAACTCCACAGAAATGCCTCCTAACAAAAATGGGTTCTCTGTGGAATCTCCATCACTCGGAGATACTTACATGCCATTGGCGAAGTCCTGCATGAGAGGTTGTGAGCTGGTGAACGTGAGCACAGGTATGACAGCAAAAGGTAGCTGAAAATAGGAAGGAAAAAATAGCCTGAGCATGCACATGTTTTTAAAAGAACTCTGTGCCCTTTTTTCCTCCTCTCTCTTCTCTCCTGTCCAAGAGATTCCCAAAATCTTTTCATTAAGGGACCACCAATATATTTCCTGCAGATACACAATCACCATGTATTTCCTACTCATGGCAGTGTTGTCAATAAGACTAGCCTTGCTCTGGGATTCTGATGGGGTCTCTTGCCTGCCCCACCACGACTCTTCTGTATCTACTCCACTATTGCGCCGCGGGCCAGTGTTAAAACAGCCTTTCTGGAATTTCTCCTCTAGCCAGGCGGAGTTTTGTTGTTGCTGGTGGTTCAAGCATGTTTTAGTTTGCATATATTTAAATATAGTAATGCAAACAAATAAGCCATGTTCAGATTTCATTTTCTGTTCTGGTAGGGTTGCCCATTCTGACTGAAACAATTCCAAGAGATTCCCTCCCCGCGAATAATAATTCCCTCCAATGTTTTTCACAGTATCAAGCCAAGATCAATATTGTTCACAATATCAGGAGAGCAGAAAGGACTGGCCGCCTCTTCCAGAAAATAGGGTTACCAACTCTCCAAGATCGCTTTCAAGTCACCAGGAAATTGATGCTGATTGCAGTAGACCCCAGGACAATCTGGGAGAGCTGGTGGTAACCCCATGTTCTGGAAGAGGTGCCCAGTCCCGTCTGTCTCCCAGTCCCTGTGACCAACAAAAGCAAAAGGATGTTCCACCCTGCTTCAAGCTCGCTGAAGGAGAGGAGTGGCAGGAAGAGGCCATATGGGGTAGAGGAGGGACATGGGCTCTGCCACTGGGGCCTAGAATTAGAGGAGCCTGATACATTGGCACGCAATGTTCCCTCTAAGGCGTGTTCACATGCATGGGCTCACAAGTTTTTTGATGTCCACTCGGTCAATTTTACATCCCACTCAGGCTGAATCAAGAAGGCCCCACTCTGAACGCAGGTGTGCACACACTGCGCCTTGATACTGCCGCCCAGAACAAAACTCATTCCGCACACAGATGGAAAAAAATTAGAGGGAATGCTGCTCTTGCTGTCCATATGAGCAATGCTTTTTAGGAGGAGAAGAGAAACTCAGAAATATGTGACAAAATGTGTGATAGCTGGATAAAACAATGGTAGGTAGAGAGTCAGTTGTAGCTTGGTCAACAAGTTGGACACATTTGGCTATTTTGTTGAAATATCTTCTAAACCAGGGTTGCACAATCTCAGCCCTCCAGATTTTGGACTACAACTCCAATTGCATGTGCATGCACACTGCCTTGATACTGCTTCCCAGAACAAAACTCATTCTATACACAGATAGGGGGGGAAACATAGAGAGAAAACTGATCACAGGGGGCAACCTCACCAGGATACTCTGCAGCACATTGAGAGTATCATTCAGGCCTGTCAGAACTGTTACATTCTTGAAAGCAGCAACAAGGATCGTGGGGAGGATGGCAAAAGCACGAGTGAAGACCACACGGGCAAAGCGGGACCATCGTAGCTGCAGGAAGCCCTGAGAGGGGACAAGAAGCAATTATTATATTTCGCAGAAGTCAAGCCATCCCCAGCCATGGAAGCATCAACCGCTCTGTGTATCAAAGTGCCCTTCTCCTCCCGTTTGAAAACCCCCACATGTCACCCTTTTTCTCAGAAAGGCACAGGAATCACCATCACAGCCCATCAAAATGGTCTTGAAAGATATTACTAAGAGGTTGCCATCTAGTGGTAAATTCAGTCACTGCCGAGAGGTGAAAAGGCAAGTAAGGGCAAACTGAAACCAATGGCAGCTTCCCTCCTGGGGCAAATAGCAGTACAGCTGGAGGCAGCAGAGATCTGGACTGGGACCACAGTGCAGGCAAATGGATAAACTCCCCCCTGTGGTTCCGATTTGCATCCCCCATCCAGCTACTCTTTGGTGGAGAGGAACCCAAACATTCAAGCGTTAGTTATAGACATGAAGACTGGGGAAAGAAAAAGGATGTTTGTTGGGAATAAAGGGAAGAGAGCAACAGAATCAGGAACAGGTTTGCAATAAAAGAAAAGAAAATCCCCTCTCAAAAAATAAAGGTCTGGCAGGAGTGTCAGGACATGTCACAGCGCCAAGAGAAAACTCAGGTACAGTTTTGATATAGGGATTCAGTTCTGGTTCTTATCAATTGTATCGAGCAAAGAGGGCATTGGCTTCAACCTCAGCCCTAGAAGAACCCTATATTTGTGCTCTTCCAGACAGCAATAAAGTGCAGAAAGTGCAAAGCTTTCATGCAAGTCCCAAATGTGATCTTACCATACAGATGCTCCTGCAGGCTTCCACACTCCTTTCTAGTGCAATCTTATTCTTTGTACATGTGCCAAGTAGGATCCTTGTGTGATTTTCACAGCGGCACCTGTCTGCTAGCTCTTACACTGCAAGAAGAACCCACCCTCTACTTTTATGGCAACTAGAGAAAGGGATGGGTCCTTCTCAGGCTGCAAGAGCTGGCCAGTAGGTGGCACTATGAAAACTGTGCAAGGTCCCTGCTTGGCATATGTACAAAGCATAGGATTGTGCTAGGAAGGAGTATAAATGCTTGCTGCAGCATGCGTACAGGGAAGAAGATGGTGCTTGGAACACTTATGAAAGCTTTGCTTGTCCTGCACTTTATTGCTGTCTGGAAGAACCCATTGTCTCCTAACGTGGAAATCCACACCGACTTGAGCAAATGTCTCCCCCAAACACCTCCACCCCCACAACTTTATATCCTATAAGCCTTGAATATTTAGGTTCATACCCAAAACATATAAATCTAAGCAACCAACCAGTCTTGAAGTAATTTGTACAATGAAATGTTCACACCAATGTGTTTTCTGAAAGCACAAGTTAATATTTTAAAGCAGGAGTCAGACATAGATAGCCACCATCTCTATTTCTTTTAGTGGTTTTTGGGAAGTCTGCTTCTAAACATAAGGGTGTCATCGTGTTTTGTCTGTGCTGCTGCTGCTACTATTTTGTTCAGGTCCAAGGCAGCAAATAGGAGGAATCTAACCATTTTATGGTGGACCAGGCAAATTCCAAGGACAGGAATAAGAGGGATTTTGGAATTATTACCACAAATACAGACTACTCATAGCAAATGTTTACAAGTGTGGAACTGAAAGCCACTAGATGTCACCAGTACAATACAAGAGAAAGAATGAGATACAGTTTGTTTAAGGCAATGGTTTGGGTTGTAGTTCATGATAAAAATGCAACTATGCCTTCTATTGTAACTGGATTTAGGATCTGTCCCGCTTTGCAAACAGTCATTTCTGAACCTGCTATCAGATTCTAAATCCATTTAGGACCAAATGACATGTTACGTTAAGTGCATAGTTTGGCTCTTGCATTCTCTGACAATACAAGGCCTGAAAGGAAATGTATTACAAGGAACATGCTACCACCCTCCTGATTGCTGCTGACAGTAATTAGGAGTTTCAAAAGGAAATCAGGGAGGCGTCAAAGAGAGACAGAGCTGTAATAATGGGTGAATTCTATTACCCATACATAGACTGGGTACATTCACATTCAGGTAATGACAAAGAGGCCACATTTCTAGATACACTGAACAACTGTGTCCTAGAACAGTTGGTCATGGAGCCAACCAGAGAGAAAGTGACCTTGGATTAAATCTTGAGTGGTGCCCAGGTCCTGATGTGAGATGTCATAGTCATGGAACCTTTAGGGAACAGTGACAATAGCGTGATCAAATTCAGCATACATGTGAGGAGAGAATCACCAAGGAAGTCTGACATTTTGAACTTTGGAAGAGGAAACTTCTCTAACATGAGGAGTTTGGTGAAAAGAAAACTAAAAGGGGAAATGAAGAGAGTCACTTTGCTCCAGAATGCATTGAGTTTATTAAAACCACAATAATAGAAGTCCAATTAGAATGTATACCAAAAAGGAGGAAAGGTTCCACCAAGTCCAGAAGGATGCCAGCATGGCTAACAAGTAAAGTCAAGAAAGCTATAAAGGAGAAGAGGAATTCCTTCAGAAATTGAAAGACCTGCCCAACTGAAGAGAACAGAAAGGAACACAAACTCTGGCAGAATAAATGCAAGGAGACACTAAGGGATGCAAAAAGAGAGTATGAGGAACATTTATCTAAAAGCTTCAAGGGGAATAACAAAAACTTATTTAAATACATCAGAAGCAGGAAACCTGCCAGGGCAGCAGTTAGACTGTTAGATGATGAGGGATCCAGGGGGGATCTGGGAAATTACAGGCTGGTTAGCTTAATGTCTGTGTCAAGCAAATTGATGGAAAGCATTCTCAAGGAAAATATTGTTATGCATATAGAGGAACAGGTCCTGCTGAAGGAGGCCAGCATGGCTTCTCTTGCCTCACCAAACTGTTTTAGTTTTTGAGAATGTCAACAGGCATGTACAGTAGATAAATGTGATCCAGCTGACATATTATACTTAGACTTTCAAAAAGCTTTCAACAAAGTTAGTCATAAAAGACTCATAAACTTAGCGGTCATGGGATAAGGGGACAAGTAGATGTGTGGATTCGTAACTGGTTGAAGGACAGGAAACAGAGGGTAGGGATAAATGGAGAGTTTTCACAATGGAGGGAAGTAAGAAGTGGGGTCCCCCAGGGATTGGGACTGGGACCAGTGCTTTTTAATTGATTCATACATGATCTAGAAGCTGGGGTAAGTAGCAAGGTGGCCAAATTTTCAGATGACACCGAACTATTTAGGGTAGTGAAATCCACAACAGATTGTGAGGAGCTCCAAAAGGAACTCTCCAAACTGGGTGAGTGGACAACAAAATGGCAAGGCTACAACACCTAGGGCTTTTTCATTTAGAAAAAAGACTACTGAGGAGGAGACATGATAGAGGTCTATAAAATCATTCATGGTGTGGAGAGAGTTGATAAGAGAGAAATTTTTCTCCCTCTCTCACAACACTAGAACCAGGGGTCATCACATGAAACTAATTGTTAAGAAATTTAGGACCAACAAAAGAAAGTACTCTTCACAAATCATTTAATTAACCTATGGAATTATGTGATGTGGTGACAGCCAACAGCCTGGATGGCTTTAAGTGTTGGAAGTGAAGGACTATACGCTGTCTCTTGTCTCAATGACATAGGAGGACAGACAGAGGGCTAGAGGGTCAAGATATTGGTCATCCCTCCTCTACTGCTCTGACACGATCCCTTGATATGTAGATTGCTATTCTTAGGGACTTCCTCCCTTCCAGCCACTTCCTACTTCCTTCCCTTCCTTCTTCCTTGCAACATGCAAGCTCCTCTCTCCCTGCACCATGTGTGCAGAGATGCAGAATCCATCTGCATCCAGCTAGATTAGAGATCCTATCTCTTCACTTTACTATCTAGAATGGAGTTCTATAATAAATACTCCTTATATTGATTTGAAACTATGAACTGGCTCCAAGTTATTTTACTCTCAGCATACAAGCATGCCTAACCAAATTCTGCTGTGTTGTGCCTCTGTGCACTCTGCTATAATGAAAAAGGATTTCTCTTACCAGAGAGAATTCCCAACGTTAAGAGGGGTTTACATAAATTCATGGAGGACAGGTCTATCAATGGCTACTAGTCTGGTGGCTATAGGCCACCTCCAGCCTAAGAGGCAAGATGCCGCTAAATACCAGTTGCAGGGGAGCAACTGCAGGAGAGAGGGCATGTCCTCAGTTCTTGCCTGTGGCCTTCTCAGATGCATCTGGTGGGCCACTGTGTGAAACAGGATGCTGGACTAGATAGGCCTTAGGCCTGATCCAGCAGGGCTGTTCTTATGTATCAGTTTGGGGTGGGTGGGATCCAGATCAGAAATGTGGAGGAGGTGGAGGAGACTTTAACCCTTTATCTCTGCTGCACTCCCTATCTGGACTGGGGCCCTTGCAGCTGCTTGGCACCAGTGGGAGCTTGCCTCCTGGTGAGTAAACAGCAGCTGCAAGGAGGAGGCTCCAGTCTGGATTGGGATTTTGGCAGAGGGAAAGGATTAAAGTGTTCCCACACCTTGCCACGGTCCTGATCTGGATCACCCCCACAGCTGATTTTTAACAATAAAACACATGAAGACCAAATGAGGCACTTACTGTGTAGTTTGATCCTTAGAAACATGGGCTTCTTAAATGGTAATCTGAGCCCCCTTGTGTAATTTTATTTATTTATTTATTTATTATTTTATTTATTACATTTGTATCCCGCTCTTTCTCCGAGGAGCTCAGAGTACATGCTTATTTTTATTTTTATTTTTAAGTACATGCTTATTTTTATTCTCACAACAACCCTGTGATGTAGGTTAGGCTGAGACATACATGACTGGCCCAGAGTCACCCAGTGAGTTTCATGGTTGAATGGGTATTCAAACTCGGGTCTTTCCTGGTCCTAGTCCAACACTCTAACCACTATGCTAGGCTGGCTCTCATGGGTCAGTAAAAACCATAACTGATTGTTCAGGAATGATGGTCCAGGACTGATGGTCCAGGAAGGAGAGGAGAGCTGGTCTTGTGGTAGCATGCATGACTTGTCCCCTTAGCTAAGCAGGGTCCACCCTGGTTGCATATGAATGGGAGACTAGAAGTGTGAGCACTGTAAAATATTCCCCTCAGAGGATGGAGCCACTCTGGGAAGAGCATTTAGGCTCCAAGTTCCCTCCCTGACTTCTCCAAGATAGGGCTAAGAGAGACTCCTGCCTACAAACTTGGAGAAGCTGCTGCCAGTCTGTGAAGACAATACTGAGCTAGATGGACCAATGGTCTGACTCAGTATATGGCCGCTTCCTATGTTCCTATGACTTCAAAGCACAATCACAGGCCCTGATCTTGCAGACGAGTCACTTTACTTAATGATGCACACTGATGTAGGCAACAGGAACCACAGGATGCGGTCACTTCATGGTGAGGACAATGTACTCTGCACATGCATAGAGGGGCCACTTCTTTATTATAACTTCTCATCTTCCAGGATTAAGCTGTGCCACTACACAGTCAGTGAGGCGGGTCTCACGATCAGTGAGACCAGCCTCGAGAGGGTTAACGAGGAGAGCGGGCTTAGCTGGGTAGTCTTAGCCCGCTCTCCCCGCAGACGAGCAGGGAGGCAGCCCTGGATGGCTGGATCGGCCGCCCACACGATTGCCGGGTCCATTACAGAGCTGGCGGGGGGAACAGGATCCGTGCGGCCCCTGGAAGCTCCAGCATTCCCTGTGTGAGTACGCAGGGCCTGCTGGAGAGACCCCCAAGCTGGGAGGCTGCTTTTTAACCTCCTGGGTGGGAGTCTACTCATGAGCTACCATGGCACAGACCTGCAGCATGGCAGCACACGATCAAAAAGACCGGGTTAGAGGAGTGCTCACTCCGCTAACCTTGGCTAAAGGGAGGGGCATTCCAGCAGGTGACCTGCTTTGGTGAGACCGGGCTCGGCTCGGCCCGGTGGTTCTCACGGACATACAAAATTGGGCTAGGTTCCCTTAGCCCGATTTTGTATAACCGTGAGAATAGCCTCAGTATGTCTCCTAAAAATGTGCTTCCAGGCAGTCTCCAGGTGAAACCTGATAAAAGTCCCCGACCACTCAAGCTATTCTGTGGCAACACAGGGCCACTAAACCTTTCCTTTTCCTTGGAATAATAGTAAAAACCAGTCAGCAGGACAGCTGTAAGCCATGTGTAAAACAGGAATGTTTGATTGTTTTCATTATAATCCCATCAAATTGAGTTTGTTGTTATGAGAAAACCAGGACATAAAACATGTAAATAAATAATTTCCTTTTCCTTATTCAGATCACAATAATATAATTCAGAGTTCTCTGGCAAGTAATGAGAAGTGTGAGTCCACATGTGCACAAGAAGCGAGTAAAGAAAACAATGATGTGAGCCTCATGAAGCGAAGGGGAACAGAAACTAGGAACTGTGGGAGGAGCAGAGAATTGTTCAGGGCACCAGAGAACTTTCCTGTGCCATTAGAAGTGTGAAGGACAACTATTGGTTGGAAGGAAGGAAGGAGGAAGAAGGAAGGAAGGGAAGCTAAAAGAGTCAGGAATCTGCCCCATGCAGCTTCTCACCTCCATAACAAACTGTCCTGCATACGTCCCAGTCATGGTTGAACTTTGACCTGCAGCAAGGATGCCAATGGCCCAAATGTAGAGAGCAATGGGCCCAAAGTAGCACCCCAGGATGACTCCCTGGGCAGAGAAGGAAAGAGATCCGGTTATGGCTGACGAAGCAAAAAATTCACACAAGCTATGCCACCCACATTACCAGCAGCTGCCACAGGAAGTGCTATTTCTGTTCCTGGCCATATGTGCCTTTTTGTGTAAAGAATACAAATTCACTGTAATGAACAGAAGAATTGAATACCACAAGCAAACCACCCTGCTCCTTCCTCCCTGACCTAGTTAATTGCCTCATAATTTAAAACCTAAATCTCTGCAAACTGTCCTTGATAATTGCCACGCTACTCTATCCACAGTGCTCCCTCTGCCCACTTTGGGTAACATGCTGCACAGATAAGCAAGCATAAGTTCACTTTGCATTAAAAAGTGTAACAATTTTTTTAAATTAAGTAGCATTAATTTGGGTTTTTGTTTTATAACACATATATGGATATATTTCTATTTTAAAACATCTCTGTCAATATATAGGAACATAGGAGGAAGCTGCCATATACCGAGTAAGACTTTTGGTCCATCTAGCTCAGTATTGTCTTCACAGACTGGCAGCGGCTTCTCCAAGGTTGTAGGAAGGAATCTCTCTCAGCCCTATCTTGGAGATGCCAGGGAGGGAACCTAGATACTCTTCCAGAGCTGCTCCATCTCCTAAGGGGAATATCTTACAGCACTTACACATCAAGTCTCCCATTCATATGCAACCAGGGCAAGCCCTGCTTAGCTAAGGGGACAAGCCTTGCTTGCTACCACAAGACCAGCTGACTTCTCCTATATCCCAGTCCAAGATCATGTTTAGGATGCCAGAGTTTCATTTAGGGCAGCCAAGCACATGTGAGGGTGGACTTGGGGGAATGAAAAGGATGTACAGGGATTGTGTACAAAATGGTATTCTGGTGCACCACTGGTCCACCATATTCAAAGATAAATGTGTGTTTAAAAAATAAAAAAGAATGGTTAGCACCACAAAAGAGATGGAGTCAAAGTGAAAAAGAGATATAGCCTGGAAAGGAACCACTGGCAGCCTTTACTGCTAATTAACACATTAATGAACTATTTATATGCAGTACAAGAAAGGAAGTATCACTAGAGTAGGGGGCAACCTTAGCTCATAGCTGTTGTTGAGCTACAACTTCCATCATATCCAGCCACAATAAACTGTGGCTGGGGATGATGGGAGTTGTAGTTCAACGACAGCTGGAGAGTCAAGGTTGCCTGCCCCTGCCCTAGAGAGACACATGACTGCCCTCTTGAGGATTCTGCACAATGAGAGCAGCTTTGCATTAACAGCAGTAGGTCTGGCGTGGGGGTGGGCACATTTCTGCCAGAAACTTACCCCTTTAAAAATGTCCACGGAGACTGTCTCGTTGTTTTGTGGAAATATCTTAGAATATGGACTGGAGTTATTGACACAGACATCATGCTGGAATAGATGAGGAAAAAGTAATGTCAGAACAAATAGCTCAGGAGCAAAGTATTCCCACATGCCCTGGTGCTGCCTGAGAGAGACAGACCTGCTTTTCTTAGAATATATCCCCACTGATACATTCTGTAAAACAACTTATCATTCCACTATCATCCAAAGCCATTGCCCCTATCAACACACTGAAGAGCCCCAGCTGGAACACAACTAGGATTATCAAGTCAAAAGTTCAAAAGGGGCATCAGACTCCAGACTGATACTGTACATAAAATGTATCCCTTTAAAAAAAGAGAGATGACTATCAACTTTATTCATAATAATAAACAGTTTGCACAATGTATTCACTGAGGCTGGCCTGGCCAAAGGGTCACCCAGCTCTTTTTATGTGGGGCTCTTTGCTTGAGTAAAGTAAAGTAAGTAAAGTGTAGCCCTACACAATAGAGCACAAAAACCTTTTCCCTTTAGTTAATTATGTAGAGGAAGGAACTTCAGTCTAGCTTTTGTCATGCCACAGGGCAGCAGGGATGCGAAAAGCTCTGTCTTCCAAAATTATATATTTTTTCACATTTATGTTTTATTTATTACATTTATATCTAGGGTTGCCAGACCCCCAGGATTGGGGATTGGCCTGGATTCTCCAGAAACTGGCAGCAAGCTCCAGATGATTCCTGAACGCAATCCTCAATAGTTGATATTGGGGGAAATATTGGGGGCAGGAGGAAAATATCCAGAATAGTTTCAGTCGGAGCTGGCAATCCTGTTTATAGTCTACCCTTCCTGCAAGGACCTTAGGGTAACATGCAAGGGTCTTCCCTCCCTTTCACAAGATCACGGTGAGATAAATTAGGCTGAGAGAATGTGGCTAGTCAAAGGTCACACAATCAGCTTCATGGTTGAGTGATCAGTCCTATGCTAACCTTCCTAGAAGTGAAGGTTAGAATGAGCAAACAGAAAGAGGCTGGCCAACAGGAAATTGCTCTCCAAAGAGATACTTGGCCCTCTCCCTTCTTTCTAAGCTTTCCATACCCTCTGTTCCCTCATTGCAGGGGGGGGGAACCCATATGTGGTGGAGGAGCCATTTGACCTGAAATCCCAACTGAACTGAAGTGAATCAACCATGGAGTGATGGCATCACACACTCACCACTTTCTGGCTGCTTTGGTGGTAAAAGGCTTGCCCAAACACGGCCATGACAAAGAGATTTATGAGAAAAGAGACAAAGAGTGCGATCGTGGACTCTGTCAGGAAGTACATGTTGGCCTCTTTCACTGCCCGTCTGTTGCCACGATCAACTTCTCGGGTCTGTGGAGGAAGGACATGGTATCTCACAGGGCCGTCTGTCACAGGGGGCCAGACTTCCACATTTTCACTCACCACAACTTGCTGTGGAGCATCACAATCTAGTGGGCATGATAAGCCCCAGCCTCCCTCCCAGTCTTGCAGCAGAAGTGGGTGGGGGTTTGTCCCAGCAGTTGGACAGCAATCCCTGCCCCTTTCCCAGCTCCTGAATTGGGAGGAAGGCAGCTGAGGGTAGGTTCACTGCTGTGTTGCCAAGGTGCCTGAAACACACTGGGCCAAACAAGCAAGCCGCACATCTTGCTTTCCTGCTCAGTGATCTTGCACTGGAATTGTATGGCAAGAATGCCATAAGAGGAAGGCAAGGCTCCAGAACCGAAAAACCCCTCTAATATAAATAATGATAGCCACCATCTAACAGAGAAGTCAAAATGCATATGCAATGAGCTTAAATGCATTGGAGACTTTTGGGAGCTTAAATCATAAGATTTTTTGTTGTGATTGGAGGACTTTAAAATGGTGTGTTTGGCAAATGCAAATTTGTGCTTATATGTCACAATTTGCTTGTGATAAATCAAAATGTGATATGCTGGCATCTGCAAACTGGTGACTATTTATATATTTCTCTTACGTTTCCATCTCATTGTGCTCAGCTCCTACAGTGACTTGCAACAAAATTGTGAATTGTGTGTTTTAAAACAGTAACATATGGTGATAACTGAGATCAGGAGGTTTCACAAATACTTTTAATATTTGGATAATTGTAATGAAACCATGTGTAACAATCAGCCTCTGATCAGTCCCTCCCCTCAAGAGTGAACCAGAAGTGAACCCTGTCCTGACTGACAGGCTAGTGCTCAACCAATCAGCCAGCAGGTGAGTGGAACCTAGAGGTCCATGAGACAGGAAAAGAGGGGTTTCTTTGTTCAGTTGAAGCTAGGTTGGAATTGCAGCCAGACATGTGGCCAGGGAAATGGCTGCAGAAAGGAGGACTGTAGTTCTTGGAAGATAAGACTGCAGGGGCTTGAATTCTCTCCTGGAGTTTGGGGTGAGTTCAAGGGGGAAGGAAGCTAGGGCTTTTGGCTTCTGGAAGTTTAGTCTAGGGAACAGTTTGTTAGTCAGTTTCTGTTAGACTTTTATTTTCCTTTTGTGTGCTCTGTATACCCTTGCAACTGGTCTAGGACTGTGTGCCTGTAACTTAATTAAGCTAAGAAACAATAGCCTGGGCCCATCCATCCAGGGTGCTGCAAAAGTCTCTGTAAACTTTTAAGGGTGTTTTTGTATTCTCTTATGTCCATATTCTTTGCAACTGGGTAACCATGATTTTTAAAGTGTGTCACTCCAATATCAGCTGGAATCCTTTTTGGAAGGAACCTTGTAATCTACTGAGTATTTTTACCTGTAACTGAATGTTTATTTTTCTTTTTTTGCTTTTTACAATTTTAACCAGCCTCTTTGAGTGGATTTTTAACTGGGGGGGGGGTGCTGAAAAGGGGTCTACTCTGGTGCAAACATGCCTCAGTTTGATTGTTCAACTACCAAGTTTTCTCACTGTGTGTAAGCTTGCATGTGGAAGGTTTTTGTACTTTTCCAATAGTAAGAGAAGGAGAATTTTCCCTGGAATTCCACCCAAGTCTGGAGTGGGGTGGGGTTTAAACTATGTTCATAATTGGGTGGTTGTGGCAGCAAATAAGCTACTGGAGAAACAGGAAAGTTTAGAGGAACAGCCTTTGTGGGTGAAATCATAGAGAGGGGATGATTCAGCTTTTTTCTTTCCCTCATGTAGGCTGGGTCTAAGACAAAGGCTTGGTTAAATCTGCTACACACTTTTTATTATTTGAAATTGCCTATGACATATCTTAGCTGTTTAAACAGAGTGCTCATCGCTAATGACACCATCAAAGCAAAATATGCCATAGATATCCACAGCACTTGTATAACAGTGGAAATTTTTCTGGCAAGAAAACAGTTTCTTATTTTTCTTCTTTGTTACATTTCTCCTCTTTAATTGGCATTGGTATTGTTGAGTTTTGCATATTAATATTAATTTATTATTATTATTGTTTACACAGTCAGACAGGTATTATTTAATAATAATAATAATAATAATAATAATAATTCAATTTCTATACCACCCTTCCAAAAATGGCTGAGTGGTTTACACAGAGAAATAATAAATAAATAAGATGGCTCCCTGTCCCCAAAGGGCTCACATTCTAAAAAAACACACAAGATAGACACCAGCAACAGTCACTGGAGGTACTGTGCTGGGGGTGGAGGGGGCCAATTACTCTCCCCCTGCTAAATAAAGAGAATCACCACGGTAAAAGGTGCCTCTTTGCCCAGTTAGCAGGGGATACTCCTGGGATTTACTGATGCTAATATACCTGGGATTTACTGGTGTACTAGCACCCTATTAAGCTTTATCCATTTACCTTTCTATTCTTGCACTTATTTATCATTTTCTATGAGCCAGTTCAGGCTGTTTGATTCTAATGCTTTGGCTTTTTGTTGTGATGTTTTTATTAATTGAATATGGCGATTTCTATGGTTACTTGGAATGTGAAGGGTTTAGGTCAGCCCTTGAAGCTCCACTAGATGTTGGCCAAGTGGGAAAAATGACTATTGAGATTACTTTTTTACACCCATATTCTGCTAGCTGATAAATTGCGGAGGAGAGCAGGTCCATACTTTTGCATGTGTGGAGGCCATGTGCATGCTGTCATCATGTAGGGGCAGCTGGGAGACACCCCACCAGTGCGTGGTCATAGCTGGGGGTAGTGCTGCTATTATGGAAGTGGTGGGGACTGGAGGAGGAGCAGGTATGGACCTGTGTATTAAAGGGGCTGTGTAAGCCCTTGATTTTAAAGGGATGTACCCAAGATTCAGATGCCAAATTGCGTTTTGAGCACATCCCTAGCATGGGTGGGAAATGTCTATGTAAGTGACAATTCTAAGAGAGCGAGGGGTCTGGCTATTTTAATTCACAAATCTTCTAAATTAATTGTTGAACAGGAAATAACAGTTGGTGAAGATTGCTTTCTTATACTTATTGTTTGTATGGGTGGTCAAGTTTGGCATTAATGAATTTGTATGGTCTAGTCACAGATTCCCAGAACACAGCTGTTTTGAACATTTACACACTTTGACATTTGATCACTTGATTATTGGAGGGGATTTTAATCAAACTCTCGATCCCCTTCTTGAACATAACACTCCCCCCACCACTTAAGGCCTATATGTTAGATTTTAATTTAGTAGATATATGGTGTCTTCTTAATCCCTCCCAATGAGAATATACTTTTCTTTTTCCTGTCTATACAAACTGTTGGACTATTTTTTGATGTCTCATTCTTTACTATCTCAAGTTCAGGCATGCAACATGTATGTATGTATTTATATACTGCCCAAAACTTATGTCTCTGGGTGGTTTATAATAAAAACAGTACAAATTAAAACAGAATTAAAACATTAAAATATTAAAACAATTTAAAATTGAACACAATGTTAAAACTGTTAAAAACTATTAAAAACTGTAAAGCTAATTAAAAGTCTGGGTGAACAAATGTTTCTTTAGTGCCTTTTAAAAAGTTGTCAGAGATAGGGAGGCTCTTATTTCAAAAGGGAGTGCATTCCAAAGCCTTGGAGCAGCAATGGAGAAGGCCCATCCCTGAGTAGCCACCAGATGAGCCAGTGGCAACTGTAGATGAACCTCTCCTGATGATCTCAAAGGGTGGTGGGCCTCATGGTGAAGAAGATGTTCTCTAAGATACCCAGGGCCTGAGCTGTTTAGGGCCTTATAGCTTATAACCAGCACCTTGTATTTTGCCCAGAAACTTATCAGCAGCCAGTGTAGCTCTTTCAACACAGGAGTAATATGGTCTCTCTGAGATGACCCACAGACCAACCTGTACCAACTGCAGTTTCTGGACTATGTACAAAGGCAGTCCCACAGAAAGCACATTGCAGTAATCAAGTCTGAAGGTTACCAGCATATGTACCACCGTTCTGAGGTCGTTTATCTCAGTAAATGTACCCAGCTGGCATATCAGCCAAAGCTGATAAAAAGCACCTTTGGCCACCGCCTCAACCTGGGACACCAGGGAGAGGTTAGGATCCAAAAGCATGCCCAAAATGCATACCTGTTCCTTCTGGGGAAGTTTGGCCCCATCCAAAACTGGCAGATCAAATTAATCTCTCAAGTTCCAACCCTGTACAATAAGTACCTCTGTCTTATCTGGATTCAGTCTCAGTTTGTTATCCCTCATCCAGCCCATCAGCGCCTCCAGGCCATTATGCCTTCTCCTGATAATGTTGACATGGAGAAATAGATTTGGGTGTCATCAGCATATTGGTGATAACACGTTGCACCAAATTTCCTGATGATATCTCCCAGCAGTTTCAATATGGAGCCTTGAGGGATACCATACAAAAATTCAGATTTTGAAGAGTAAAAGTCTCCAGGGGACACCATCTGGAATCTGCCCGAGAGGTAGGAGCGGGACCACTGCAGAGCAATGCCTCCCGCACCCACCCCTCTCACATGCTCCAGAAGGATACTGTGGTCAATAGTATCGAATGCCACCGAGAGATCCAAAAGGACCAACAGAGTCACACTCCTGTCAATTCCCAATTGGAGGTCATCCATCAGGCCCACCAAGGCAGTCTCCACCCCATAGCCCACCCGGAAGCAAGTTTGAAATGGGTCTAGATCAGTGGTTCCCAAACTGGGGGCCTCCAGATGTTGCTGAACTACAACTTCCATCAGCCCCAGCTACAATTTATTGTGGCTGGGAATGATAGGAGCTGTAGTTCAGCAACATCTGGAGGCTCCCGGTTTGGGAAACACTGGTCTAGTTAAATAGTTTCCTCCAAGACTGCCTGGATCTGGGAGGCCACCACCCTCTCTTACCTTCCCTGCCACGGAAGGGAAGAGACAGGCCTGTAGTTGCTTAATTCTGAGGAATCAAACACAGGCTTTTTCAAAAGAGGTTTAATAATTGCCTCAACCTGCCCTCCCTCAGGTAAGCATTGATGCTATAACAATTTCTGATCTGTTGCTTCCCTGTTAAGTTGGTTGTTGGTTTGGAAGGTAGTTCTAGTATTTCATTTAGGTGGTATATGAATATATCCTTGCTGAATGATCTGCAGTACTAGACAAATGGAACAGGAGATGGAGGAATTTGTTTTAACATATTTTTAAAGCATTTTTGCAGGGCTGGATCATAGCTTATTCTTCACATTTTAAAAAGGCAACAAATGGCTCAGATTGTATCTCTTGAGAAGCAAGTTAAAGATTTATTAAACTTATATGCATTATGCCCTTCTTCTGAGTCATACAGAACCTTACTTACAGCTAAATATGAACTCAGTAAGTTATACTCTTTAGAAACCCAATTTTTGTTGAATTGTACTAGGCAATGATATTAGGAAAGGGGTGGGGTGAGGAAAACCTAGCAAACTCTTGGCTTCTGGACTCAGGCGCGTAACAACGATAGGGCAGGGGGAGACAGTTGTCTGGGGGCCCCACTGCCTTGGGGGGCCCCCCAGAGGCACCTCACGTGACTCCCCATTGCCCCCTGCCCAGCCCCAAGGCCCCTCAGCCACTTGCCCTGTTCGCCGTCTCTCCTGCTTGTTCTGCTGGCCGGCAATCGAGCAGACAGGCTGCAAAGAGCTCCTTTTCTCCGGCCTCTCAGCTGATCGGCGGGTGGGCGGGGCTTCCAAGGAGGTCTGGTGTAGGCCTCTGTGAAGCCTGAACTCCAGTAGGGCCCAAGCCAGCCAGGAAGGAGGAGGCAGCCAGACTGGCCACCACTGTTCTCTGCAGCAGCAGACCCCTGCGGAACCCAGCATTTGCCAGGTAGAGTGTGAACTCCTTTTTGTGGTTACCTTCCTCCCCCCCCCCATATATAGGCATCTGCTTGCCATAGGGCTTTGATATGGGGGGGGGGACTGAGAAGTCTCTGAATATTTATTTTTAAACAGCTTGGAAAATTTGTTGGCTTTAAAAAAACTATCTAAAAAGTCCTATAAGTGGCTTGTTTCATGGCAAAAAATTACAAAAACTTCTGGAAGAAACAGTATTATATTTATTTTATTCATTCATTCATTCATAAATGCACTTATGTTCAAGTTGTTTTGCAACCCAGAAGGTCTGAGTGAGAACTGTGAAGCATGTCTTGTGCTTTTATTTTATTTTATTTTTCTTGTGTGTGAACTGCTCCCCAATAACTTGCAGGGACTTCAGGGTAAATCTGGCCAACATGTGAATGCAGCACCTCCATTCCAGAGGAGATGTGTGTTAAAGGGCTTTAAAAGCCTCCTGTGAAAAACCTCCTGGAATCAAACTTTACTGAATTTGTTCAGAATTCTGGGAAAACAAACATAGGTTCACCCTGCATGGTTGAAAGTCTCCTTTGCTAATCTGCAGCGAGGGGGCCATTTTAATCATTCATCTTTCTAGTGTGTTCTAGGCATTAAAAGTAAAACAAATGTATAGTACTCAATGTATATCACTATATATTGTGATGTGTGCGTGTGTGTATTCAGTGAAATGTATTTCCAGGCAGCATACTTATTTTGGAATATCAGACTTAAATCCTTGGGGGCCTGGGGTATGCGGAGGCCCTGGACTTTGAGTGGGGGGGGGGCCCATTTTAAAATCTCGTCTCTGGGCCCACTCCAACCTTGCTACGCCCCTGTCTGGACTGAAGCAGATTAAGCAGCGTAATATTATCTTTTATCCATGATACTCAGGCAATGTCAACACAGAACCTGAATTTATAAATCAGCAGTTTTTAAAGTTTTATTCTAAGTTGTAGAATGATAGTACATCCAATATTGATGCAGACATAGATTGTTTCCTGCAAAAAGTGCATCAAGAATTGTGGATTCTGTATTATTTATTACATTTATAAACCGCCCCATCCAGAAGCTCTGGGCGGTGTACATTACAACACCACTCTGTGCTTGGGGGCAGGGGAGCGGGGAGGCAGCTGCCAAAAAGACTATAATACAGCACTGGAAGGACAAATTTACTCCTGAATTACAACTTTGGATAACTGATATATATTCCTTGTTAGCATTTGAGATGGTCTTTCTCCAATGGAAAGGAAAAGAAGAGTAATTTTCAGCAATTTGGTCAAATTTTAATGAATTGTTTATGTTTTGGGGAAAAGAGGGTGCTATCCTTAGAAGAAAATGGTTGGTTGGTTGGTTGGTTTCCCCCCCTCCTTTTTTCCCCTCTTGGTAGGTTTTATTTTATTATGTTAAAGTAAGAGATCCTTCTTAATTTTTTTTCTTTTATTTTTCAGTTACACATGTATATGTGTAAAAAAAAAAAAAAAAAAAAGAGCCCCTGGTGGCGCAGTGGTAAAACTGCTGCCCTGTAATCAGAAGGTTACAAGTTTGATCCTGACCAGGGGCTCAAGGTTGACTCAGCCTTCCATCCTTCCAAGGTCAGTAAAATGAGTACCCAGAATGTTGGGGGCAATATGCTAAATCATTGTAAACCGCTTAGAGAGCTCCGGCTATAGAGCGGTATATAAATGTAAGTGCTATTGCTATTGCTATTGCTATTGCTATATAATTGTTATCCTTGATAATGTCATACACTCTGCTGTAATTTTATTGAAATTTAAAAACAAAAAACCATTGTTGGAGGACCAAACTACACATGACTTGGGAAACATGTGAACTGTGAAGTGTTCCCAGATTTTTTGAAAAATGGCATGCAGTCCTGATGGGTTTATGTCTGTATTTAATCAAAGTAGCAGTGCTGGGAAAGAGCTTGCCAATGGGCAGGGTCACCAAGTGTTTCCAATTCTAGAATGCAAGTCTCATGCTTAACCAAATAAATTCCACATAGATATGGTCTAGTGTTAAACTACAAGGGGCCACACAGGAAACTGCTGATCTGAGGGAGAGGCATGTGCACACCTTCCAAACCTCTCTACAATCCGCCTGTGCTGTTCCATCGCCATCATTCCCAATGGGAACAGCATCACAATTGCAATCACTCAGTAATAACCATGGAGCAACCCCACCATTGCAAGCAGCATAGGCACGAAGTGGAGTGGCTCAGAAGCCGGGTGCATGCCTCTCCCTTGGATTGGCAGTTTCCTGCATGGAATGCAAGCCACTATCTTTGTGTAGGCTGCTATGTGTAGAAACGGACTCCACTGTCTTACATGATAGCTCACTCTGACAGTAGGGACCGATGGGGAGAGAATGTGCCTCAGTGGTAGAGCACATGCTTTGCATACAGAAGATCCAAGGTTCAATCCCTGGTATCTCCAGGTAGGGCTGGGAAAGACCCCTGTTTGAAACCTGGTAAGCAGCTGTCAGTTACTGAAGACTAGCTGACCTGGCACAGAGCATCTGTGCCCTTAGTTCTCCCTGTCTTCCCCCCCCTTCAGCCCCAGTTTGTTCTCCCCCACCCTCCCTTCAGCCCACCACCACTTCCTCTTGGTTGCCGGCTGGCCGGCCTGGCCACCGCCTCCTGTCACAGGGCAGCGCTTCCTCTTGCCGCTGCTTCCTCTCGCCGGGTGGCACTTTCCCTGGCGGCTAGCCTGGACGCTGCTTCCTCTTGCTGCCCAGCACTTCCTCTCGCCACCAGTGGTGGTTGGCCTGGCCACCATTTCCTCTCGCTGCCCGGCACTTTCTCCCGGTGGCAGCCACTGTTGCTTCCTTTCGCTGGTCAGCAGCCACTCGCCTTCCTCTCCCCCTCCCCTCGCTTGTGAAATCTCACGAGATCTGCCACTCATGGGATTAGCCATGGGTATGTCTTAGCGAATTAAATATATAGATAATATTGAGGTAGATGGGCCAATGTGACTCAGTATAAGGTAGCTTCAGGTGCTCATCTCCCCCTAACATTTCTTTTCCCTTGCTCTCTTCCTTATACTTTGTCGTCCTCTGCATCACAGTAATATAATATAGCTCTGTCATAAGCTCCACTAGTGACTTTGAAAACAGGATTGAATATATGGGAGTATGCTCTGATCTAAGACTGGAAAGGGGGTGTCTGAACTTGTACCCAGCAATGTATTTTCCCTGTGCCAATTACTTACCTTGACAAGGGAGGAGTGCAGGTAGATGTTATGGGGCATGATGATAGCTCCAATAATACCCACAGCCTGCATCAGCTCATTTTCCCCACAGCCCTTGCAGTAGGGAAGGAAGATCCCCTTCACCACCTCTTTCTGGCTGGGCTTCACCACTACATACTGAAGGAGGAAAAAGGATGGCACGTTAATTTCCTCTGTGGGCATACTGTAGACCAAAGAAGGGCGAAACACCAATCTTTCTATTACAATGAGATTAAATCTCCTCCTACACTCCCTCTTGTGATTTTTTTCAAAATGGGGGCCACCAAAAAAGGAGAGGGAGCACAACCATTTAGGGGAGCTTGTGAATTCTGGGTTAGAATGATAGAGTGTGGAGCAGATGAAGTAAATTTACGGGAGAATCGGAGCAAGCAAGAGATGGGGAAGAGAGGAGCCAGATTATAGAGGTGCTGGAGGCTGCAGAAGGTGCATAAGAGGGGAAAAAGAGGTACAAAAGAGGTACAAAAAGAGGAATAGTGAATTTAAAAGCTTATAGGGCAACTGTGCTGAGAATGCCAGGGGAAGCTGGAATGGCAACATGGCTGTTCATGATATGCCAGAAGGATGGGGGATTTGTGTAGCCTTCTGGTGTGTCTCTCAGCTGGCCAAGCTAGACCTAAGTTTAGATATGTTCCTCAGTAGGTGGAGCAAATCCTTAAGCAAAAATCCTTTGGCCTCAGTCTTAAATTATTTATAGAGTTTTGTTGGAAGTGAAGGACTTTGCACTGTCTCATGTATCAATGACAGAGGGGGACAGACTAGTGAGTCAGAGGGCTAGAGACGTCAAGACATTGGTCATCCCTTCTCTACTGCTCTGACTATCCCTTTGGTATGTAGATTGCTATTCTTAGGGACTTACTTACTTCCTGCCTGGCCACTTCCTCTTTTTCATTCTTTCTCTTCCCTTTCTTCTCCCTTGCAATATGCAAGCTCCTCTCTCTCCTTGCACCATGTGTGCAGAGATGCAGAATCCATCTGCATCCACCTAGCTAGATAGATTAGAGATCCTATCTCTCCACTTTACTATCTAGAATGGAGTTCACTAATAAATACTCCTTATATTGATTTGAAACTATGAACTGGCTCCAAGTTATTTTACTCTCCGCATACACACATGCCTGGGCAGACTCTGCTGTGCTGTGCCTCTGTGCACTCTGCTATATTAGAAGGGTATCTCTTACCAGAGAGAATTCCCAACAGTTTGAAAGTCCTTTCATATCTGACTACTCATGGAGAGGCTGTCCAGTTCTTGTCACTTGGGCACATAATGAAATTATGGAATTCACTGCCACAAGGATGTGGTGATGGCCACTATCCTAGTTAGCTTTTAAGAAAGAATTAGACCAGCGGTTCTCAAATTTTGGTCTGCAGATGTTGTTGGACTACAACTCCCATCACCCTCAGTCACAATGGCTGAAGCAGGGGCGGAGCCATGATTGTACAAACGGGTTCAAAGAACCCAGGCCGCCAATGAAAAAGACCACTGAAGCCTGCCGGGGGGGCGTGGCTCGGGCTCTGGAAGAGTGAACTCCCCCCACCCACACCTGGGCTCCAGAGAATCCCGAGCAAGCTCCCCTCTCCTTTTCATGTATTTATCTTTCTCTCCCTCGCTGGAGGGAAAGAAAGGGAAATAAAGGCTGTCAGGCAGCAAACGCTGCCTGAAATGGATGGGGTGGGGCGCGGAAGCTCGCTAGGGTTCTCTGGAGCCCAAGCCATGTCCCATGAGCATGATGTCATGCGCATGGGACGTTGCTAGAAGGGCCGCTGAGCAGGGCTGGATCCAGGCCGCTCCTAAGCCGCCATCCGGCTGGCTCCGCACCAGGGTTGAAGGGATGATGGAAATTGTAGTCCAACATCATCAGGGGACCCATGTTTGAGAACTGGATTAGTCTGGATTAGACTAATCCATCAAGTGTGATCTACTAGTGGCTATTATCCCGACGCTTTAAGCAGTTTGTTTTAATTGGTGTTTTGTTTTTTACTTGTTGTGCACCACCCAGAACCTTTGGATGGGGTGGTATAAAAATGTAATAAATAAATAAATGACAGTTAACTATAATCTCCATAATAGCAGAAGCTAGAATCAAATAATTGAAGGGGGCAGAAGGAAGGCTGTCTTTATGCTCTGCTTGTGACCTTCCCAGAGTCAAATGGCTGGCTTCTGTTGGAAACAGAATGTAGGACTAGATGGCCCCTAGATGGATTGATCTGGGAAGGCTCTTCTTACCTTCTCTGCTTATGTCCAAAGGGTTGGACTCAGGACAACATGGAGGAGGGTGGATGGAGGTGCCATGTGTGGTGGTGAGGCTGTGTGAACTTACCTCATAGCCAAATGTGACTGCCATGATTGTAATGAGAAGACCAAAAAAGGCTTCCAGCTTCCTGAGACCTGGGAGAGATAGAGACAGATAGAAGCTCACCCACTGGAGAAGGCATCTAGATTCAGGGCTGTTTCAGACATGATTAATATTTATCCTGAGGGCTAGCTAGATTAATGTTTATTTTGAGTGTTCCCTATTGCTCCATGAATGAAAGAAATGTCCCTGAGAAAATACCTTACAATAACCTTTGAATATTTCACTTCCTGACTTGATCACATACATTCTATTACCAAATACATACCATATTTATCCAAAAAGAGGAAGAAGAAAGCATCCACGATTGTGATCAAGACACCACCCCACAAAGGAATGCTGCAAAAAGAAATTACAGAGGTTACCATTTCAATAATGGGAACAGTGACCCGCTCCACACACACACTTTGGCACCTTTTCAGGGCTCAACGACCCACTGCCATAAACAAATATCCTGGTTGGAAAGGAAGAGACTGGTTGGTGTTTAACTTCTGCCAGTCCCTGTGTTGATACCTTATTTCCTCATAGGCTTCTGTGCCTGGTAGCAGCTGTAAAACAGGCAGAAAGGAGGCTATTAAAAATTAGCCCTGCCAGAAAAAAGATGGCAACATACTAAGGGACCCCAGTTTTGGAGGAAAACTGCAAGGGTGGCTGTAGGCCCTTAGATTCAAGGGACTGTCCTTTATTCCAGGGTACCACAGCTTTGTTGCATCCTTTTAGAAATATAATTTTGCTATGACCATCCTGAGAGGTATGATCTGGCAGAACAGAATAAATCTAGGACATAGGATGCGGGCCTCTTATCCAGACTAGGTTGTCTGGGCCCTTCTCCAGACCATTGTGAGGGGTTTCTCACCACAAAGTATGGAGAAGCCATACCTGACCCTAATAGGAAGGGGGGAGATGGCAAAGTCAGTGTCTTCCAGTGTCACCCCAATCTCTCCCAATGTCCCCTAAGCTCAGAAATCTGAGAAGACCGAATATTTCTTTTCCTGGAGCAGTAAGCAACAGTGTGCCCACGGAACAATGAGGATTTTTACCGTCCACCTGACAGAAGGTTGAAGGCAATCGCTGTCCCAATCACTTCCTGCATGTCAGAGCCAATGATGGCAGCTTCTATCAGGATCCAGAGCAGTACACGTGGGGCCTGCAGCAAGCAGAATGGGAGCCATGTTGTATAAGCAGCTGGGATACCTAGCGAGAAGCTGGTGCCCTAAGGCCTCTCCGTGCTCTGTGTTGAGGAGCACATTCCCTTAGCTCAGTGATCTTCACTGTAACCTGCTAAATCCTATAAGCCATGTTGGGCAGGGATCAAGAGGACAAGTGATAGGTGAACTGCTCCATGCAGCTTGTTCACGTCTTCAGGAGTCACAAACTGAAACTGATCCAGTCTAACCTCACAAGAGAAGCTACTGGACACTTCCATAATAGACTCTGCAGTAGCTGTAGTATCCAGATTGGCTCAAATATGAGAGATGCTACCTGTGTGGGAAAAACTCATTAAAGATGCCACAGCAGGCCATTGATAGTTCAATCTGATTCTGATTGAAGGGAGGAGGGGAATGTACTAGCCCTCTCACAACCCTGGTCAACTCTGCTGGATGTGAGCTTGCAGATTACATATGTACAGAAAAGAATCGCTTCTTTGCTGCCTGTATTGAAGGAGTATCACTTCAAAAGTGCTCTGTGCTGCAAGATGAGTTTTTATCCATTTGCTCTCTAGCTGCCTATCTTGCCGCTTCAACCCCCATAGCTCTTATGTATACTATGGGGCTAATTAAGAAATGGGTCTGAAAAATAGCTTAGGAGCAATTGAGTCTACTGCCCTAGCAAGTCCATTATTCCAAGTGTGAACTCGGGCATCAACTGAATCGCTGGCAAAATCAACCTTAAAACCTTCCAAGGCTTGAACTGAAGACGACTGTTAGCTAAGCAGTTATTACTTATTTTTACATTTATATCTTGTTCTCCTTCCATGGAGCTCAGAGCTGTGTACATGGTTATATTTATCTTCACATCAACCCTGTAAGGTTGGTTAGGCTGAGAGATACTGTAAGTGACTGGCCTGGAGTAATCCAGTGAGTTTCATGGCTGAAAGGGAAACCCCTTTCAGGTCACCCAGGTTCTAATGAGCTCAGGTCACCCAGGTTCTAATCCAACACTTTAACCACTACATTGTTGGAGTGTTCCATCACAGGGAAAACCTCTCCCCACATTCAGGGCTTGTCTCTGTAGATAAGGGTTGAATTAGGGAGATACAGATGGTGTGATCAGTGAACACATACAGTAAATGAAAGGGAGAGTGGCTAGCCAGCAAAGTCCCATTCCCCCTCTCCATGCATTCAGGCTGAATAGTGCTAATTTTAAAACACTTTTGTTTAACACATAACCAAACATGTCCCCTAGAGAAATATTGTGTCTGAGGCAGTGGGCCAGTTCAGATGTCATGAAAATGTCTCCCAGCCTCAGGAGCATACTCAGGAGCATACACGCGACTCGACACACAAGTCAGAGGAATTCTACTTCCAACTGTAGTTAGAAACAAACTAAGATCGGTTGTGACACAGCCAAGCTGATCAGTCTTGCGTTGTTCTTACCAAAGGGCTTGAAATACATTGAGATCTGAGCCGAAGATCTGAAGTGGAATCGGCTTATGTCTGAACCAGCCCACCACCATCACCTAAGCTCTGCTTAGATCAATTGCTGGGTCACAACATATCTAACACATTATAATCGGATATGGATTAGTTGTGTTATCTTATTAACTTTGCATGTCTCTGGCCCCAAAAGCATTTTCAGAAGGGAAGCTGTCATACACTTATCAGGTAGCTGTTTTGGTGATGATTAACACTTCAATGTACATATTGCCCGACATGTTGCGCAAGGCAAGATCAGCCTAGCTGGACCACTGGGGCTGCTGCGCATGTGAAAGCCAGTCTTGGCAGTGTTGCAGAGGCATACAGTTGGGTAACTACTTAAAACAGCATGTGGGCACTTGCGTTGGGCTGTTTCCATTATTCCCAATAGAAGTAGTGTTGCAGAAGTACCTGCATGCTGCTTTAAGCAGTTGCACAACTGCCCACCTCAGCAACACTGCTGGGGCTGGCTTTCACATGTGCAGCATCACTGTTGGGTTGGAAATACTGGTGTTGCCTTACGCAACGTGTCAGGCGGTTTCTTTACAAGGCAATCAGTGGGGTGTTTTTTTTACCCCTCCCCAACAAGCCTCCCTGAACTGCTTGGGCCCAAGTATATTAGAAAGTACTTTGTCATGTACCCTGCCACCTATTAAGAACATCTGGGGAGGCCCAGTTGCTGTTGCCAGCAGCTTGTTTGGTGGCAACTTGGGCCAGGCCTTCTCTATGGCTGCCCGAGGGCTTTGGAACGCATTCCCTGACAAGAGCTTATCCATCTCTGGCTGCCTTTAAAAAGACCTGTTTCCTCAGGCTTTTTGTTTAAAATATTTTTGTTCTAATTGTTTTTATTCTGTTACGGTTTTGTATTTTTAAACTATGTAACTTGGCCTTTGCCCTATGGGGTGCCACAGGGATCTATTCTGCCCCCACTGCTGTTTAACATTTACATGAAACCTCTGGGAGAGGTCATCCATGGGTGTGGGCTGTGGTGCTTCTGGACCCAACGTTGTCCTTGGAGGTGCAGGTGGCAGTGGTGTGCAGAAGTGCCTCTTACCAACTACGGCTGGTACACCAGCTGCCACCCTTCTTGGAGAAGTTGGACCTGATCTCGGTCAATCATGCGTTGGTAACATCCAGATTGGACTACTGCAATGCTCTCTACATGGGGCTGCCCTTGAAGACTGTTCAGAAGCTTCAGCTGGTCCAGAATGCTGCTACAAGTGTGCTCGTGGGTGCAAGTTGCTTTATGAGTATCACATCCATCCTGCGGTAGCTTCATTGGTTACCGGTCTGCTTCCAGGCTAGATTCAAGGTACTGGTCTTGACCTTTAAAGCCCTACACGGCTTGGGGATGGGGTACCTGTCGGACCACATTCACCCATATGAACCTGCCAGGGCCCCCCACTCAGGCCCTGCTCAGGGCCCCGCCACTAACAGAGATCTGGTTGGTGGGGACTAGAGACAGGGCCTTTTGGGTTGTGGCCCCTCAGCTTTGGAATGCCCTCCCTGAAGAGCTTCACCATGCTCCCTCCTTCGGTGTTTAAAAAACACAACTAAAAATACATCTTTTTAAAGAGGCCTTTTAATGCTCCATCTTTGGTTATATCTAGTAGGTTCTTTAGTTTTTAGTCTTTTTATAACTCTCAATTTTTAGCTTTTAAAATAACTTTTAATTTGAAACTTAATACTGATTGTGGTTTTTAGCTTGACTTCTAACGTGTTTACTTAATTTGGTTAATTTTATTACTTTTATTTTACATTGTATCTATTTTATTGTTGTGAGCCGCCCTGAGCAATAGTGTACTGGAGGGGCGGGGTATAATTTTTTAAATAAATGCATAATAAATAAATGTACACTGCCTAGGGATACACATATCAGGTGGTCTGTAGATATGATTGATAAACAAACAAGCACATTTATTTTCTAATGCCAGCAATTATCTTTTTATCTTTTGTTCTGTAAATATCTGCAGTAGCCACAGTGCTGTGGCGGACACTAAAGTTAACCCCTGCTAACTTGGTAAAAAAGGCACTTTTTAACATGGTGATTCTCTTTATTTAGCAGGGGGAGAGTAACTGGCCCTATCCACCCCCAGCACAGTACCACCAGTGACTGTTGCTGGTGTCTATCTTATATTTCTTTTTAGATTGTGAGCCCTTTGGGGACAGGAAGCCATCTTATTTATTTATTTATTTCTCTGTGTAAACTGCCCTGAGCCATTTTTGGAAGGGCAGTATAGAAATCAAATTAATAATAATAATAATTTTCAAGAGACCAGCCATATGAACAGTGTTTCAATGCAGTTATATAATATTGCTTCATAAGAACTACCTTGGTCCATCCTTATTGTACATTAGAGTCACTGGATCCTACCCTTTGATATGTTAAGTTACTCATTACTGAATAAGTCATTATTTTACTGAATAACTTGTTTTACCTGTTAATGCCTTTCATCCATCAAGGCACAGGGTGGTTTGGGGTGGGGGAGAGTTAATCACCAGATATAATTTTACATAAAAGTAGCTCCTAAGATATCTTCCCAGTTGATCAGACATGAATGTCCTCAAGGGTCCCAGTCTTTGTTCCCTGTGTAACCCAGATGTTCTAACACCCAACCAGTCTGACAAAGAGACTGTTCACACAAGCAGCTAAGCCTGGGCTTGGCTGCCCGTGAGAACCACTTGGATCTGCACGGATCCTGGCGGCGCTGCGGCACTAAACCCAGCGCCAAAGCCTGGCTCGTAGCCGAGGTTAAGGCACATACATGCCCTTAACCTCGGCTTCGGGATTGTGTGTCAGCACAAGCTGCTTGCAGCTCGCGCTGGACACAGAGATGGGAGCCTAGAGCACCTGTCCGCTGGGCGAATTCCCCAGTGCACTGTGCTCGGCATTGTGGGATTCTCGAGGCTGGGACAATGAGTCCCAGTCTCTGTTTGCCCAATTGCTGGGAGCAGCAGTCAAATGTGTGAATAGCTCAATGTGTTTTGTTGTTCCACACCCCCTTACGGTCCATGCCTTTGTATCACTAATAGAGATAAGACAGGTTTGGCTATCCAAACAAGGCTGCTGTTCCTGATGGCATCATCCAGGTCTTCTCCTGAATTGAAAGTTAACCCAGTCTCTGGGTAAAGGTAAAGGTAAAGTTGTGCCATTGAGTCGGTGTCGATTCCTGGCGATCACAGGGCCATGTGGTTTTCTTTGGTAGAATACAGGAGCGGTATACCATTGTCATCTCCCGCACAGTATGAGATGATGCCTTTCAGCATCTTCCTACTACACTCTTAATCCAAATTTATCCCAAACTACTTTGATTCTCTATAGTTGGTTTGAAGTGTTGCTAGTAAGGGGTAGGGAACTGAGGTGTGCTGGTCAGGATTTGGATGTCTGACCCACACTCTTCAGAGGTGGTGTCCCCAAACACTCTGGCTTTGTGGCTTTCCTGCCTTCCACTTCGTTGCTGTAACTCTCTGGTGAATAAAGGACAGGCTAGTGAAGCCCATGATAAGTTTGTGCCTTGGAACAGTTGGGGTCAGAGGGGTCTAATGCCTAGAGGAAGACAAGTGGAAGTTTCCTGTTACTGCTTA
Source organism: Hemicordylus capensis (assembly GCF_027244095.1). NCBI lineage: Eukaryota > Metazoa > Chordata > Lepidosauria > Squamata > Cordylidae > Hemicordylus > Hemicordylus capensis. The sequence goes on from NC_069657.1 coordinate 150,225,720, forward strand.
TTGCAAGCCAAAAAGCTGGATACACATTTTAAACAAAACAAAACAAATAGATTTGGTGAAATGGTAGCAACTGAGTGTAAATTGAGTGGTAAAGCTTGAGTGTCAGACTCCTCTTGCAGATTCAGCACAGTCAGGGCTTCTGAATCACTTGGTGAGTTAATTCATATGGGACCTTCCCATGACAAGCTATTTCGCACATTTGTCACCTGATGCTCTATTCACGCTTCAGATTTGTATCTGCAGCAGCCACAGTGCTGTGGCAGACACTAAATTGACCAGAGCTGTTTCTGCTCCCAGGGAGGTGAGGAGCTGCAGCCAGCAATGGATATACTCCCTAATTACAAGCCACAGTCAGTTGTTTACTCACCTTCGGATAATAGTAATGGCATATCTCTCCCAAGTCCTTGCCTGTAACTACCCCGAGCCGGATGGCTAGTCTTTGGCAGAGCAGTCCCAGGATTGTAGCCCAGAGAAGGACCCAGAGCAGCTGTGATGGGAGCAAATGCATATGATCACTTGGGGAGAGCATTTGGGTATTTCAGCAAGACAGCAAGGTATCAACTAAACTCTAAATAAGCTTTATATACTTATTTGATTGAAAGTTATAAACCCTGCCTCTTTAGTTCTAAAAGATCCCTAAGGTAGTTTATCAGAAGTTACACCAGGGGACCCAACCTTGAGCCCCAGATGTTGGTTTGGCCATTGTGGCTGGGGATGGTAGCAGCTCTAGTCCAACAACATAAAGGGACTCAAGGCTGAGAACCCATGCATTACACAATACAACAAAAGAGACAGCTGAAACAGCTAAGGACAACTTTTGCTTAGGTACGGTTGTACAGTACCAAGCTGGTACTGGTATTACTAGTAACCAGGTAATATATGGGTTAAAAATGTGGGTCTATTATTAGTGATTCTAAATCCCCAGAGGAGGAAACTGAAGGTAGCAGACACTGTCTGTATATTATTCATACAGAATCATCCACATAAATGGCCCTTAACAGAGTTACATATGCAAAATACAGATCCCTGCCCTGAGCAGCTCACAGTCTCAGCTTGGGCTGTGAGTAGGTAGGGAGACAATCAGGGGACAGGATTCCTATCATAGAAAGGAAAGGGTATGAATGTGTTAAAACCAAGGACCAGCAGCTTGTGCTAAGGAATCCTGTTCCTAAATTGAAAAAAGCCCTCAGACTTGTCTTCACGTCTTTGACTGTGAAGGCTCCATCCTCTAGTCACACTGTAATGCTCAACATGTCCCTGTAGTGATTGCACACTATTAAGGATGAAGGCTGCAAGAAGGAAGAGCAGAAAAGTATGCCTCTCTGACTTGAGAACTCTATGGCTTCCAAGTCAGCACCCTACCTACACCATGCAACTCAAATCATTCTGAGGGTCACATAATTGATATGTTTACCAACCTAAGAGAGGTTGGTAAACATTGCTATGTTAACACTAGGGGAAATTTGTTAAAATGTTAACTCTGTGTCTTATTTTTAACCCATTATTATTATTAATAAACTCTTTTTCTCTCTGTACTTTGTAGAGCTCGTCCAATGCATTTCTATGCATGTCTCTGAATTTCTCTGTGAATGCGCCTTTATTTTCCCCCATTCCACAGTTTCCTCTCTCTGTATCCAATGGTGTACACTCTGTTTTCTCTCTCTGCACTAAATGCAGGTTTGCACCCACATCTATCAGGGCCAAATGACATGTTATATTAATAGCCTGCTAGGTCTGCCAGCCCTCCAGGACTGACGTTGAACCTCCAAGATTTTGCATCAATCGTCAGAAGACAATTGAAGACAACCCCGATAATGGCTTGATATTGTGAAAAATATGAGGCGGGGGGGGGGGGGGGACGACTCTCCAGTCAGATTTATCAAGTCTAATTGGGGCAGTCCTTCCATGAGGCAGGGTGAGGCAATCACTTCAGATAGGTATGAGAAGTGGTGCAGGAGGAGGCAAGCGCCAGCGTCCCACCACCGCAGGTGTCACACCACTTTCTTGGGCTAAATGGCAGATTCAGATGGTACAGTGCACTCTAGCCCTTGATCCCATCATGGTCCCAGTACAGTTTGGTTCCCCCGCAGCTGTTCAGATGAAGAAGTGAGAATGGGCTACACACAATGGGCACTTGGATTTCCCTTAAGGAACTACATGTAGACAGGGAGGGGGCTGCAGTTGGCCTTGGGGCTGTTTGTGGTGCACAGCTGCCCTATAGCAAATAGCTGCCCTCTTGTGCTCACCTGAAAGCCAGCGATGGCTCCGCTTTGAAGATCTGATTCAATGTTTCCTGGATCCAGGTAGGCAATGCTCATGAGGAACCCAGGCCCAGTGAAAGCCCAGAGCTTCTTAAAACTGAAACCATACTGGAGAGAAAAAAGTTAAGGATGGTCAGTGTATCTTATGTGTTTTGTTATTTTAGATGTTTGTCCCAGGGAGTCCTGTAGAGAGATGGGGTGGAGTCCGAAAGAAATGGGAGGGAAAGAAGAAGGAGAAAATGGACTTGTTTCTGAATAAAGTTTTAGTTAAACCAACATAAGCCTACTTCATTTTTTCAAGGGAAGCAGCTGTAGGGAGAGCATGGAGGTGGTCATAGTGCTACTTCACTTCCAGTTCCTTCTCTTGAACCAGGATAGCTCCTTCTCTTGAACCAGGATGGGATCATCTTAGGTAATACCTAGGCAACTGTCCTCATGCCTGTATTTTTCAGATATTTTAGCAACAGCCACCAAAGTCACCGCTCCTTTGCTGAGCATCTTTTAGAGGATAGCAAATTAATAAATATCCACTTAATCACAGATGAAGAAATGGCTGCTTTAAATGCAGTGCAATAGCCATGCACTTCAATGCAATGTAGTGCTATTCAATTACTTCTATTGCAGCTGAATATCACATGGAAGATTCTTGGGAAATATGCCAGTGAGGCATTAATGCTCTGGACTTCCAGTGTTCAGGGTTGCATAACCCATTTCCATTTACAGTATGCATAACCCATTTTCCCCTCTCCTGATGGCTCTGACTGGAGGCATTGATGGGCTGGATGAGGGATAACAAACTCAGACTGAATCCAGCTAAGACGGAGGTACTCATTGTGCGGAGTTGGAACTCGAGAGATGATTTTAATCTGCCCTGGATGGAGTCACACTTCCTCAGAAGGAATCGGTATGCAGTCTAGGGGTCCTTCTGGATCTGAGCATCTCCCTGGTCTCCCAAGTTGAGGCGGTGGTCAGAAGTGCCTTCTGTCAGCTTTGGCTGATACGCCAGCTACGTCCATTTCTTGAGGTGAACGACCTCAAAACAGTGGTACATCTGCTGGTAACCTCCAGACTGGATTACTGTAATGCGCTCTATGTGGGGCTGCCCTTGTATGTAGTCCAGCAACTACAGCTGGTCCAGAATGCAACAGCCAGGTTGGTCTCTGGGTTATCTCGGAGAGACCATTTAACGCCTGTATTGAAGGAGCTACACTGGCTGCTGATAGGTTTCTGGGCAAAATACAAGGTGCTGGTTATAAACTATAAAGCCCTAAACAGTTTGGGCCCTGGGTATTTAAGAAAATGCCGTCTTCGTCATGAACCCCACTGCCCACTGAGATCTGCTGGAGAGGTCCATCTGCAGTTGCCACCGGCTCGTCTGGTGGCCACTCAGGGACGGGCCTTCTCTGCTGCTGCCCCGAGGCTTTGGAATACGCTCCCTAGTGAAATAAGAGCCTCCCCATCTCTGACAGCTTTTAAAAAGTCTTTAAAGATGCATCTGTTCACCCAGGCTTTTAATTAATATTGTTTTAATGGTTTTAATGCTGTTTTAAAATATTCTTTTAAAAATTCTAAATTGTTGTAATGTGTTAAATTTTTCATTTTTGTCTTAACTGTTTTACTTTGTTTTTATTCTGTTGTAAACTGCCCAGAGATGTAAGTTTTGGGCAGTATGAAAATATTTAAATAAATAAATAAATCCTCTCCTACTTTGCCCTCTATCACCTGACTCTTTCCCAAATAATCTACAGTTACCAGAAACTCAGCTCTCAGTCAGCAGCGGAGGGGGATTACACATTCAAGTAATGTGTGTGTGTGTGTGTGTGTGTGTGTGTGTGTGTGTGTGTGTGTGTGTGTGTACACACACACACACACACACACACACATTCTGAAAATAACATTTGCATTCCTTTGGTGCAAAATATGCCCAGCACATTTTCATGTGGCTTCAGTAAATAAGGAAGTTCTGTTCCGGAGCTCTTTTCCTCTTTCTGTTAAATAAAGCTCAGTGCTTGTCTCCCTTTACTGGTGGGAAATGAAAAGTTCAGTCTTCTTCTTCTTCTTCTTCTTCTTCTTCTTCTTCTTCTTCTTCTTATTATTATTATTATTATTAATTATTATTTTAATTCAATTTCTATACCGCCCTTCCAAAAATGGCTCAGGGTGGTTTACAAAGAGAAAGAAAACAAATAAGATGGCTCCCTGTCCCCAAAGGGCTCACATTCTAAAAAGAAACATAACACACACCAGCAACAGTCACTGGAAGTACTGTGCTGGGGGTGGATAGGGCCAGTTACTCTCCCCCTGCTAAATAAAGAGAATCGCATGGTAAAAGGTGCCTCTTTGCCCAGTTAGCAGGGGTAGAGTTAGGTATTCTTAAACCCCTTGATTTCAAGGGGCTTAGATGCCCAGCTCCTACAACTGGGCTGCAGCCTGCAACTGTAAGAACATAAGAAGAGCCCTGCTGGATCAGGCCCAAGGCCTATCTAGTTCAGCATCTTGTTTCCCACAGTGGCCCACCAGATGCCTCTGAGAAGCCTACAGACAAGAGGTGAAGGCATGCCCTCTCTACTGCTCTTGCTCCCCTGCAACTGGTATTGTAAGAGGCATCGTGCCTCTGAGGCTGGAGGAGGCCTATAGCCACCAGACTAGTAGCCATTGATGGACTTGTCCTCTGTGAATTTGTCTAAGCCCCTTTTAAAGCTGACCAAGCTAGTGGCCATCACCACATCCTGTGGCAAAGGATTCCAAAGGTTTATTATGTGCTGTGTCAAAAAGTACTTCCTTTTGTCAGTCCTAAAATTCCTGACCTTCAGTTTCATCGGATGACCCCTGGTTCTAGCGTTGTGAGAAAGGAAGGAAAATCTCTACACTCTCCATACATCATTTTACACACCTCGATCATGTGCACTCATTCATTGAGTAAATATGCTTAGGAGATGGTTGATTAGTCATGGAAATTCTGTTTTGCCTTGAATGCATAAAAAGTGATTCTATGTAATTCTTGCAAAATAACTTCCTCAAGAATTAAACTAAAGGGCATGAAACAAGAAGTGATATGTGTTAGGGTCAACTAGAAAAGATGTTAAATGTTTCTTTATATTTCCATTTTTTAAAAAAAGCAGCTGCAGGTGTTCTGATCCAGATTGGAACTGTAATCTCCCCCTCTACCATAGTCCCACTGAAAATTGTCCCTGAAGCTGCTCCTTGTCCTAGGCTATTGGAAGGACATTTTTGTTGGCTCTGCGGCTTAAAAAGAAGGATTTAAAAATCCTCTCCTCTGTGCCATGGTCCTCCATTCGCTGCTTTTTAAAAAAGCAATACATTCGAATATGCATTTAATGCTTTACCTGTGATCCTTAGTGTCACTCCTGGTGATAGCAACTCCCAATGCAGTTTTTTATTGGGGGAAAATAATAATAATAAATAAATAAATAAATAACGATTTATTATTAATAATACTTATTATTTATTATTTAACATATTTCTATACCGCCCAAAACTTGCATCTCTGGGTGTTTTACAATTAAAATCATTTAAACATTAAAATCATTTAAACGTTAAAATCAGTTAAAACCCAATTAAAAATATTAAAACTATAAGTCTAATTAAAAGCCTGGGTGAATAAATATGTCTCCATCAGTGCCTTTTTAAAAGTTGCCAGAGATGGGGAGGCTCTTGTTTCAACAGGGAGCACATTCCAAAGTCTAGGGGCAGCAACGGAGAAGGCCCGTCCCTGAGTAGCCGCCAGATGAGCTGGTGGCAACTGCAAACAAACCTCTCCAGGGCACTTTCCAGATTGGACCCTACAACGGGGTCACGTCGTATCTCAGAAGTGTGCTTCCACACTTCCTGAGTTGTGACACGGCAGTCCCTACGCGGACAGCAGGGTGCCGTTCACATTTCCAATGCCTTGTTGCAAATTTAATCACTGCGATATAGAGCAAGGTCATCGTACATCCGGCGTGAAAAAGTTGCTGTTTTTCAGGTTGTTAGTTGCTGCAAGACTGCTCCCCCTGCTGTTTACATTTTGAGTGCGACTTGCCTGAACGGAGGCATTTTGCTGCTGCTGAACAGCTAGTCTGGAAAGCGCCCAGAGAATCTTAACGGGTGATGGGGTTCATGGTGAAAAAGATGCTCTCTTAAATACTCTTAAGATTTATATCTTAAATATAAATTATATTTAATTTAATATAAATTAAATAAATATCTTAAATAAATGCAGGGGCAGCCTGCATCATGTTAGCTGCTTTAAAAAATGAACATAAGAAAAGCCTTACTATATCACACCAAAAGTCCATCTAGCTCAGCATCCTGTTTCCAACAGTGGCCAGCCAGATGCCTTTGGGAAGCCACAAGCAGGGCCAGAGGCAAAATTCTTCTCTTGTCTCTCAGCAACTGATATTAGTGGCATACTGTATCCAAACCTGGAAGTACCACATATCCATCATAATGAATACCCACTGATAGTCCTCTCATCCACAAATGTTAAAGCCATCTATGCTAATGGCCATCACTACATCTTGTGGCAATGAATTCCATGTGTTAATTATACAATAGGCTACTATTGGATCCCCAGACGCAGGCATGTGTGCTTTTTGCATAGAATGGAGAATTGCACGGAGTATCACTTTTCCTATTGCAGTGCTGCAGTAATGGAGGAAGCCAAACCTGGTATAACTTTTCCACCTATGGAATTCCTAAAGATACAGTGGTCTTATCAGGGTCTGGTCACGTGGAAATTATCTTCATTTTGCTAATTCATTTGCTGACACATCTGACAGAACCTAGCTTTTAGTAATTATTATATATGCACAAATACATGTGTGTTCTAGGTCATTGCATCTTGCATAGATATTCATCAGAAGGGTTAATCTAGCACTCCAAGTTCCACGGAATAGGTCAGTAATGAGCTTCCCTGTGTCATAGGAACATAGGAAGCTGCCATATACTGAGTCAGACTATTGGTCTATCTAGCTCAGTATTGTCTTCACAGACTGGCAGCGCAAGGTTGCAGGCAGGAATCTCTCTCAGCCCTATCTTGGAGAAGCCAGGGAGGGAACTTGAAACCTTCTGCTCTTCCCAGAGCAGCTTCATCCCCTGAGGGGAATATCTTACAGTGCTCACACTTCTAGTCTCCCATTCATATGCAACTAGGGTGGACCCTGCTTAGCTAAGGGGACAAGTCATGCTTGCTACCACAAGATCAGCTCTCCTCTCCATCACAAAGATCATGTGAAGCTTTTATCATCATTTAATACCATGTCAGGAAACACTTTGCCTTCTAAATTTTGGGGTGTCAGGATGCTGTTCAAGGTACAGGAGGCATCTTCAGGAGTTGTTGGCAAGCTGAAAATATGGCATTCCTAAAGAAATTACATCCTGTAAGGATGTAAGGGGACAAGTCATGCTTGCTACCACAAGACCAGCTCTCCTCCTCCATGTCCCATGGACCTGGCCAATATACCGATCATAGAGGAATGCGGTACATCAGGGGTTTTCACACTTAGGTCCTCCAATCTTATTGGGCTACGATTTCCATCATCCCTAGCCACAATGGGATGGTGGAAGTTGTAGTCCAAGGGAGGAGAGCTGGTCTTGTGGTAGCAAGCATGAATTGTCCCCTTTGCCAAGCAGGGTCCACCCTGATTGCATTTGAATGGGAGACTACATGTGAGCACTGCAAGAAATTCCCTTTAGGTGATGGAACTGCTCTGGGAAGAGCATCTGCATGCTTGCATGCAGAGGGTTCTAAGTTCTGTTCCTGGCACCTCCAAGATAGGGCTGAGAGAGACTCCTGCCTGCAGCCTTGGAGAAGGAGCTGCCAGTCTGTGTAGGCAATACTGACCTAGATGAACCAATGGTCTGACTCAGTATATGGCAGCTTCCTATGTTCCTAACATCTGGGGTCCAAGTTTGTTAACCTCCTGGTCAAGGACTTACTCCTGGTACATCTGGAATGGCAATCTTCTCATCCAGATAGGTTTGGTCTTGAGCCTCATGATGATGATCTGATTCTGGAGAATTGTTAGTGCCATATTTGTTTTTCCTTCCAGTTTCACTGCCTGTGAAGAGTCAAGGGAAGATACACATGAGGAGTGAGTGAGTCTCAAAAATCATTTTATTTAGTGCAGGGGTGCACAACTCAAATGCCCTGGTGGTTTGGAATCATTTCCAGCACATTAATTATTACATTAAAATGAATTATTTTAAAATAATGAAAGTGATGGGGTAGAGGTTTAGAGTTGGGGAAAGAGGGATGAGGGACAATGTCTGTGGGCTCCAGCCCAGGTGAGGGTCCAGCAAAACAGGAGGAGGCCATATGGTCTCCAGCAGCCAACTGCACTGAACTACTGCTGGCCATCAGTGGGACAAGCCAGAAAATGAGCACGCAATCCACGCTAGGAAGAGGGCTGCAAAAGCAGAGGCAATGCTGCAGGAGGGCCGACATAAGCTGGGGACGTGTGTCTGTCTGTCTGTCTGTGTCTCTGTATGTGTTGGGGTCATGGGGGGTGTAATAGAAAGCCAAGGCTGATGGCTAATTAAGCAGAAGTGCGTGTGTGTGTGTGTACTTCAACAGAACCAGATCACAGAGGGTATTTTAATTATAGTACTAAACCCTTGGGGGAAAGGGAGGCGTGGCATCCCGCCTCCTCTAGGAAGCCATTGGCCACAAGCAAAACACAAAAGGGAGCTGTGTGTGAACCTACACAAAAGAAAACTCAGAGCAGGGAGGGGAGGGGCTGCTTCCCTAATGCTGCGAGTCTAATTTGCAGTGGCTTCGCTGGCCAGATACTCCGAGAACTGGAAGCCCTGTCTGTAAAGACACATTACAGGTTCCCCAACTCTATCAGCAGCAGTCAGTGATGAGAAGAGAGAAACTCATTACAAGGTGACATCCCATCACAAGAAGTGCTGCAGCAGGAGGAGGAGAAGAAGGGAGAACTCTACACAGGAGTGACATTTTTGTAAGTCTCCCATGCATATGTAATTCTTGCCTGAGGCTGAGAGAATCATAGTTTGCCTAAGGCTACTTGATGGAGGTGGGATTTGAACCAGGGGCTTCCTGTCAGGTCCCACCCAGCGGAGACCCTTCCAGAAGAGAATGAGCACAATCTGACCAAGACCTCCCACTCCGATGAAAGCCCGCTTGATCCATCAGAGCCTGAGCAGCCGGAGCTTGTTGCCTCTCCATCAGTGGGCCCCTTGGAGGTGCCCTGGGCAGCTGGTAGCTGCCAAGAGAGCTACAGTCTTACCCCTAGAGCCCCTTCCATCGCTCCCAGGAGCAGAGGCAACACTGCGCCAGGACCAAGCTGCCCCTCTGGAGATGGAGTGCTTGCTTGAGTGCTCAGGGCCTTGCTCCCAACGGGTCTACTTGGGAGGAGGGGGAAGGAAGCTCAGGTACTGGCTTTGGATCAGGGCTGGCCTGAGATCCCAGAAGGGGCAGGTCTCCTGGTTGCGATATAACCCTTCCGTTCAGAGCTAGCCTTTGGTCACTAGCTCCTTCACAGCCCTGCTGGGTGCAGACACTTCCCAGGCCACCCTCTCAGCCACAGTGCTACACCAGCATTCTCAGCAGGGCCCGACCTCACAGCCTCTCTTGGCTCAATGTCTTGGCTTGCAGCTCTTGTCATCATCTTCATGGGAGAAGTCCACACAAGTGCAGTGAATGAGAATCTTGAGGAATGACAATCTTGAGTGTTGTCTCAGGCGATGTTGACCACTCGGGAGCTGCTATCTGCATGAGTGCTGGCAGTAGCAATCTCATCTCAGCCTCCCAGAGGCTGAGAACCGCTGGGATCAGGCCTGATCCTAGTGGGCCAGTGACACCAACCCTGGTTTTTTAATGCTCGTCTGGGAGCACGGTCCACACTCCCAGAATTGTAACATCACTCGTCTGGGGGGAAGGTGAGTAAAACAAACCACTCCACTCCATACTCCCCCCACCCCACCCCACCTGCCCAGTGGTGTGAATGACCTCCCAGTCGCCCATCTCTTGGAGCTAGAAAAGAAAATGGTTCACAGTAAGAGAAACGGAGACATGTTCTGGGGAGACAGTTGTTCTTTTAAAGTTTTGTTTGTTTATTGCATTGATAAACCACTTTTCACCTGGTGACATCAAAGCCTTATACAGCATAAGAGGCATATAAAAACAATTTCCAAACCATGAAAGCAGTCACAAAGTCAGCAGCTGGGCACATGAATGCAGTGATGGGTTAGATGCCAGCAGGGTGAACCGCATTTTCTGACTGACTCAAAGGCATGTCTTGTTTGCAGGCATTTAGGAATGCGGGAAGAGAGTGAACAGACCACAATATCTCAAGGAGGTCTTATCATAGGCTAAGGCCAGGGTTCCCAAAGTTGGCTCCCTAGCTGTTGTTGCACAACAGTTCCCATCGTCCCCTGATCTAAGGGCAATGACAAAGAAGCCCTGTCCCAAGTGCACAGCAGCTAGGCCTCTAGGCAGCAGCACACAGAGCAGAAGACCTTATAATGTGAGTAGATTGACTTGAGAGGAGCTGGTCTTTCAAAGAACTAAGGCCCACAGAGAGTTGCTTTAAACACAACAGAAAAGATTCCATAAAAGCAAAATGTATGAGGTTAGAGACACATAAAACAAGTTTTCTGGCACAGCTACACAATATTTTTTAAAAACAAAAATCGGTTCTAAGCTAGAAAGTACCTTGAAAAATGCCAGCATCCTAGCGCAATCTTACCCATGCCTTGTCTCGTTCCAGCATGCATGTTCACACCGGGCTCCCTCACAGCCCGAGCAAGATACTAAACTAACTGCTTACATTTGCTTTCATAAAGCAAACTGTGTTTTCTCCATGGGACTTGCACTTCTGGAGAAACCAGTTCGGTGACTCATTCACAGAGTTTTTACCACCCCTGCTCCTGAGGTGAAATCTTTTTGCATATTCAATTAGGGATATGTTGGTACTGGCAGTAAGAGCTTAGGTGGAAAATATTGTGACAGCAGGGGCGTGGCTAGCGGACAGGGGGGCCTTGTTCACCCCTCTCCCCAGTGGCCTCTTGGAGTGAGGGACATAGTGAAGAAAATAGGGAGGGGTGGAGTTGGGGGCCCCTCAGGAGCTGGGGGCCCCGGGTTCTTTGAACCCATCCGCTCAGTTATAGCTACACCCCCTGCATGACAGGGTTTGCCCCTATCTCATCCTGGATCCATGCTAATTAAAGTGATGTTAAAGCATCATTCTGAGTTATCCCAGGAACCATATTACAGGGGTAGTAAGAAAACTACGTGGCTCTGTGGTCGCCAGGAGTTGACACTGACTGGATGGCACAACTTTATGGAATAGATATCCTTGTGGTAGGCACCAGATTAGGTGAGGCTGACGCAAGGGAAGAGGGCGGCATCTAGGATGATGAGGCAGGGGGTGGGACCAGCAAGGTGGGTGGGGAAATATCAGTGCCATTACTAGGCGCAAGGATGGGGCCGATGAGGGAGGCGGGGCAGCACATTATCTCTGCTTCTAGCAGCAAAAGGCAATGAGCCACTGCTGCCCCTGGTCTTGCAAGACTCTCAGTGATTTCCCACCTAGAACATTGCACAGCAACAACATTCTGGAATATCCAATGGCCTTCGGAATGATTAGTTATCCACCTAGCTTTCAGAACTGCAAATTCACCACATGGTTAATGCTTCTACCCTGGAATCTATAGAAATAACTATAAATATAGTTATAGAAATAACTGTCTATAAAATGTTTTATAGATTCCAGTTATAGAAATCACTGGAATCTTCAGCTATTTTCCTGAATCAGGGGAGGGAGCAAACAATTTAGAGAGAGGTTTATTTGGGTCAATTGGTGATGATCCAGTCCAGGAAACCCCCTTGCAGGTGTGTCTGCAGGCCACAGACAGGAGATGTTCCATGGAAAGGCAGTCAGGAAATCAGTGTCTCCTAACTAGCCAGTTAGTGGAGAAGCTCTTTGATGAACTTAGACAATGATTAACACTGTTCTTGCGGTGATAAAACTTGGGGTTTTCACTCCTGCACCTATGCCTAAAATTGCTAACGCAGAAGCAGAGGATACTGTCGACAGAGAGCGCAGCACAAGAATTACTGAATGTTTCTCTGGAAGTTTTATTGCACTCCAGCAATGAGCAGAAGGCACAAATAGTAAAGATCTTTGAAGAAGACATGATCGTGATTAAAAGCACAGACAGAAGAAGAGAGAAGAAGGGAAACCTTCCACAGAAAAGGCCACAACATAAGCAGGGAACACACGTACAGATATACAGACACATACAAGCCCTACTCAGACATTATGTTGTACGAGAGTACAGATGTCTGTAACTTGTACATGTTTTTGTGTGAACAACCTGGGTACAGACTCCTCAAATGCATGGTACTGATAGGAAATGTATTGCTGTACTTGTGTTTATCAAAATGTGTGAACAAAATGTGTTCCGTGTACATTGTACATTTGTATGAGTGTTCAACATAATGTCTGAATAGGGCTACAGTTAGTCACACATTGAGGCTGTTTGAATGGGCAAGTAAGCCTAGCCCACCAAACCAGCTCTTAGCCAAGGTTAAGGGTACAACTGCACCCTTAACCTAGCTACCTGGATTGTGTATCAGTGTGAGCTGCTTGCAGCTCATGCTGACACAGTCGGGCGCCTAGAGCATCTGTCCCCTGGGGGAATCCCCCAGTGTATGTCACTTCGTGCACAGTGCACTGTGGGATACTCAGAGGCTGTGACGATGAGTCCCGGCCTCAGAGCGATCCACCATGCTCCACACTGCATGGAGCACTGGGGAGCATGGAGCAGCGTGGAGCACACTCCCACCAAGCAAATAATCATTGTCGGCGGGGAGGGCGGGGGAGTCATGGTTTGCGAAGCCTTCCCCATGCCCACCCACCTGGTCGGTCATGTGAGTGACCCTGTTAAGTTCAACACAGAGAAGTCCTATGTGGATATTCAAATAAACCCTCCTTATGTGGTTATAGCACCAGAGTGGGTCAGAAGGCTTGCTGTGGTATGTCATTCACCCCCTCACCTTGCCACTCATGGAAGCCATCACAGTTATAGCATTTCCATCTTCGGACGAAGGCTGCAGTAACCATGAGCAGTGAGGTGGAGGGGCTGAGTGACACACCTGGGCGGGACTTCCAATCCATTTCAGCACTGTAACCCTGTACAGCAGGGTTGTGTTTTAATGTCCAAAGAGGGCTATGCAGCAATACACTTCAGCAGGAGGCATCTTCCTGGCATAACTTTCTTCCGATCACCCCGCTTCTGGAAGTTGAGGCAAAAAGACCCGCTTACTCAGCATGTTGGAAAGCCCTGCAAGGTTTCATCTGGGTCAGGTTGGTCCCATGAGGTCAGACTTTGGCAGCCTGCCATCTCAGGAGTCTCATAGGACACATATGTTTCCAGGAGATGAATTCCCTTGCTTCTTTGGGATGCAGATCTATGTTGTTTTGCCTTCAGGCAGTAATTTGCTATTTTCCTGACAATGGCCACATTCTCGTGTAACATGAAACCAGAGTTTGCTGAACCTGTGGGTAATTTTTGTAATCGTGAATAGCATCACAGTTGTTCATCCAACTGCAGCCTGGCAACCTCTGGTTTCAGGGCAGGGGAACCACTCCCTCTTCCTGGTCTGCTGAGGCCACATCCCAGCAAGCTCCGTAGCACTAGCATTGCCCTAGCATTGCCAGACTGTGAGCAAGGGATCAGAACATCTGCAGGGCGGCAGCCATTGGCCATGATCTTCAAGGGCACGTGCCGAGCTCAGCCATGCCTTTTTGGAATGAATGGGCCGTCTGCATTTAAATCCCTTTATATGGCATGCAAGCCCTTCTTCTGACAGCAATTGCACTGCCACCCTCATAAGAGCGCTCCACCAAAACAATCTCACACAAGCAAAGTTGCTGGAAACGGGGATGCCAAGGGCACTATTTTTCTGTAACTCCGGGAAGGGATCATGCTGATTTCCTGGGAGGGAATATGTATATGAAGGAGGGCAAAGCATTCTGGGGTCTGGTCCACTGTGACCAAGGAGGCTCTTGTGATGACTGAGTCCACCCAAGCAATCTAGAGACACCAAACCACATTTCTGCCCCTGTATCAGCTTGCTCGCCAGGGATCATGAGAGGGCCAGTCCATTGGGGAGGACCAGAGGCTCTAGGTCTCTGGTCCTCTGTTGGAATATGCCCCCCCCCTGTTCTCCCTGGCTAATGATAGAACTTTTACACAGTGACCCCTTCCTCTACAGGCAAGCCTTTCATGCACCCAAAGGAGAATTTACCACCCATGTGTCTGGGTGGATCAGACTAGGGAAACACCCAAACCGGGGATAGATTATTACTCTTTCAAATTTCCTGGATTTGGACACTGGTTGCCATGTATGCCATTCAGTCACCACAGGGAACTGTGGGAGAGGGGATCCCTGATTATCCGTGATCCCAAGGGATTGGGGCCACCATGTCAGTCAAAAATAAAGATGGACATGTTCAAATGGGCGGCCAGAGGTCCTGCTTGGGCTGCTTCTTCGCAGCAGTCACCAAGTCAGGGAGAGGTGTTGCCAGGGTACCTGTACTCCCAGCTTCCTTGTGCCAAGCAGCAAGGCTGGTGGCTTCTGTCATCCAGCTTGCATGCGTGTCTCCATGGCCTAAGACTCTCATGAGAGAGCGGTCTGTGGAAGAAGGGCTATCATTGCACTCTGTTAGCGATTCATCCCCATCTCCCTGTACCCCCCGACGGTTCTTCTCATGAGTTGTGAATGGCTATCCGCATGGCCTTCCACCTCTCATGGGAGAGTGGTCCACTCCGGAGCAGCATCCATCATCAACACAGAGGTGGGAATCTCCCTTGCCACTTGAGGCAATGCTGCTCCAGCTGGACGGTTCTTCTCATGAGTAAGCCTTGGGACTGCATGTGTGAATCCAAGAGGAAGAGGCTGCCCCTCCCTTCCCCAACTTTATTGTACAAAAAACAGAGCTGAGCCATTCAAGAATTCCCTGGTGGGGTTGCCTTTTAAATCCTTCCCCGGGTTTCACTGCCCTGCCATATGCTATCTTCCCAGCAATCTAATCAGGTTCCCCTGTTTATGGTGCCACCGTGACCGATGTGCTTGTGAACATACTTCATCAATCCATTTTCAGAGCACAAGCCATGTCTTGCCATCCCATCCCCTTTCTCTCCTTATTGCCAGGAAGGGGGTGAAAGAGACACAGTAGGAAGCTTTGACATCTCCCCATGTGACTTTCCCATTTGACATGTTTAGAAGCTTGGGATGGGACATGGCAACATCCCTGTTGCCAGACAACAGCTTGAGTAGCTTAGATACAGGGGGGTGAGGCAAGTGCCTCTGATTTTTTAGGCCTAAAGTAAATCCTTTCCATGACTATTACTAGGGACACAGATTTTCTAACCCCCTCCAAGCAGAACAATGTACAATTATTCACACACACACACAAATAGGTACATGTGTAAGACACTTGTACACAAGCACAATGTAACCTCTGAGTGGGGCTACTGAAATTCCAAATCTTAGAAAAGTGATTCAAGTAATAACAAGAGAGGCTCAGCCAGACTCTCAGAGTTACTAGAAAACAGTTAGCTTTATAGTTGTGATTCTCCCACAGGGTACCAAGGTCGGGATTTTAATTTAAAATTTCTCTACATTCTCCTATTTTCCAAGTCATTCAGATCAGCAATGAGACCAATGAAACCTTTATGATCAGAAGTATTTACTAAGGTAAAAGTAAAAGAAAGCATCTCACTCAACATTCTGAATGAGAGGTACAAACTTCTAAATCAAAATCCACAATTTGGTGGTGCTTCTATTAGGACCAATCATAATGACACAAAATCTTAAGCAAGCTTTAGAGTCCTGAAGAATTCTTCAGGCATTTCCAGATTCATCAGGCTGGATGCTGAACAAAGCAAAAAGAAAGGGGATAGCTAGACATGGTTCAATAGTCCTAAAAGTCTTCAATTACATCATGCCCTGCAACCATCCCATGTAGTTTAGTTAGCAGATGGGACAGAGTAACTGCGAGAGTTCATATTTTTCGAAGATGAAGAGTTTTTTAAAGCTGCGATTTGGCAAAGGAGATGCAGCAAGGAATAAATGAAATCAATAAAAATCTGTTTAATCTCAAACGGGCTCTGTCCTCAGTTCAAACAATTGTGAGTTCTCTTGCAAAAGTTGGTCTGAGTGTAAGCTGTTTGTTAACTCCAGAATTTCAACTCCTGGTGAAATGGAGGTTGTAGGGAAATATGATCAATTTGCTTTAACCATTGTCTCCCTAGACAAGGACTCAATAGAGTTTTTGAACTCTGAATTTATACAGAAGGACCTCCTCACTGAATGTTCTGTTATCCTAGAAGTTATGTCTGCTAATAAACAGTTGAATGTGTGGGAGAGCTTTCTGGAACCTGCTGAGTTTGTGGAGAGGAGCTCTATGCATGAAACAGAATCTCTGACGAAGCTACAATTGGTGCATATGAGACAATTGAGCCAGGAGATAAAAGATGTGGATGGGATTGATGCAGAAGTTTACAGCTCTGCAAATGAAGCATCCCGAGACCCAGGATGGGAAGCCCATAGTAAGACTCTTGGCTTCTGATTCAATAGATATTTCTGAGACATTGCTTGCAAATCAAAACCATCTGACAGGAATAGCTCTGGAGAGCACTCAGAGGTACTCCAATGCAGATTCTATGGAAGCAGAGGGAAATCAGCAATTCCCCTTTGAGCCTATTTCATCACTGGAAAAGCTGGAGGACCTTCTGGGGCCCCTTCCATCTTTGCCTGAACTTATAGAATCTTTGAAAAAGAATCAATCCAGTCTCAAGATGTCTCCTTCATCAGACCTCCAAATAACAGAGCATCTCCCCTGGATGTCTGCCCAATGGAGTTTGATAAGGCCCCGAGCTCTACTAATCCAGTTTAGCAATTAAATCCACCTGAAGAGCAGGCTTCTCTCCTAGCCACTGCTGAACTACCCAAGTGACAATTATCAGATCAACGCGGACTCTCCATCTGAACATGAAATGTAGCCGGTTGGGCTTGTAAATCTAGAGCTATTATAAAGATGTAAAAGACAGAATACCTGTCTAAATTTGATATTCTTTTCCTGCAGGAGACTTGGGCCATGGATAAGACTGAGGTAGATGGTTTCTGTGTACAATATGTCAACGTCCTGCCCAGTGAAAAGTGAGGCAGACCCAAAGGAGGATTGGCCTTATAATAGCAACAGGACTTCATGTGAAGATTACCCCCATGCCCTTTCATGCCCAGTGGGTGACTGCAGTTTTACTGCAATTTAATCACATTCAATTAGTTCTGATTAGTATATACTTAACCCCTCTATCTAAGCATTCCCAGGTAGGGCAGCAATGACGAAGCCTAGGTGAATATCTAGAGGAATGCATTGACGCCAACCCCCTAGCTTACATTCTAGTAGGAGGTGATTTCAGTGCAAGGATGGGGCAGGATGACACAACTTTATATACCTACTACCATGCTGTCCCACAAGAAGATATGGGAGATTCCCTTCTCCCCCCATCCCGGCTGGCCAAGGATCGGAAATACAATTTTGCAGGCCTGTTTTTAGCCCAGTTGGCCAATCGATTTGATTTGTGTATTCTAAACAGAACAGTGAGTGGAGATCGCCCAGCAGAATTTACTTACTGGTCTGGGAACAGGATGTCAACTGTGGATTACTGGCTTCCATCCCATAACCTGGTTAGTGGTGTTGTTCAAATGGAGGTTGACTCTCACCCTGATCTCAACCATCTCCCTTTGATTCTAAGGATGAACCTGCCAGCTGGGACATCCCATTCTCAGGATAAACTCAATGTTGCTTTGGAAGCGGTGGCTGGGGAAACGTGGATTAAATGGGATGAGAGGTGGGCTCCAGTTATGGACATTTTGTTAAATTCAGATGACACGATGGGACTTTGTGATGAGTAAATAAGGGAAGAGATTGGGCTCATATATGATCATTATGGGACCCTCATCCCTATGATACGAGATCATCTCGTAGGTGAAAGAACTAATTATAACTATCAGCCAACGGGTAGGGCTAGCGGTTGGTATGATCAAGAGTCTCTAACTGCCAAGAAGGAAGTAGTGGCAAACTATAAATTGTACCAAGACCTTCAATATGCAACTCCTTCAACACTACAAGTCCTGAAAAGACAATATAAATCCTTGATCAAAGCTAAGAAAAGAGTGGCTCAAAGGTTGGCCTGGCAGCGGCTGATTGCTTCACTTAGAGAGAAGAACTCCCCCCTCCTCTGGCGTATTACAGCTAGCTGCTTGGAGCATTATTCCTCCCATTTGACTAGTCAGGTCCCTATGGAGACATGGGAATTACATTTTAAAGCTCTCTATTTGGCCCAGGAGGAGGAGCTAGCCCCAGCAGTTTTTAAAATTGGCCCACTGCCTGAATGGCCACCTGTTACAGTTGCTGAAGTTAAGAAGCTTATTGATTCCTTAAAAGTTGGCAAGGCCTTGGGCTATGACTGCATCTCTTCTGAAATGATTACGTTTAATGCTAATTGGTGGGCTCCTGTACTGGCAGCTGTCTGTACATGCATAGATCGAACTGGGCTCATACTTGAAGACCAGGGCCTAGCCATAATAGTACCCATATTTTAAAAAGGGGATAGATGTGATCCTGCCAACTACCGCTCAATTAGCCTGCTGAAATGTTGTGAGTAAGCTTTATGTGAGGCATTTAGGTTGGAAGTTGCAAGACTGGATGGAGACTGAAGGTATTCTGGGTGATGAACAGGCTGGTTTTAGAACAGGGTGGTCATCCATGGACCATGCCCAGGTATTATGCCATCTGATTGAGAAATATAGCAACAAACCTCCTTGTATGTGGTCTTTGTAGATTTCAAAGCAGCCTTTGATTCAATCTTGAGGATAAGCCTCTGGGGGAAACTAATACAGATAGATGCTTACTCTTTCTTCTTCAGAAGCTCTACAATAACACCGGTGTGAGAGTGAGATGTAACCCTCAAGGCTCATTTTCACATTTAATATCCACTAGTAAAGGATTTAAACAAGGGTGCATTTTGGCACCCTCCCTGTTCAGTCTTTCACATACATAAATAAATAAAATGTCTCCCTGTCCCCAAAAGGCTCACAATCTTTAAAAAAACAACACATAAGATAGACACCAGCAACAGCTAATGGAAGGATGCTGTGCTAAGGATGGATAGGGCCAGCTGCTCTCCTCCTGCTCAATAAAGAATCACCACTTTTAAAAGGTGTCTCTTTTACTCAGCCGGGGACTAACTTCTTCATTCATTCCAAGAACCTTGGGTGGCTGCAGGCTGAGGTCGTATCTAAAACCTAACCCAGTGAGGATAATCAACACGAGACTACTCAACCTGAATTCCATCTTAAAACTATTACAAACTGTAGACTTTTAGGGCAAGGTTTGTTTGTTTTAGTTGATGCTTCCAATGTATTATGATAAAATCAAGGAAATCTATAACTCCTTTGTAAACCAACTGGATGGCTGTACCATTTGGCCAACTGAGGCAATCTCTACAGTACATGGAGAAATCAGCAAGGAAGGTTTAGGGTTGTGGTCTCCTTAGCTCTCTTGTGGAAAAAGCAACAGCTTTGGACTGATAATCAAGAAAAAATGCATTGAAATTATCATCTTCTTCTACTACTACTACTACTACTCCCTAAACAGCACAGTGCTGTATGGTATGCAACATAAAATTAACTGTCACAAAACCCTGCCCACAGGCTTATCCTGTTCTCACATTTGTGATTTTAAAGCATCCCCTTCTCAGGACAGCATTCATAATTAATTCAGAATAAACATAGCCATCAATTATGCACTTATAATTATAAATGCAGATTCTGATCACAATTGCACATAAAGATCGTGTTTCAAAAGTATGTTTAAGTATTATGTTTACACAATGTGGTTAAAGTGTAGTCAAGATTTTTTTTTTCCTACCACAGTTTCCGTTTTTCAGGGACATTCTTACAACTCTATAATAATCTGTGCTATTTATTGTAGAATAATTAACCTGGAATCTTTTTAATAATCTTTAACTACCTTTGCCAATTGTTTTCTTCTGGCAGAGCTTCCGTGGCTTTAACAACTGGATGACCTGCAGAAAGCTTCTTCGGCACAGAGATGCAATGATGGGAAAAGCTGTATCTGCATTTCTGCTTGTCATGCAGCAGCTGGTTAAAGACGCAGAAAAATCGTGGCAACTAATAGTGCACTGGTTCTTGGACAATGGACCTAATCTAGCTTGGTATATATTAACATATTCTTCTATCATGTGGAAGAAAAAGAGGCACATAAATTAGAAAACTCACTCAAGTAACACTGTCAGAATAAATCTCTGTTTTATTTTTGAACACAGAGTGAAGGAAGAAGAGGAAAGAACAAACCCTACCTGATTCCTGTGATCCCATTTAGAATGGCTTTCTGCCAAGATTTGCCTTTAGATCAGACACAAAACTGGTCAGCCACAGAGCATGAGAGCAGATAAGCAGCCCAGAGGCCCTCGGAAAACAGAGCAGCCAGCAGAGAGTGCAAATTCCGAAAGTGAGCTCAGCTTGCTGTGTTCAAGATTTCATAGAGAACCAAAAGAAGGAAGTGCTCTTGACTTTAGAAAATAGTAAGGGATCATATAAACGTTTCTCTGCCCTCTGTGCAACCCTGTGTATATTTAGCTGTCACAAGGGAAGTGATCCCCTCCCCTCATGGTCGCTTTTTATGTTGTTAGAAGCACAAATCAGTAACACCTCAGAGAAACTTGTTTGTATCCTTACATTACAGAGAAATGATACTGTCTCATAATATGTGTTTTCAAAATTCTAATGATTTACTGGCTCTCAGTTCTTGGTTTAGAAAATTCTACAGTTGTTGTTTTAAGATACAAACTAGATAGGATTGCCACTTTCCCCCCTAGCCCTGCTATGTCTTTAACAGAAAGATGACATATTAAAATAGATAGGAACATAGGAAGCTGCCATATACTGAGTCAGACTATTGGTCTATCTAGCTCAGTATTGTCTACCCAGACTGGCAGCGCAAGGTTGCAGGCAGGAATCTCTCTCAGCCCTATCTTGGAGAAGCCAGGGAGGGAACTTGAAACCTTCTGCTCTTCCCAGAGCGGCTTCATCCCCTGAGGGGAATATCTTACAGTGCTCACACTTCTAGTCTCCCATTCATATGCAACCAGGGTGGACCTTGCTTAGCTAAGGGGACAAGTCATGCTTGCTAGCACAAGATCAGCTCTCCTCTCCATCACAAAGATCATGTGAAGCTTTTATCATCATTTAATACCATGTCAGGAAACGCTTCGCCTTCTAAATTTGGGGGTGTCAGGATGCTGTTCAAGGTACAGGAGGCATCTTCGGGAGTTGTTGGCAAGCTGACAATATGGCAATCCTAAAGAAATTACATCCTGTGATGATGGAGAATCTGAAAAACCAGACATCCCAAAGATGCCTAATTAACTTAGAAGTGGTATATGCTGTTCTTGATTAAATCTGCAAATATACTACAGGTACATACTGTATAAAGCTGCCAATTTTCTTTTGGCAGGTTCCCTGGGCTTCTGCGTGACAGACAGATCTTCATCAAGTGAAACTGACAATTATATCCTTAGAATCACAGCCTGGTTACAACTCATGTCTTGTAGAAGCTCAAACACCTACAAGATTGAATTCCACGCTTCCTACAAAATACAGCCCAATACAGTATCCTGGGCTCTGTTTGCAGCGAAACACTTTATCATCTGATCTGGCTATGGTTTTCTGCAAAGCTTCAATGGCAGCTGTAGGAAATCTTGAGTACACAGAGCAAGCACCAACCTTGCCAATGTTCCTAGTGACACAAAGCAGGTCAGTCCCATGCTGCACTGCCTGTACTCTGTGCTCCAGTGACGAGAAATTGAGGTCAGGAGCATAAAACCGAAGGGCCTTTGGTGAGCCAGCATTCCTCACTGCCCTTTCTCCAAGAGATTCAAGGTAGTGTACATGGAGTTATCTTGCTTTCTTCCCAAAATAAACCTCTGAGATAGGCGAAGCTCCGAGATAGTAGCGTGCCCTCTGACAATTGACTGATGAAAACAGGGACATGCCAGTGGATATGAAGGGGACAAGTCCAAGCAATGTGGGAGGCTCAGGGTGCAATGTGTAGCTGGGATGCATGGCGTACAAATGAAAAACTGGCAATAAAGTGCAAGCAGAGGTGAAGGGCACCTTTTAACGTGGTGATTCTCTTTATTTAGCAAGGGGAAAGTAACTGGCCCTCTCCACCCCCAGCACAGTACCTCCAGTGACTGCTGCTGGTGTCTAACATGTTTCTTTTTAGATTGTGAGCCCTTTGGGGACAGGGAGCCATATTATTTATTTATTATTTCTCTGTGTAAACCACCCTGAGCCATTTTTGGAAGGGCGGTATAGAAATTGAATTAATAATAATAATAATAATAATAATAATGATTGATGATTCCAGATTACCAAAGCAGATGAGCTAAGCCCATACTCTCTAACATTTTGCAGATGAAAATAGGGATACACCTGTAACAACCAGGGGCATAAGATGCTTGCCGGCAGACAGAGGTCCAGCTGACAGCCCCCATGCCATTGGAAATTGGCTCACGCGCCCTGCCCACGCCCCCTTCATCAACATCAGGTGCAGGGTGTGTGGTCTGTATTGGGAACAGGGCCTCTTAGCTTCACTCTCAATTCTCCTCAGTCAGTGGTTTCAGCCTGTCTGGCAGCAACTTCCTCTGCCTCAGGAATGCTTGCCTAAGGTCACCTAGTGAGTTCATCACAGAGGTGAGATTTGGACCAAGGAGTCCCGATTCATAGCTCAGTCTCTGAGACACTAGCTCCCAATGCTCCAAGCACTGAATTGGTGTGCCTGGGGTCGGTTTCTAACAGCTGCAGAATTACAGGCCTTATACAACCAGAAGGGAGACATCTCATCTGTTGTCCTCTATTGCTCCCATATGACTGCAGTGTTGGTTTTAGTATGGCAGATTAGTATGGTTTTAGTGTATCACCTGACATTGACGCAGGGGACATGGTCACTGCCCGGGAGAGGGACTGCTTGACTCTTCTCCTGATGTTCTCCAGTCAAAGCTGACTGGCTGGGGCTTTCTTTCTCTCCCTCACTGGGAGTGAAGCAGGGAAAGAAGCCCCCACCAGTGAGCACCAGAATGAAGCACTAGCAGAGCAGGAAAGGGGCACACCTCACGCTCCCAGGATCAAGTGCTTTTTTTCACCAGGTGGGTGCAGGAGGGGGCAAGGGGGTGCTCTGGAGGAGGAGGAAGGGGTGGCCTGGCAGCCCGGAGATGCTTCCCCCCCCCACCGCTCCATTATCCCTATGCCCCTACTAACAATCAACTCTCATACTAAGGATTACTGCCCAACTCCCCGACCCACTATTACACATTGCTGAAGACTGGATTCCACGCCGTATATGTTACACACTGCATAGTACCTTATGGCTGTGCATACAGTTACATTCAGATATGTGTTGCATTCATTTGGAGATGTAATTTCTAGAGCCTGGAGAGGGAGCTGAATCCTGAAGAAAGACAACTCTAGCAACTCACATGAGGGTGGGGGGAGGGCATCCTCAAGAGGCAAAAATAAGGACAAAATTGGGACTGATTCCAGAAAATAGGGACAGCTGGAGCCTATGCAGTAACGCTCTTCGGATGACATAAACTTGTGCAGCGAACATCTGTAGATAGAAATGCAGGATCATGGTGGCAGCAGGCCCACAATTCCATTCCCTTTCCTATGCATCTTCCTTGTCCATGGTGACTGATTTCCTTTTTGCGACCTCATGACTTTATATTCCCTGTATTCCTGCAAGGATTTCCCAGCATGTTTCAGGTCTTGAGTGACTCCTGCAATATGTTGATGCTGCTGTTACTGACATCTGATGGTGGGATAGCCTCAGGCAGGGACAACAGAGGAAGGGTAGTAGTGACAGACTGCCCCCATATTTATCAGATTCACAGGCAATACAACATGTGACTCTTATAGGCCAAATATTCAAGGGAGTTTAGGGTGTCATTTGACATGGATTTCTGGGCAATCATAGAGTAGCCTGTCCCTGCAGCCTTTGAAGATTGTCCTTTTTTGTTTCTTTCCTGAAAGACTTCAGAATGAGGAGAGGAGAGCTGGTCTTGTGGTAGCAAGCATGACTTGTCCCCATAGCTAAGCAGGGTCTGCCCTGGTTGCATATGAATGGGAGACTTGAGGTGTGAGCACTGCAAGATATTCCCCTCAGGGGATGGAGCTACCGCTCTGGGAAGAGCAGAAGGTTCCAAGTTCCCTCCCTGGCTTCTCCAAGATAGAGCTGAGAGAGATTCCTGCCTGCTACCTTGGAGAAGCCGCTGCTAGTCTGTGAAGACAATATTGAGCTAGATAGACAAATGGTCTGACTCAGTATTTGGCAGCTTCCTATGTTCCTATGACAGCTGTGTGTAGAGCTAAGACACTGCAACCTTACAGGTAAGCTTGTATACAGTATGTTGGAAACAAATAAATGGGAGTGCTATTCTCCTTTCGAGAGTGCTATTCATTCTGAAACAAAATCTCATTCAGCTATTTCCCAACAATGCAATATATTAACTGAGGAAGTCCATATCTCAGAAACACTTGAGGAAGTATACAGTATATTTTGCATTTCTTTACCTGGGACATGAAGGAAACCACCCTCTGTTTTGTTCTACTTG
The DNA here is from genome assembly GCF_027244095.1 of Hemicordylus capensis. Lineage (NCBI taxonomy): Eukaryota > Metazoa > Chordata > Lepidosauria > Squamata > Cordylidae > Hemicordylus > Hemicordylus capensis. The sequence continues at coordinate 150,250,718 of NC_069657.1, forward strand.
TTTTCACTTTTCTCTGGACTGGGCTTGAATTGTGCTTTAATGCCTTACAGTTTCTTTCATTCTTTCCCATACTCAGTATTATTCCCCTCCACTTCCCCGCCCCGCCAATGTACTTAATGAAAGAACCTTCATTTTACAAACAAAAATTTAAAAAGCAAGAGCAATCAAAACTAACAATAATTAAGAATCTCTGCATCTTGACAGTGGTAACTGGTTGTCTATCTGAACAGAGCCTGCCACATTGCAGGTTTCGTAGTGAAGTGAAATAGATACTAGTCCATATCAAACAAATGTTATTGCCAGGTCATCACAAACGGGGTCAAACAGGAGTGTGCCAGTTAGCCATGCCCCTCATGCTGATGTCTTCTTTGGCCATGCCCCTCAGACATCCCAGATTCTGTGAATGTGGGAAGGATGCCTCCCCATGATTTAGCACACTGGCCCAGAAACAGGAACCCCCCTGCCGCCCCAAGTTCAGTGCTGCCCTTGGCAGACAAACACTGAATCTGGGAGGCAAGGATGTCCAGGGGGCGTGATCAGGAATCACATCACTACAGAGTGCAGGGCTGGATGTGCTCCTGCTTGCCTGCCTCACGCAATGCCTCTTCTCCCAACAACTCAGTCTGAAGAGGGCTGCTTTATGCATGAACATAGATTACTCCAGCATGTTCTAGAGAATGTATGCCCCAGAATTTGCACTATGTTTGGCAGATTCCATTGTCAGAGGGGCATTTCAAAAGTGACACTAAAAACTAGGGGTGTTAACAGATTAAAAGAAGGCACGGTTTATTTTAGCTGTCATGTGCTCCTCTTTTGTTTGCCGCTGTGGATGAGTGGGGCCTCTTGTGATGGGGCTCCCTCCTATGCTAAAGGGGGCCAAGTGTTGTGTGCCAAAGTCACTTCTGCACTCTGCGTATGCTGGTTCCAATCCATCCCTTAATTGCAGTAGGCTGGTCTTGGTGTTGAGCAAACTGCAAGTGCCTGTGGGGAGAAAGTAAAGGCAGGGCCAGAATCCAGGGGATTCTAAGGCAATGCTCTGTACTGGGCCCACCATACTGCCCTGGCCCCCCACCCTGTGTATCCTGCCCCCCAGTGGTGCCCAGCCACCAGGGGGAAAACCTTTTCAGTATGAAAGCAGTGCCACCACTGTGTCAGGAACTACCTGGTTGAAACTGAGAACCATGGGTTCCATAAACTGTTGCCCCCATGGCAGAGTGCAGAACTGCAACAGCTTTTGAGGAATAAAAGACTCAGGCTCGGGACTGGTTCTGCCCAGCCAGATTGGCAGGGGAGGCTCCCCCATGAGGCAAGGTGAGGCAATGTTCTCAGGCAGTAACTGCACCAAGGGGCAAAAAGCGAGGGCAACCTCACAAAGGTCACCCTACCTGCATACCACTGCTGCCATCCCAGCCTTCTGGCTGCTCCCACTGCCCTCCCTGTGCAGTTTCCCCCTTGTCTGCCGGCCCACTCCTGATGCCGATTCTGCCCCACCTCCCTCACCAGTGCCACCCCTCTTCCCCTTTGCTAGACTGGCCTCATCTTCCCGGTGCACCACAACTGCTGCTTGACGTAGGGTGGTGCAAAGACAGAACTTGAAAGCAGCAATTTTATAATAAAATTAACATTCTAGCCAAATAAGGTTTATTTTGACAAAAATGGAAACACAAATCAAAACCCAAAATATAGTGCCACTTGTGAAACTGGTCTCAGGAAGAAGGATCTCCTTCTTGGTTGGTGATTAAATTCTTGTTGCTTTGTTTGCAAAAGGGAGATTATTCTGTCTCCCAAGAATAAACAATGATGGGCCATATTAATCTGTACCAGATGCTTGTCCAGTTTTGTACTGGATCCTGCTTCTGTGTCTTAAGCAGGAGCTTGACCTGCAAATATTAGCAAGTGATAATGATTATCTCAGTGTCATCAAAAGCTTCACCTGCTGGTTTCTGCAGATCAAGCTGCTGTTGAAGGGAAGAGCTGATCAGGCCAGACCGTGGTCTTTCTCCGCTTCCCCTGCCGCACCACCACACCCCAGTCAGTTGACACTTCATCTCTTTCTCTAGAGAGAAAGAAACACTGTTTCTAGGAGGAAGTGCCGAGGAATTTTATTAGGCGAAAGTCTCCTGATTTCACCACACTTAAGAGATATGATCACTACATTACTCACTGCTGAACAAAGTCCTAGACCAGCAGAGTTACTGGCAATCATGTGTGCTTAATGGGAACTGTGACCTAGTACAACAAATGTTTGTATTTTTCCACAGGGCATTAAGCCAAATTAGAATAAACTGAACCTTAAATAATAACCTTAATAATATTTTTATTATGAATAATAAATAATAAATAATCAAATTAATCAAATAATTTTATTATTATTAGTTTAATATATGATTAATTAATCTTTATTTATATAAATTAATTAAATTGTTGGTTTAACAATCAGTTTTATTAATAATTAAATAATAAACAATAAAATAAAATTAAAATTATTAATTTAATAATTAAATAATAATCTTCAGTAATGTTATTTATGATAAATAAATAAAAGGCTTTTAATGAATTTTAATTGGTTTTATATCTTAATTGTTTTAATCATTTTATCCTGTTTTTTAGATTTGTTGTATTCTGACTTATGTACACTGCCTAGGAATGTACAAGTCAGGTGGTTTATGGATAGATACATAGATAGATAGATAGATAGATAGTTTCTGTCCCTTTGTCAACATGTGTACTTTCTTACACACATATCTTCATTCCTGTGTCTTTCATAGCTATGTGAGATACAGAAATTTTCCCTGTGCAGAGGTAAAAATCAGAGAGGCACCTGTTGAATTTCTACCTGGGCATTTAAGAACATAAGAACAGCCCTGCTGGATCAGGCACAAGGCCCATCTAGTCCAGCATCCTATTTCAAACAGTGGCCCACCAGATGCCTGTGCAGAGGTAAAAATCAGAGAGGCACCTGTTGAATTTCTACCTGGGCATTTAAGAACGTAAGAACAGCCCTGCTATTTCAAACAGTGGCCCACCAGATGCCTCTGGGGAGCCCACAGGCAAGAGGTATGTGCATGCCCCCTCTCCTGCTGTTGCTCCCCTGCAACTGGTACTGAGAGGCATCATGCCTCTGAGGCTGGAGATGGCCCACAGCCATCAGACTAGTAGCCATTGACAGACCTGCCCTCCATGAATCTGTCTAAGCCCATTTTAAAGCCATCCAAGCTGGTGGCCATCACCACATCCCATGGCAAAGAATTCCATAGATTAATAATGTGCTATATGAAAAAGTGCTTCTGCTTGTTGGTCCTAAATTCCCCAACCTTTAGTTTCATGGGGTGACCTCTGGTTCTAGTATTGTGAGAGAGGGAGAAAAATTTCTGTCTACCCTCTCCACTCCATGCATAATTTTATACACTTTGATCATTTCTCCCCTTAGTTGCCTCTTTTCCAAGGTAAAGAGCCCCAGATGCTGTAGCCTAGCTTCATAAGGAGGGTGCTCCAGACCCCTGATTTCCTACACAAGGTGGCATCTTGGAGAAACACTGTGCTGCTTAGAGAAACATCAGGCAGAAATTTATCAGGTATATCTCTAGCAACTGATTGGGGAAACTGCACCTGTTGGATTTCTGCCTCGACATATCCCTCCCAAACCCAAGATTGAGCTGAAAGACTAAGACAATATGTGGACACATGGAGCCTAATTTTAATAGTTGGTATAATATATGAGGCAGTACAAGGTTTTTATTGCTTACATAGTATGGAGGTTAAGGTAACTAACTTAATGTGCAGTTTCCACACACAAGTGAAAATAGCTAGCACCATAGCTCTCATCTTAATCCAAAGGCTACAAAACACACAAACACACGAAAACCACTCTATGTGAAAAGTATCTTTCCTTCAAGGTACCACAAGGGTCCAGTAACATTGGGGCAGCATGACCTGCTTGTCCAGGAAGATGCTTGCCTCATCTCTGGTTCTATCTATGGACTCAGGCTGACTAAAGGAGGCAGAATCAAGCAGGCATTGGGCTGGAAACTGAGAAAATGAAGAATGGTGAAGTCATGAGCTGAACAAAAGATGGGCCAAGGAAAAAGTGGGGCTGGGACAAAACCTTACACACATCTCTGTAAGCGGATGGGGGAGTGAACGGCTGGCTGTGTGCAAGCCTATGGGCAGGAAAGCAGTAGACAAGGAAGGGCTTGGAAGCCGTAGACATAGACAAGTTGGGGACTGTGTGCCCACAAAACCAAAAGAGGTTGCAGGAATAGGTCCTAAGAGGGGTCCTGGGCCTTTAGGAGCAGCATAGGAGAATTCAGCCAAGTGTGTCTTCTACCAGTTAACAAAGACATTCAGTGTAGCAATGAGGACCAAGAGGCAGAGGGTGGGGCTGAATTTCATGTTCCTTGGGGCAGGGATCTGTTTGTGTGCTTGTGTTCCTCCAAAAATTGCCATATACATTTTTGGTATTATGTAACATGAATAATGTTTTACTATTCCTTTTACAGAATCCAGTTAACCAGCCAGTTATTTGGGTTTAGGCAGTCTTCTAATTTTATTTCAGATACATTTGCATATACATAAACACAAAGGCCTACTTTTATAGTTTAATATTAAACTATAATTAATATTAAATTGAAAAGACATGTTAGCTACTGGCAGGCCTAGGAACTAATCTGCCCAGCTTACAAAAGTTCTTCACCACATTCTTCTTATTTGTGCAGAACTGATGTCATCTGATGCTGAACCATCATCTGGTTTTGCTGAATTGCCAACCAGGAAGTTGTTGAGGTCAAAGTCAAACAACACTCAAGCATGCACAAGGTTAAATATTTCTCTGACAAGCCCAAATGCTTGGTGGCGATCAATCCAAGTTGCATGCCTAATGAACTATATGTACAAAACAAGGTTAGAACAGGAGAAATCCCGATTCCCACATCACAAATCTTTATATGCCTTGAATATTTGTTTGTTTGATTTCTATACTGCCCTTCCAAAAATGGCTCAGGGAGGTAAACTGAGGACCCCAATAAAGGGCTAGTTCTATGCATTCTCAAACTTGGGTACAAAGATGTTACTGGACTACAACTCCCAACATCCTCATCCACAGAGGCTGGGAAAGAAGGGAGTTGAAGTCCAACAACATCTGGGATGCAAGTTTGAGAACCAATGGCTAGACTTTTGTAAGAAAAATATCCTGTTCATTACCCACCACTGGGCAAGTAGATTTGTCTAACCCTTTTCAAAGCCATATAAAGAAGTGGACATTACCACCTTCTGTGGCAGTGAATTCCTTATGTTCACTACATGCTGTGTGAAATAGTGCTTCCTCTTGTCTATTCAAAATCTCCTACTGATGAGTTTCATTGGGTAATTTCCATGTTCTAGAATTATAAGAGGAGAAAAAAATGAATTTTATATACTCTCTTCCCACAGTTATCTTTTTTCTAACCCCAACACCCAGACACCCAATGCCTTTCCTTCCCTTTGATTACTTTGGTCGCTCTTTTCTGTGCCTTTTCCAGTTCTGTGACTTTCTTTGAGAATCAGAATTTTTGTTCATTTGTTTTATGAGAATTATGTGTAGCCCAGCTTTTAACTCAACCAAGTTATAAGGTGGCTTCCAGAAATATAAAGAACAACAGTCAGACAATAAAAACACAGGATGCCAGAATAAAATAAAAAGCAGTAAAAGAACAAACCGTTTTAGTAGCTGCTGCTGGTTTTAATGTTCTTGGTAACTAAAAGCCTGGGTGAAAAATGTTGGGAATTCTCTCTGGTAAGAGATACCCTTCTATTACAGCAGAGTACACAGAGGCAAAACACAGCGGAGTCTGCCTAGGTATGCGTGTATGCTGAGAATAAAAGAAACTTTGAGCCAGTTCATACTTTCAAATCAATATAAGGAGTCTTTATTAGTGTACTCCATTCTAGATAGTAAAGTGGAGAGATAAGATCTCTAATCTAGCTAGCTAGCTGGATGCAGAGGGATGGTTTCTGCATCTCTGCACACATGGTGCAGGGAGAGGAGCGTGGATGCTGCAAGGGAGAAGGAAGGGAAAGAGAAGGAAGAGGAAGTGGCAGGAAGGAAGGAAGTCCCTGTAGCAGTCTACATATCAAAGGGATAGTGTCAGAGCAGTAGAGAAGGGATGACCAATGTCTTGACCCCTCTAGCCCTCTGACTCACTAGTCTGTCCCCCTCTGTCATTGAGACATGAAACAGCGCAGAGTCCTTCACTTCCAACAAAAAAACCTGCTTTAACCTGGTGCCTAAAACTCAACAGGATAGGCACCAGGCAAATCTCACTGGTAGGGAATTCCAGTGCCAAGTTGCCACCACAGAGAAGGTCCTGTTTCCTTATCTTCTAAAGTTAGGGGCACCTGGCAAAGGGCCTCAGTAATGGCCCCAAAGAGCAGGCAAGTTCCTAAGGAAGCAGGCATTCATTTAAAACTGTATTCCAAATGCAGCCACACCATAGATTTATATAAAGAATTATGATAAAGGCAATTGTATTTTAATCCCCCTTCTGAATCTAATTCTTCTAAATATTGAGTTTCCCCTTTTTGAAGTTAAGGCTGCATACTGAATGGATGTTTTCAGTGAGCTGTCTACCAGAGCCTGAAGATCTTTCCTGTGTAGTCATGGCCGGATGAGACCAGGCATGGGCCGTGAACACGCCTCCGGGTGGACGGTGGGCAGCTTCTTTAGGTGTAAACGGAGCCGGTGCTCCGTGCCACCCAGCAGCCCCTGTGGCGGGGAATCACCTCCACCACTCACCTGGCTCCCACTGAGGCGAGCCCCACCAGCGGCTAGGTTAGTGGCGGAGGCAGTTCCCCACTGTGGGGGCTGCTGAGCGGCACGGAGCACCGGCTCTGTTTACACTTAAAGAAGCCACCCGCTCCCCACCCACCCCTGGAGGCACGTTCATGGCCTGCGCCTGGTTCAGACCCAATCAGCACATTTATGGAGTTGGAGTTTGCGGGGCAGGCAGTATTAATCATATTTTACTTAATCAGAGATGCAAGTAGGTAATTTTGGAATCTGGACCTAAAGGCCTTTGGAGGCCCCCCTCTGCAAGTTAAGTTTCATTTTTTAACATGTAGGTTATTGAGAGCACAAACCACATCACCCAGGTGTGTAAAGATGATTTGGGGCCCCCCAGGGGGTATGGAGGCCCCAAAGGCCAGGGGTAAGCATGCCTCTGCTTAATCTTATTTTCCATTTTGTCACTCATTGGCCCAGAATGGAGAGATTATCTATTGCTCCATAGTCTGCTTTGGATTTCATCATCCTGTATAACGTGGCGTCATCATTCTTGCAGACTTGGGGAGATATGGGATGGGTGTTTATTGTGTGTGGATGTGTGTAGGTGTTATGGAGCTTTGTTTGTAAGTATGAGTGTTTGTAAATTGGATGTTTGTAACTTGGGGAGTGACCGTCTTGATATAATGTCATCAATGTACATGGTGCTTTAAGGTGTAATAACAGGAAAATGACAGGTCTCCACTTTATGGAGTTTTGCACAGAGTCTATACATGGTGAGAGCTAGATGCTTGTCAAATTTCAAAAAGATTGGCTAAGAGAGAGCTAGAACACAGAACCAAAAAGATTTTCATTTGTTCATTACCACATTGTGCACACTTATAACCTCCAGTTTTTCTGCTTGCTAATATAGTTTTTCTGCTTGCTAATTTTCTGCTAATTACAGGCAGGGATGTTGCCATTTCTGGTCTGATGAAAATCCTTTGCATTTTAATAAAATTATGAGGTGTTTAAGTCCCCACTCTTTAATAAATTATATATAATGTGTTATCATTGGCTGATGTCCTGCCTAAGCATGCACCTGTGTGCCAGGAAGAAGCATCTCCACTTAGGAGAGCTTGCTGAGCTCTGCAGAGGTGACTGCACAAGGGACGGTTTTTGCTGATCTCTTCTTCCCTCTGAAGTGCCTTGTACCACCCAAAAGAATATCCCTAGGGGCTGCACAACCCCCAAGGACATATTCTCAGGTGGAACTGGCAAAAATCACCCCTTGAGCAATCAGAGCTGCAGAGCTGAGGAAGCTCTCCGCAATGAGGGTGCTTCTTCCCAATGTGTGGGCATATGGTTAGGCAGGATGTTGGCCATTTTCAGAAAGTCCATTTTGCATCTAATTACATTCTTCAACTTTTTATATGTTATGAAATAACTTTTCTGAATAAAATGGTACCAGAATAATTGTTTACAATTTGTTCTGAGTCACTCTCTAAGGTTACCATTCTACTGAAAAGTATATGAAGTAACCCATTAAAAAGTTCCAAATGAGCAGTTTTGCAGGTTTAATTAATGTTTTACACTGACAAAAACCATTTCTGTGAACCCAAATGCTCCTGTTTAAATACAAGGAACACCTTCCTCAGATGAAAAAAAAAATTTTTTAATTACCTTTTGATGGTGGCCATCTTTTCATTTAGCTGCTTTTCCTCAAACATCTAGGAGGGTTGCCTGGACTCTTTTTTCTTCACCCTTCAAAAGAGCTGTCTGACATTTGCCCCAGACAATAGTAATGGAATCTTATTTTGCCTCCCCTATTGGGAGGCAAAACAAACAATAAGATGGGTTTCTACACATGTATCTGGGGAGGGAAGATGGTTCAACGTGTTTTTATGATCATGTGGCGCAAGCTTGACTGGTCCCTGCCTTTGTAATATTTTTGATAGCTGTACTATCAGCAATTCAAATGTTGATTGAGCCAACCTTATTGTACCTCCACTTCTGCTTCAGGTTTGTTGTCTGACTTAACTTTAAAAAAAGTAAGCGGCCACTTGCAAGTTTACCCTATTTAATGTTTGCTCATTACACTTTTTAAATGGAAAAGTACTCTGTTTTAAAGAGTTGAAAAAACGTGTTTGTAGAAGTAGGCTTGTGACATCACAGGCTCCCAGTCAGTCAGCACAGTGCGCAACCAGCTTCTGCCTCAAATGTGCAGAACTGTTTCCTCCCAAGCTCACTCCTGGGGAGGAGACTGTATGTATGAATAATATACCGTGGCTGACATCCAAACAAACAAAGCACTGGTGCTACAGGAGAAGCACTGGTCTAGCACCAGTGCTTCTGAGGATTTCCATATTAACACATAGTGCTTGCACAGGGGTGTGTGTGTGTGTGTGTGTGTGTGTGTGTGTGTGTGTGTGTGTGTGTGAGAGAGAGAGAGAGAGAGAGAGAGAGAGAGAGAGAGAAATTTCAGTGACCTTCTCTTTCTCCAGAAGCACTCTATCTCAACCAAAAATATGTGCCTGAGGGTTGCACAACCCTCAGGAACATATTTTTGAGTGGTCCAAAGTGCTTCTGGTGGAAGGGGAAGTTGTCAAAATTTACACACACACACACACACACACACACACACACACACACACCCTGCTTCATAAGTGGTAGAGCTGAGTTCAGCTCTTCAGAAGCACTCGTGCTTTGTTAGTCTGGATATCAGCTAGGAAGTGTTCTTCCACAACAGTTCCCACAATACTCATATTAAGAGGCACCTGTTAACCATTTTCAAAAGTTGAAAAAAGTTTGCATTTGGCTAATCTTTTGTTTTTTTAACTTTCCAGCAACCAATTCTCCTTTTTCTGACCTTTAATTGCTTAAAATCAAAATTAAAAATCAGAAATTAGAATTTTTACAACTTGATTTTTTTTTCTTAAGAAAATGACATTTTTATTTAAAATGTCACATTCCAGAGGGATTTCTACTGCTTCCTCACTTGCTATCTCCATGTTCAGCTATGTCCTGCATGGCAAATACTACCAGTTTCTGCTCACAACAACACTCCAAAGTTTCTGGAGGGACAGTAGGGCAAGAACTGAGCCTCTGCCATCCACAGTACAAGAGTAGTCATACACACTTTTTGACAAGGAGCCTCAAAGTAGCTTGTGGAAACAGTTCCCAGAGTCATTCCATGGCTTGTTGTTATTTCTGCTGGCTGCTTAGGCTGCGAAAGGGACTGGGCTTATCAGATGACTGAAAGGACCTGCATGGTGGGCGCTGGGCTGAAAAGGGGGCAAAGAACTCGGCAGCAAAGGTGACCACATCATCTGGCTTGCGAAGAAGTAACAGTTGTAGGAAGTCTGCCAGCAAGGCACTGAGCTCTGGATGGCGGCGCACATAGGTGGCATGGCTTGCTTGCAGCTCCTCCTAAGGAAGTAGGAAACCAATCCTGATTACAAAAAGTGGCCCCCAACTGGAGCAACATACTGGGGCAAAAATGATGTGATAGTCCAGGGGTTCTCAGCCTTGGGTCTCCAGATGTTGTTGGACTGCGACTCCTATCATCCTCAGCCCCAGTGGCCTAACCCATGTGATAGCCTACTCTCTTAGCATAAGCTCATCAAGCATTCTCCAAATACTTATGGCCCATGGCGATGCACAGCCTCACGGTTCCAATGTCCTAGGATGCCCAGCACATACAGAACATGGTACCAAACTCCTTGGTACCCCACCCCCTTTCCCCTATTGCATCTCATTGCCATTCTTGGCATAGCCATGCCCTGTGGTTATTACTATGCCTTCCCTCCAAATCCATAGTATGTGCCAAACTGCAGTCTCATGTAGTTCTCTCTGCAACACTAAAGTAGCAGTCTGAAACAAGCTTACTAGGGAGCAAATCCAAGAATACTTGGGCTTATTTCACAAATAAGATTTCCCAGTGATATCGATATTTATTCCATCGCAAGGAAAAGAGCAGCTTGGGGAGGAGTTAGCAGTCGTGGTTCAAGGCTCTGTGTGCCTGAGGCAGGGTGCCAAATGCCACTTCTCCCCCCACCCCGCCCCTTCTTTTTGCTTTCCTCTCTTTCTTTTCCTTCTCTCCCTAAAGCAAGGGGCAGGAGAGCATCTTGCTGCCTTACTAATCTGCTGCCAGAGGCAACCATTTCACCTTGCCTCATGGAAAGGCTGCCCCTGGGATTTGGATTCAGAAAACAGCAATGGCTGCAAACCTTTCCCCTCTTCCAGCACTGCTGTTCTGATTCAGTTTGGAGCCCTTTGTGACTGCTTTTCAGTAGAACTAAAAACACTGGGAGATTTGGCCTCAGATCTCCTGCATTTATTGTAGTTTGGCCTTTTGACATGCACAATCGTCTGCATACACAGGAGAAGGAATCTTCTAGTTGTCAGCTTGTCTGTAACCCTCACACAGCTCACCTTTCTGTCTAAGAACTGGGAATACAGCTCTGGGTCCTCTTCCCAGTCCAGGAGTATTTTGTCAAAGACTGGACGAGGATCTGGTTCATCTGGGAAAGGGTGAAAATTGAACAAGAGAGTTAGGAATATGGGATTTAGGGACAGAAGACGGCCTCTGTTAGAAAAATGTGTGTGTGTGTGTGTGTGTGTGTGTGTGTGTGTGTGTGTGTGTGTGTGACACAAACACCCACACCCCAAATGAAAGAGAAAAGTGTTTCTGCCATATTGCTTGATTCAGTCAATTTGCTCCCAGCTGCTGCCCAATGCCCAACAGAGATGGCCTCAGCCACCATCTCACTCCATACGGATGACAATTCCCAGCCATCTCAGGAGGGAAATGCAATGTGATGACATGAGTAAGGTAGCCCACAGACTCATCTTTTACCTGTGTCAATCAGAATGGGCATCTTCAGGATCACCATGATGGCTGGAGATCCAACCTGGACACGACGAGATAAATGCCTGGGTGTGGAAGAGACAATAAAGAGAACTAACAAGCTGGGCATCTGTTTGGAAAACCGTAAAAGTCAGACAGATCTGCAGCTGCAGGGGATTCTGGTTTCTCCAGGTGCTAATCATCCATCCACAGGACACCCTGGAGTCCAGGGTGTACCATAGATGGATTATTATGGTGCAAACTAGAGTATGACTGGCAACATCTTCTGCCATGACACTCCCTCTGCCATACAGTTTCTGTCAGTTACTCAGCTGAGAAACTGTTTTTATGGGTGTCAAAGATGCAATGTATCATTGTTTCCTCTCCTGCACCTTTAAAACCATACTAGCACTATGCTGAGAAGCACTAAGGTCATTCACATGAACGTTTGTCCTGGGGCCGGGAGGAAGGCAGATTATACCTACCTTCCCCCACATGACCACTGCTGTCTCCCTGCTTGCCACAGCACACTTGCACATGCTGTTGTGGTGAGCAGCAAGGCAAGCAAAAGGCTGGAGAAAAGTCACACTGCCTCCAGGAATTTTGCTTGTGTGGTGCACTGCAGAAATCCCTGCACACTTCCCCTGGCCTCTATGGATGAAATGGCTGCCAGCAGCCTGGGAAGAGCTGCCAGCAGCCCAGTCGTCCACATGATCGGTGAGTGGGATAGGAGGGCATGTATGGGGCCTCCTGCCTCACTTGTAACCCAGGTAGAAAACTTGGGCTACCCAGTCAAGGAGTGCCAGGATCGGGACCGATCTCAGCAGTTCTCATGATTGGCTCTACCCAGGATCAGGCAGCTCTACCTAGGTAGAGCTGGTCGTGATAATGACCTTATTGAATTGTCCATTGTGTTTTCCATTTTATTCTCTCTCACTTTCGGACAGGGTTGCCAACGCCTCACACACTGTCTATATCTTTAAATATCCTGAGGCACTGAAATAGGATGCATCGGATGTGCCTCTTGCCCCATCCCTCCAGCTGTATCTTCATCCTGTTGAAATTAGAGCCCTGTTTAGCACAGCAGCTGAAGTAGGATGGTGGGCAAAGGAGGAACAGAAGGAATCTACATACTTTCTCAGAGCCCAGGAACATTTAACTCTTCTGTGGCAACAGTCATGAAAAGAATTAACAGAGTCCGGCCATTCAGAAGATATATGCTGTCAGAAGTTAGGCTTGGAGTTGAAACACCAGAAACTATTCAAAGAGAAAGATTACCTGGGAGCATATAGACAACATAAGGGTCGTTCACACGACTCACAAGCGAGGGCTGGGGGAAAGGCAGGAGCCTGTCTGCCTTCCCCCACATGATCGGATCTGCTCCCGGGCTCTGAAGCGTTGTGTGTCCACACAAGCACTCTGTGAGCGCTCCAGGAGCAGTGAGCATGAGAGGGGAAGCAGGCTGGGTCTTCCTGCATCCCACAATGCACTGAATGAGGAGTGCAGTGCATTGGGGGATTTCCCCACTGCTGGGCGCTCCTTCCACCTGGCTCTATGGAAGCTTGGACTGCAGAGTTTTTAGTTCAGGTTTAAAACCCGAGCTACCTGGCTGAGGAACGGCAGGATCAGGACTAATCCCAGCGCTTCTCACGACCAGCTCTACCTGGGTAGGGCTGCACTAGCCTGGGCACAGCTGGTCATGAGAATGACTTCACTGAGTGTTGGACTGGGATGAGGGAGACTTGAGTTCAGCCATGAAACTCCGTGGGTGACTCTGGGCCAGTCATGTCTCTCTCAACCTAACCTACGTCACAGGGTTGTTGTGAGGATAAACATAACTATGTACACTGCTGGACTATCTGTCGAAGACTAGGATGAGAGATAGCTCTAAAGAACACTACATCTGCACTCCTTCCCCCTACCTCTCTGTCTCACACACACAGGTTTTTTTAATGGGTTTGAATATATGTGGATTTGAATATCTTAGGCTAGTATAGGAATATAAAGAGTGAGAATTCAAACATACAACCTGTGCAGAGTGGAAGCAGGAATAAATTAACAGGCTAACTCAGGATATAAACTCAAGATATTTTTCTAATCGACAATTTTTTTTAATGCTTTGATGTTCAAAGAAAACTAGGCTAGAGCACCAAGTGCCAAGAAATAGACTAGTAGAAAAGCTCTAGAATGGAGCATTAGTGGATATACTAGGGCAGAGGGCGTTAATCACATTGCACGCATGGAAAGGCTGGGTATAAGAGATTACCCAGGAGCTTGCTCTTACCCATCTGACAGGAAGTAGTACTGCCAGATCAGAGGGATGTCATCCACAGAGTGCACGGCTCTCTCGATCACAAACACATCCACCTCTTCTTTGCCCACCTGCTGCTTCTGGAAACCCAGGGCATTCTGGGAACAAAGTGAAGAAAGGGAATGGAAGTAAAATGTGATGCAGAAGCAGCAAGGGCCTGATTTCTACAGCAAGCACATTGTTAACGTAAATATAATTTAAGTTGCCTATTTCTGTTGAGTTTGGAAGAGAACATCCACCTTTGCTTGAATATTCTGTCCACTAAGTGCTAGGCCTACCTAAATGAATGAGCACCCTGGACAGGGTCTGCACTCCAGTTCTGCTGACACCTGGTCTTGCATCTCACTTCGCTGACCTACCCTGTAGCACAACACATCCTTTCTGTTCACTTAAATTTTTTACAGGTGGAATTAGCGTGCTGGCACAGCAAGGTAAGTGGTGCGTCAAGAGACAAACGCCCCTGCACATTCACATAGCCCAGAGGCCTGAAGTGTCCCACATGTCCCATGGTAATAGCTCTGTTCAGGCATTATGAAAGTGAGGACACTGTTACAACATCCCTGAGAGGACACCAGCAAGCCCCACTGCTGCTGTGACTTGCACTAAAACTCTGCCCTCCCTCTCCAAATTACAGCGTTTGTCTGAAAAGACAAGCTCTGTGCTCGTGGTGAGATGTGGCCCATGATATGGAATGCTGGGGTGCCCAGTATTCTAATGGTGGGAAGAATCTCTCCACAGGTACAGTGCTCGTCTCTTCAGACAAATGCTGTAATTTGGAGAATTGGGGAGGGTTTTTTGTTTTTTTTAAAGTCATGTCAGCATGGGGGTTGGGTTTACAGACATGCTGTTGAGGATGCTCACGTAGAGAATCCATAAACAGGGCATATGCGGTCCTTGCATCTACCAGCCACACTTACGTAGGTGGAGGTCCAGATGTGATGGTTATTGTCAAATGACAGAAAAATGGCATCCTGTGGTACAGTCTGCTTCCTGGCCATCATCCGCAGCAGCAAAAAGTTGGCACACTCTGAGACTAGACCGTGGAGGTTTGCACATTTATAAGAGAAGGTGTCGATGTGGATCTCCTCCTGCGAGACAGAAGAAGGGGAAAACAAACATGCTTTATCAAATCCCAGCCAATAACTGACTCCACGTTATGATGTCCCAGAGAAAAAACACTGGAGCTTGCAAAGGCACTCCGAGAGCTCCAGACAGATCTAGCTATTCCTTGACCACAGGACCAAGGGGAGGGGGAGGTCATGATCTTGATGCTCCCTGAGTGTTCTGAGTGCAGCAAAGTGGCTAAGAGGGTAAACTGAGAGGCCCTCAGGTCAAACCACATATCAGCCAAAAGCTCACCAGATGGTGTTATGTCAGCACAACTCCTTCAGCCTCAGCCCCTGCCCATCTCTGCAATATGGGGATAAAAATACTGACAACAGTCTTGTATGCTAGGATAGTAATACAGCTCTAATGTACAAGGCTGTTGTGAGGATTACTGAGAAGTGCTCTGAAATGTGCTATATAAATGCAAAGTCCCAGAGCATGGTCTGAAGGCGTATGATTTAGCAAGCTCATCAGGGGTGATTTGGACAGCGCCTGCATAGGAGACTGCCCGAGGATGCTATGTGTGAAGCTTTGAGCTCCATCATGGAGAAAAGGTAGAATATAAACATAAAAAATAGATACAATCAGTACTATTCAGTCTTGGGTAACTTCTTGTTTTTGGATTACAACTCCCATCATCGCTGGTCACAATAGCTGAAGTCCAAAAACAAGAAGTTACCCAACTTCTGGTTTGGGCAACTTGTTATTGTTATTTATTGGTATTGTTATTTATCATGTTAAAATCCTTTCCAGGGTCCAAGTGCTCTGTAATCTATAGCCCCACAACAACCCTGCGAGGTAGGTTTGTGGCTTGCCCCATTGACATTTCCTGTTCTGCCACCTTCAGCAGCCCTGATTACAACCAGTTGAGCAAATGATTGTAGATGCCCTTACCCTGCTTGTTAGGGGAGGCTAGCTCTTGAACCCAGTACAGTATGTTATATCAAGTTAAGCGCTGAGAATCATAAGTGGGATCCGACTCAACCTGAAGAGGGAGGGGATTGGGGCTGGCTTTTCAGGCGCTTTAGGAACAGCTCATTTTACTCACATTTCTTTCCACAATGGTTTTTCGCACAAAAAGCTGCCCTTGGCGTTTCACCACATGGGTCCTGGTTTCCACGGGATGCTCCCTAAACTGTAGAAAGCGTACCAGTAAGCACAGTGAGGTGAAACATCCATGTTACACTCGTGCCTGGGATAAGATTCTATGCAGGAATTCTGTCCCTCTGGAAAGAAAGATGCTTATGGAGAAAAAAAAGGCTTGAGAGAGACCATTTCTCCATCTTGAACCAGTTGTATTAGTGGTAGTAGTAGTCCTGTACCTTGAGATCCCTTGAAGCCCTGTTTATGTTCATTGTCTCAATCTTAAATAGATTTTACATGTGCCTCTTAGTGTGCCTTTGAGCTCAGCTCTTCTGCTGCTATTGTTTCCAAATGAAATACAAAGTGCTGGTTATTACCTATAAAGCCCTTAACAGCTTAGGTCCAGGGTCCTTAAGAGAGCGCCTTCTCTGTTGTGAACCCTGTCACCTATTAATATCATCTGGTGAAATCCGGTTACGGTTGCCGCCAACTCGTTTGGTGGCAACTCGGGACTGGGCCTTGTCTGTGGCTGCCCCAGGGCTTTGGAACTCACTCCCTGCTAAAATAAGAGCATCTCCTTCTCTGTTTGTTTTTAGGAGGACCCTGAAGACGTGCCTGTTTTCCCAGGCTTTTAACTGAAATCTAATTTTTAAATTTTAATGTGTTTTTATCTATTATGATTTTTATTTTTTAATGAATTTTAAATGTTTTATATTTTATATTATGTTTTAATTCTGTACACCGCCTAGAGATTTCGATGTTAGGTGGTATATAAATAAATAAATAAATAAATAAAGTGTATGTGAAAATGCTATTTTAAATATGTTTGCAGCAGATTTTAAAGCTAATTGATAGCCATACTGGAAGGTGGATTTACAATCACATTTCAACCCTCCTGTTTTTTTCTGTGACCAGAAGTAGTCTAATATGCTGTTCTAGTCCTCTACCCACTATTTTTTCTTATAGAATTGTACACATTTTAACTGCTCCTCCCTGTATGGAAGTGTGAAAGGGAAACCTTGTTAGTTTCACAAGTGCAGATATCCTTCACTGCCCGCCACCCAGCTGTTTGGTGAAACTGGCAATGCTTTTCCTCAGTTTTACTGGAAAGCATAGGGGGAGATGGTGAAGAAAGGATACCTGAGGAGATAGGAGACCTGAGAGATGGTATCTGAACCTAGTTGCAAGGCAAGGTGAGCCAACATCTAGGGTAGGGAGGTGGAGGAATGTCTTCTCAATATGGTGACAATCTAAATGGGAAAAGCATAACTTGTGAATGGTGGTAATATGTATTAATGATATTGGGAAGATTTCCAAACATAAGCACACATATGATTTTGTGACCCCCGGGCTTCAGGTTGCACCTTCTCATCTCATCTCATAGCTACTAGTGCATAGGTGACTGCCTTTTTGTTTGGTTTAAGCCTGTTGCTCCTATTTTCATCAATTGTCCCTGTCTTATGAGAGAAGCTAAAGTATCTCCAGATTTACACTCCTGATCAGTGAAACAATCCGAATGCCAGAACCTCCCACTTTGGACCATATGTCCCATTTTGCTCTCTCTCTTTCTTTTCCTGTCCTTGCCTTGTCCCCAACTTCTTACTCCCATGTGAATGATCTTGAGCTCCATTCACTTGCCCTCTCCACACAAATAGAAAACATGTAGAGGGAGAAGCAGACTGAACCTGGTGGTCCTGTTCCCAACATCTGCCAATTCAGTGGGAGATCTGGAAGGGAAGTCTGCAGGCATTCAATCCCACCAGTGTGGGAACCCTGTGTGGTCGGCTGTTCAAGCTGTATGTGGTTAGGCTCCCCTTTCATACATTCTACAGAACACATGGACACAGGGGCCAGCGGCATGGTCCCGCCTCCCCTCCACAAACTCACTATAGGTATGGAGGGGGAGCTGAACTGCCTTTACATCTCCATGTCATGATTCCAAATCAGTGAGAAAGCCAAAGCAGTCCTTATTCAGCAACAGCTGCAGATAGTCTACAGAACCATGAGTGAAATGGGAATGTCTTCCCCTTCCTCCCTGCCCCAATGTTTTGTGGCAGTGTTGCTTGAGAAAGGATGGGTTGGGTCTGCGGTCAGGGTGGCGGGCAGAGCTTTCATGCAGGGGCATACATACAGTATTAGAAATCAGGCTCTGCATGAGTGGGTACAAAACAGGAAAACAGGTCAGTATCATCTGGTAGAGGGGACATGCTTCAGGCTGAAAGGTTTACAAATGTCAGATGCACTGAGTCAGTATTCCCAGTACCTGCAATCTGGATGGGCAATATGCTGGTCCAGAATGGAAGTAGCAGTATGATCTAACAATGGTATTGCCAAACTTCTGTGCTGAACACTTTTTTTTTAAGGGCTTCTTGCTCTGCTTTGTATATTGGCACTAAAGTAAAGTGTGCTGTCAAGTCGATTTCGACTCCTAGTGCCCACAGGGCCCTGTGGTTGTCTTTGGTAGAATACAGGAGGGGTTTACCATTGCCTTCTCCAGTGCAGTATGATATGATGTCTTTCAGCATCTTCCTATATCCTTGCTTCCCGATATAGGTGTTTCCCATAGTCTGGGACACATATCAGCGGGAATTCGAACTGGCAACCTTCTGCTTGTTAGTCAAGCATTTCCCCGCTGTGCCACTTAAGGTGGATATATTGGCACTACCACTGGAAATACATTTATATGTGGCATTCTATTTCTTGGAGAACAGAAATCATGTCAGGATTGCAGATGTTCAGGTGCCATTTGGCTTCCTGCTGGCTAGAGGAAAGAGGGAACTCAAGATACCTACCCTCACACTTTCCTTGGTGTGCTGCTCCACAGTCTCCAGTGTCTTTGTTATACATCCTGACATAAAAAGGGGTAAAAGATTAAAATAAACAGTATTTTAAAGATTAAAATAAACAGTATTTAAAGATTAATTTTAAAGATTAAAATAAACAGTATAAAATAAAATTACACATTAAAGCTAATGTGTAAATTTACCAAGAAGGAAAACCTAAATTGCTTCTACTTTAGCCCTTTTATCTGGCAAAACTCACAGTTTTTACAGAGTATCAAGACAGTGACACTGCCAAACAGGTGCATTCCAGTATTTTCTATGTTCTCCTCTCAACTGTTTTTTCAGACTTGATTGCGGTGATTTTTTAAAAACTTAAATGCAATTCGGTGTGGATTGGCAACTGATGCATCTGGCAGGAAAAGGGGTCTGTTTTGTTGTTCTACTGTCAGTCAGAAAGGTAACAAGACTGAGCAAGGCATTTGGAGGGAAAGGCTCAAGGTGCCAGCCTTGCATCCTTATCAGAATACTAATGTAAGCCCAATGAGAGCTACAATAATGCACAGGCTAGTTAAATCAGGTCATTTCAATGGAATTTAAGTGTTTTCTCCAAGGGTGCTTCCAGAAGATGGTTTATTTCATCATGAACACTAATTGCTATGGGAGATTTTACAGGGTGTCCAGATGATGTTGTAAGCATCCTGTGTACAATTTTCACTACTCCTGTGAAACACCTGTTTCACCGCTCAGATATTCTTTTAATTGCTCAGATATTCTGACTTGAAAGCACAAGTGGAAGAACTTGTGCAATGAGCAAAGGTTTAGACTGACCACAGCATAATTCATCTTGGTCTGAGAAGTGGTTTTCTGCAACAGTAGGTGATACAGTATATCAGAAGGTTAGCTCCCAAGGACACCCCCCACTTCCATACCTGAACACATCGTTGCCACCAGTCATGGCCCTCTGCAGTTTCTTTGTTTTTTTACTGAGGCCAGTATTATTGCTATTATGACCTTCTGTTCCCCCCCTCTCTATTTTTTTTTTAAAGAAATACCTGCACACATTCAGGTTTAATCAGACATAAGCATCACTGCTGTTAATAGGACTTCAACTGAAGAAGGTGGGAGAGGGGCAGAGGAGACTGGCAATCCAGGTACTTTCCAGACTGTGGGAGGAAATGGTGTAAAATTCCACATCTTTTATTCTAATGTTTTGAAGCTGCCATCGGATTTAACACCACTTCCTTGGGCAGGGTGGTGGTGGTGACCAATGGCTTTCCCTGGCCTCCTTTCCTTCGGTGAATTTCTGCATGGCCAACTTTCTTGCCACTCTTCCCTTGACTAAGGGACTCTCTGTCCACCAGCCTCCCCAATGCATTTGGGCATGGGTGGGGAGGCATCCACTCAACTTGGCAGTTGCTTCCCGCAGCTGCATCGCTGGGTGGACCCCACCAAAACCTGCCCCCCATTTGTGCATGATGTAGCACTGCAATTTGAATAAGAGCACTGGGTTAGGTTAAAAAATTTTTTTGCGAAAAATTGTCTGTCTGTGCAAGCCACACTTCTACAGCTGCAATCCTATGTACTCTTACTTGGGAGGAAGCCCACTGAACTGAATAATTTGTTTCTGAGTAAATCCAGCAAGTCTACAAACTGTTCTCAAAACTAAGAAAATCAGCTACTTTTTTGTAACACACATAAACGCTTTAGACCTGAAATGTTAAGATAAGATCCCAAAACAGGTTGTGGCTGTGCGAACGGCACCTTGCTGTTCCCATATGCAAGATGGTGTCAAAACCCAGATCGTATGAACACACACCAAGCTGATACATTGCGAAGCAATTTTAAGACGCCATCTGGAAAGCACCCAGGTAGGGTTTTTTACACGATTTCTGCCCCAATTGCTCCAAATGCAGTGATTTAAATTGCAAAACACACAAAAATCAATACCTCAAAACATTAAAGTGTGCGTGCACAGAAACTCCTGCATCTATCTGCCTGAAATATGGCTGGTATCTATCATATTCGGCCAAGAAATGAAAAAGTGGGATGACTCCAAACTTTTAAAAGTTGTTGGTGTTCATGACTTCTCCATTGACAAGCAATGCAGCCTTCACTGTTTTTGACATTGTCAAAGTCAAGTCTCAAAAATTTAAAGTGTGCCTGTACAGAACTCACTGGAGCCATGGCTCTGAAATTTGGGAGGCAATAGCCTCAGAATGGTCTAACATGTATACAAATTTCATCCCATTCTGACAAGAAACCAAAACATTTAAAGCATTTTAGTGATTTCCATTATAGCTTATGGCTGAAACAAAAATATTAGTGATACAGGTCGAATATCCCTTATCTGGACACCCGAAATCCAGAATGCTCCGAAATCCAGACACCACACCGTAACCAAAAAAAACCCCAAATGCCTCAGCTCACTTAAAAAATGTAGTCAAGCTGCCTTCCCCAGGGCCAGGGCCGTCCTGCTGCCTCTCTCAGGGCCGGGCCGTCCCACTGCCCGCCCACCCACCACCACTGCTGCCAGCGCCTCCTGCCTCCTCCGCTTGCCTCTTCAGCCATCCACGTCCTTGCCACCGCCATTATTGCTTGCCGCTGGAACTTTCGCACACTCTGGCAAGAGTTCCGCCTGTACCCTGTACAGTACTGTAAATAGAAGACTCCAAAATCTGGAACACTGTTGGTCCCAAGCAGTCCGGATAAGGGGTACTCGACCTGTATCTACATTTTATTACTTATTCTACTGCACCCCCAATAATTGAAAGAGCACAAAAATGCCAGTTAAACATCAAATTTTTAAAAGGAAGAAATAGTCTCAACAGCACAACTGATGCATTTTTGCTTAGACACAAGTCCCACTATGTTCAATGGGGCTTATTCATAAGAAAGTGTGCACAGCATTACAGCTTAGTCATTAATGGGGAAGCTTCCGGCAGGAGGAAACTGTTACAGGAAGTGACAATGGTCAGGATCAGCAATAATGTCCAGAGAAGCATGAGACACTTAACAGTACATCAAACATTTTTTTTGTTAGTTTCTTTTTAAAAAAATGAAAGTATCTCTAATCAGCGAGTTCTCCTTAAACAATACCACTGCTCCAATCTAAAATCCATGAGAGACAGAGAAGACTGAGCAGAGTGATGAATGCTGTAAAAATTTGGTATACCAGATGTGCATGAACACAGAACTTTAAATTTTGTTTTAAAATCAGACTCAATGGGGAGGTGGGGATAATGGGAGGAGAAGGGACTGGACAAAGGCAGTTGCAAGCAATCAACTGGCAGCATTCTGTCCCCTTGTATGGACAGAAAATAGCAACAAGAGGGAAGGAAGGAAGGACAAAAAGCTTACAAGAAACTTGGGAGGAGAGCTGGTCTTGTGGAAGCAAGTGTGAATTGTCCCCTTTGCTAAGCAGGGTCCACTCTGGCTTGCATTTGAATGAGAGACTACATGTGAGCTCTGTAAAATACTCCCCTTAGGGGATGGGGCCGCTCTGGGAAGAACATCTGCATGCAGAAAGTTCCAAATTCCACTGGCATCTCCAGATAGGCCTGGGAGAGACTCCTACTTGCAATCGAGAAGCCGCTGCCAGTCTATGTAGACAGTACTGAGCTAGATGGACCAATAGTCTGACTTGGTATATGGCAGCTTCCTATGTTCTTAAGCCCTATGTCTTGACAGGTGCTTGAGACAAGGTGCTTAGGGGAACAGGTATAAGCATGATAAAAAACAAACAATTGTTTTCATCTTTTTAAAATGAGCTCCACTGTGGTAGTAAATTAAAAATAAAATTACAAGGTTAAAGGGTAAATTACAGTTAGGAGACAATGGAAAGGAAAGGTTGTGCCATTGATTCAGTGTCGACTCCTGGTGACCACAGAGCCATGTGGTTTTCTTGGTAGAATACAGGAGTGGTTTACCATTGCCTTCTTCTCTGCAGTATGAGATTATGCTAAAGTTGGTGATGAGGGAACAGGAAATGGCACATTAAATGGCTAGCAGCCAGGAGTAGCTTGCTTTAAACAACACCAAGTTGGGAGCCCTTTGCTGACTGAAGACTGCAATCCTCAAAACACTTTCTAAGTCCAGAATAAGTCCCAAAGAACCAAATGGGACTTACTTCTGAGTACACATATTTATTTCTTTAAGGAATGTTTATCTTACTCTTCAGGTAGAACATTCCAATTCTACAACAATTTAAAACATATCTTTAACATTTTACTATGATTTTGCCCATGGGAATAGACCGTGGGATTGTAATAGGGATATAGCACTATATTAAAGTGCCAAGTGAAACCATAGCTATAATTCCATTTCCAATAGATTATGGAAGAGCAAGATCTCAGCAGCACTGAAAGGCCCTAATGTGAAGGCAAACTTGCTCAAAATTTTCCTCACTTAGATGCAACACAGGGTACAAATAAGAATGAATGGCACCCGAAATAATAATTTTTGGAAGAAACAAATGTATTAGCTAGCTTCCTGTACCGTAAACATATCTTTAACATTTTACTATGATTTTGCCCATGGGAATAGACCGTGGGATTGTAATAGGGATATAGCACTATATTAAAGTGCCAAGTGAAACCATAGCTATAATTCCACTTCCAACAGATTATGGAAGAGCAAGATCTCAGCAGCACTGAAAGGCCCTAATGTGAAGGCAAACTTGCTCAAAATTTTCCTCACTTAGATGCAACACAGGGTACAAATAAGAAGGAATGGCACCTGAAATAATAATTTTTGGAAGAAACAAATGTATTAGCTAGCTTCCTGTACCGTTTCGGTCCTTGAATCTCATTTCTCAATACTACAGTTCCATCACTGTATCTGTAATTTCAAGTTCCCATGTCACGGCTTTTAAAATCTAAGGTCTGAAACATATATTTGGGCACATGGGTTTGTTCAGTCTTTCACTTCTCTCTACAATTTTGCAAAATTACCACCGCGAAGTTACCTGTAATGGACGTCGTGCAAGGAACACCATCAATGGTCCCCTTGCTTTTTGCACAGACTATGTAGCAATCTTCTTCCTCCCAGCCCTCTGGTGAATAGCTGGACATCTGCACTGAAATTGAGAATGTTCCTATGGTCTGTCCAGTCTCTGAGATGGCAACCAATGATTCTTCAAATACACAAGGTTTCAGCTCTTTGGCTTCTGAGATATGAAAGCACAAAACTTTGTCACTCAGGGTTCTACTTGCTCCCATGCAGAATGGAAAATTGTCCAGACTAGCGATATTTTGGTAGCTGGAGTAAATTTAACTCTAAAATTTATGAACAGAGGAACTGAGATTCACACCAGGATATATCTGGAGGTCTTGTTAAACCATCTATAATCCAATGGCAAAAAGAAGAAAGCTCTGAAATTTGGAGCCATCCAAGCTGCACTTACCATCAACACCCAACCAGATTCTCCTCAAGGCCTGCTAGATGAGAAGGCCTATATGTGCCTTGTGCTTGCCCAGGAATCTTTGAACACCCTTGGGAAGGGTGAGAGGACCTGCCCAGTTCCCTAGCTATGTTAATTTTCTGATACTGAGGAGAGGGGAGAATACCAGTTTGAAACTGTCTGGCAGCCTAAACCCCAAGTCTTTCTAGGAATCACTAACAAAGAGACTGTTCCCTATATCAGATAAATGGATGGACATGAATAAGCCTGCTCTGGAAAGACCTCCACACAGCCATTAGCAATAGCAATAGCAATAGCACTTACATTTATATACCGCTCTATAGCCGAAGCTCTCTAAGCAGTTTACAATGATTTAGCATATTGCCCCCAACATTCTGGGTACTCATTTTACCGACCTCGGAAGGATGGAAGGCTGAGTCAACCTTGAGCCCCTGGTCAGGATCGAACTTGTAACCTTCTGGTTACAGGGCTGCAGTTTTATCACTGCGCCACCAGGGGCTCTTAGAATCATTAGAATCAGCCGCTGTTTGTTTTTTATGATTTGTTTATTTAATTGGCATTTCTCCTGCTTTTAGGCCTGTACCAAACTCACAATGCGGCTCACAAAATAGCTGAAATTATCCCAATACAATACTTTTACAACCACGGCCTTTTCTTTCTAAAGCAGAGTGGGATTTAGGGGCTTATGGGGGAAATATGCCAAAATGCATATTGTCAAAATTCAACCATGAAAGATTAGGACTCAGGTTTAATTATAATCAGAAGGGGCAATTTTGGGATGGGGAAGGAGACTATGCACCAGTCTGGGTTCTGACTGGTTGCAATAAGGAGCTTGGTTTTGTTGTAGGATTGTGCAGGAAACCTGATGATTTTTCTCAAAGCGGATAGATTTCTGCCCATCCTGACCTACTCTGGAACTGAGAAAATGTTGAACAGGGGACTGCATATCCAAGACTCTGACATTTGCAAAATGCAGTACAAAAGTGCACCCAGCTGTCAACCATCCCACTTACATATGAGACAACTTTGAGATGAAGAGCAGACAAGCCCCCAAGAGCTAAAGGAGCACCCACCAATATGTGAGAGGAAGTCTACTGCCACTCTGTTGGCTGCTGGGATTTTCTGTATTGGGGCCTCTGGTGTCACCTCTGAGGTCTTTTTTTGCGTTATGGAGACATGCGAACTTAAAGCCATTGAACAAGTCTATGTGAAAGTGAATACTTTCCAAAGGTCTGCAGTGAAGAATTCTGAAAAGAGGATATGGATTATTCAAGCAAAATGGCAGACATAAGATACACTTAACTGCATATGCATGGATTTAACATGCAGCACCATTTAGTCAATCAGTTCACAAACCAATAAATACACACATACCCAAACACAGTTAACAATACCTAGGCTAGGACTTCTAAAAGTGAATTTTCAACTAGCTAAAATCTCCAAGATTTTTTTTTCGGGGGGGGGGGGCAGGGGGGAGCCATGACTGTTAAACTGATGTAACATTATGAGTTGGAGCAACCAGACTCCCTCTCCCAATGCGTGTCTCAAATGCTACCCACCCTAGTCATTTATACCCCACCCATGAGGATCCCCAATGAGGGCAAGAGCCGAAAAGACGAAAGAAAGAAAGCAACCCCCAACCCTACATTAGTCCCAAGGCCTGCTCTCTAGACTCACTGCGGTTTCCTTCCTTCCAGCGTGAGGCTGTAATGTATCCACCAGTTCCCATAGCAACAGCCTCATGCCCTGCTTCTTAAAGGGACAGACGTGTAGTAGAAATGAAAGAGAAGACTTAGGTGGGAAGAAGGCAAAAGGAGACTGCTGAGAATATGGGATAGAAATCTTGTCAGAATACTAAAGCTACACCTGTATATTTTAAAATCTTTCTGCACAACCAAACAAGACATGTCTCTCAGTGTAATCCTTTGTATGATATTCTCTCAAGTCCTGCTCTAGAGATTATACTAGGACAGCTAATGGGATGCCAAGAAGATGCATATAATAGATAGGAAGAAGCAATACCTTGGCAATAGATTATCTACCTAATCCATTAATTTTCTATTTCTAGAACTACCTACCTACTTAATTATCAATCTATCTATTTAAAATATTTCTACCCGCCCCGCCAGTACACTACTGCTCAGGGTGGCCCCCAACATTAATAAAATAGATACAATGTAAAATAAAAAATTAATAAAGTTAAACAAGCTAAAACACCAGGCTAAAACCACATTTAAAATTTTAATTTTAAAATTATTTTATTTATTTATTTATTTATTTAAAATATTTCTATACTTTTAGATTAAAAGTAAAACTTTTAAATTAAATGTTAATAAAAGACTAAAAACTGAGAACTATACAAACTAAACATTGTCTCATAAATTCCTGTCCATCCATCCATCCCAGTACCACCATCCCATGTACCTCCCCCCCGCCCAATAAATTTGTTATTTATGCTTTGTCCATCAACAGCTGGGGCTTTCACATTTAGGGGGAAAGTAACTAAGAGGAGACATTATAGATAGTGAATAGAAAGAAGTTTTAATTCCTCTCTCACAACACTAGAACCAGAGGTCATCCCATGAAATAGATTGCCAGGAAATTTAGGACTGACAAAAGGAAGTACTTTTTCACACAGCACATTCACATTCCATAAATAATCTATGGAATTCTCTGCCATGGGAAGTGGTGATGTCCACCAGCTCGGATGGCTTAAAGGGACTTAGACAAATTCATGAAGGTCTGTCAATGGATACTAGTCTTGATGGCTATCTTACTTCCAGGCTCAGAGGCAGGATGCCTCTTAATACTAGTTGCAGGGGAGCAACAGCAGGAGAGAGGGCATACCCTCAGCTCTTGCTTCATCTGGGTACTTTCCAGTCCAGATTAGACCCTGCCACGGGTCACGTCGTATCTCAGAAGTGTGCTTCCGCACTTCCTGCGTTGTGACACCACAGTCCCTCCGCAGACAGCAGGGTGCCGTTCACATTTCCAAAGCCTTGTTTTGAATTTAATTGCTGCAATATATAGCCAGGACGTTGTATATCCGGCCTAAAGAAGTTGCTGTTTTTTCAGGTTGTTCGTTTCTGCGAGACTGCTCCCCCTGGCGTTTATGTTTCGAATGAGATTTGCCTGAAAGGGAGCATTTTCCTGCTGTTAGGCAGCTAATCTGGAAAGCGGCCTGGTGGGACTCTGTGGGAAACAGGATGCTGGACTAGATAGGCCTTGGACCTGATCCAGCAGGACTTTTGTTATGTTCATCATGTCCCAAAACAAATGTCTAACTGCAACCATGTCTTCTTTACCCTTGCTGTGTCTACCCTCTGGCTAGACAGGATTACCAATACTGCAAGTGAAGCATACACTAGTAGGGAAACTTGGTTAAATTTTTAAAAGTCCTAAGGATTACCTACCACACCCCACAAAAGATGCACATTACAGCTATCCATACCAGGATTAAGGGGGAGATGAAGCAACGCTCACAAGAGAAGAGCTATTCAATCAATTCCTAAGAACAGAAAGATGAGAGAGCTTGAGGAAGTAACCAGAGAGGACAGGAACAAGAGAGGGCTCAGCTGCTATGGCAGAGTTCAGGGACCAGAGGCAAGGATGAATATGGATCACTGCAGGATAGAAGAATTGGTTTGGAATGCATGAGACTGAAAGATCATTACTGGTTGTCAAAAATCACTGTAATGTTGTAACATACTATAGCCAGCTTTAGGCTCAGAATATTAAGTGGCAATCCTCCCAGAAATCCATAACTGTCCTATGCCTTATGGATGCCATCTAAACTCTAAAACCATCTTTATGACATCAGAGTTGCCATAGTAACAGATGGGCTTCCCACAGGGGGAGAGTACAGAATAGATTATGACAAAAACAATTATTTTTAAAAAGAAAGAAAGAAAAATGGAACTAAAATGTGGGCTCTGAGCCAGGAATGAAGGTCATGCTGGGTAAGCATCTTCTGAAAAGAAGCATAAAATCTTACAAGTGTCCATCTATTTAATGATCACTTTAAAGGTTATTTTAAGTGGTTCTGATCCTGTGCTTTGAATGTTGGCTGCTGCTTTTACTATGTACATTGCCTTGGAATTATGTGAAAAGCAATTAATACATTCTAAAAATAAGTAAACAAAAAGATGCTTTCTAGGGAGTGGGGGGGGGATATTAATGGAGCCTACCCATTCTTATCAGTATGCCCGGTTTGTTTATGTTCTGTACTTCACTGCTGAGATATCAGTGAAAAGCAGGACAGGCAAACACCACCCTTGCAGGAAGCTCAGACCCAGTATCAGTATTTGGCTTCTAGGAAGCTACTCGGTTCCCAGAGTTTACTGAAAGCAAACCTGCTCACAGTTTGGTAGAAAAGAGCCTGCATTACAAAACCAACACACATATACAACAGTCTTAGTGGGAGTGTGTGTGTGTGTGTGTGTGCACGCGCACACACACACGCGCGCGCATGCATGCTTGCTTGCTTGCATGGTGCACTATCCTGGCTCATGGTTCAAAAGGAACTTTAATGGCATTGTCTTGCCACACCATCTGGTGGCCCTGGCTAGAACAACAATTAAGGAATACAGTACAGTCCCTGCAGTGAGAGGATTTCCCCCATTTGTCTAGAAGAAATTCTCTAATGATGTTTCTTTGGCTCTGACATTTTCTTCATCAAGTTGGCAAAAAGCAGGTAAATGCAATGAAATAAGTATTAAAACAAATGGGAGGAACAATGTTTCTACAGAGCATGAAACAAACGTATTTGCTCAAGACTGCCTTACCATGAAGCAGGTGAGACAGCTCCTTCTAGGTTTTAATTGCCCCCCATTTCATCCCACTCCACTTTTTAAGAATTTGAAAGAATCCACATTGCAAAATCATTGGTCTTCCAGCCTCATGTCTGGTTAGCCCACGAGCCCTGAGGAAACAGTGAAAAGCCAAGATGAGAGATTAGCAAGAGGAGAAGAAGACAGATCAGAAACAGAAAGAACAACTGTGTATAATTAACACAGATATGAGTATTACCAAAAAGATTGGGGGTAGGGGGGATCTAAAGGATAAGAAGCAGAGCAAAGGAACTAACCTTGGGGAACCCAGCCCATTCAGGAAAAGAAGAAAAAAGACCATTAACAGAAATATATGAGAAGCAGGGTTGTGAGGTCAGATGCATCTAAAAAACAGAGATTTCTGAATGGGGCCGGGAAGCTTTTCATATGGGACTTCTGAAGCCCTTTAACTCACATCTCCTCTGGAATGGAGATTTACCCCAAAGTCCCTGCGAGTTATCAGGGAGCAGTCCACACACAATTTGGGTTTTTCCACTGTGCATTAGGGTTTAACATGATTTATATCTGGGGTAAAAAAAAAATCCACTATTTGTGTCGGTTTCTTGGGACAACTTTGAGTTTGCAGAAAATCCTTCCTGTATACCCATGGTAAAACCTGCTGTGGGTAAAAGTCCTTGGTGATGTCATAAGACTGATAACCCTTGGAACAGGGTTGGGTAGAGGGAGAAGACTGGTGATGATGGGGTGGAGCTCAGCAGCAAAGGGGTGGAGAACAACAGTAGCCCCCAAATGGCCTGAGGTTAACTTTTGCTATTGTCTCCCTGAGGAAAAAAAGCCAAAAGTTGGGGAAACAGGGTAATTTTGGGCAACCCAGCAGCAACCCCAATGAGAAGTACTACTGGAAAGATTAAAAAACAAAAACAGAAGGGTTCCATGAAAACCAACAATGTATAAAGATCAAGATAGCACTCAAATGAAGAAGGAGGGGAATGTAGGAGCGCCCTTAATGAAATCTACGAGTCCTCCACCAAAACTCCCCCTGCTTTGTATTTTGGTCAGATCAGGTCCCTTCTGTAGCTCTCTAGAAAAAGTGCCAGCACAAAACTATTTCTACAGCTACTACTAGTACTATTTATATATGACTTTTCGGTGAAAATTCTCAAAGCAGTTTACACAAAACAGTAATAATAAGAGGGTTCCCTCCTTGTCCCAATTAGACTTAAAAACCAAAAATATATATAAAATAGACACCAGCAACAACCACTGGAGGGTTGTTGTGCTGGGGCTGGATAGGGCCAATGGCTCTCCCCATATAAGAGAATCACCACTTTGAAAGGTGCCTCTACCTAGTTACAGGGGTGTGTTTTCGCCCTTCTCCCCTTGGCATCTAGTAGGGAGGAAGATAATGAAGAAAAAAGGAAGAGTTGGAGCTGGGGGCCCCTCAGGAACTGAGGGGGTTGGGTTCTTTGAACCATCTGCTCAATTATAGCTACACCCCTGCCTAGTTAGCAGGTGAAGCTAAGCCCTCTGGCCTACTGTGATTTAAGCTCTGAATCAGGACCATTTGTAACAGGAAGCATAACTCACGTCCACCTACTCATGTCATTTTGTGAATCTTTAAGAAGAGTCTGAGTGTGCTGTGTGCAAGGGCATATCTAGGGTCAGGCAGGCAGGGCACGTGCCCTGGGAGCCTCTTGAAGGGGGGGGGGAGTCATTTTTTAAAATCATTTTTTTTAAAATGGCCACTGAAAACAAAATGGCGACCGTGCATGCTCAAATAACCTCTGTAAGGCCCTAGGCCATGCCAGGCTTTGCAGAGGCCATTTGAGCATGCGCTGTGGCCATTTTGTTTTCAGCGGCCATTTAAAAAACAGCAACAATTGTTTTTAAAAATGGCCAACGCACATGCTCAAATGGTCCTGTGAGGACCTAGAGGCCATCAGGGTGAAGGGGAATCTTTGCCAAAAAAAAAAACCCAATGGCCTTTAGGAAGCCCCCAAAGGGGCTAAAAAATAATATAATATAAGTCACTGTACAGATATTCAGTTTGGCACTATGTAGAGAATCGGGGCTTGTGAATACTGAGCTAAAGCTTATGAGCTAGGATTGTATTCATTTGCTCTTACTTTGCTTCTTGTGAGAAGTGAGTTAAATGTGATGTCTTAATAATATGGCTATTAATGGTGAGTTTGTCTTTGAATCAGTGTGAAATCCTTAGTATTAAGGCCACTGGGAGTTTCTTGCTCTCTTTCTCTCATTTTAACTGTCTTTCTGAAAGACTAGAACATATTCCAAGCAGTGACACAGTTTACTCTGCATATCCTTTCATTATTTTCGGAGTATCTGGGGAAAATCAAATTCTCCATGTATTTTTAAAACTTATGTAATAGTGATGCTACAATGCATAGTAGAGAATTAGACTGGCACTTCTGTTTAGGTTTCCAAGTACACCTCCACATAGTATTTGGGTTTTTCATGAGCCCCATCATACTGAAATTTGTAGTTTTCCAGCATTTTTTGGTCTGGCTATGTTCACTGCTAAATAGTTTTTGAAATATTAAAAGATTAACGAGCTTGACTTGTATTTTTCAGCAGATATTATGGTAATGTTATCTGAAAGATGGGTGTCAGCTGTTTGGACAGGGGGCGCAATTTCAGTGCTTGCCCTAGGCGCTATTTTTCCAAAATACGCCTCTGGCTGTGTGACCCCACCCCCCACCCCCCCGGTTATACCCTATGCAGGTATATTCAGGCAGCCATTAAAATTTTTTAAAATATGCATCGTGTGGGTTTCTTTTTAAATTAACACCTCATCTTTTACCATTTATGATACTGAAATATACCAGTTGTTTTCAAAATGGTGATAATGCAGCGAGCGAGCAATACGTTTGTTTTAGTAATGTCGTTCGTTGTGCATACCGACAGACTGCAGGCATTTACGGTGTCACCCCTAAGGGGGGCAGTGCGTCCCAAGTCACTTATATCGCGCCGTGTAGGGGAAGATCACAGCAAGGCTACAGAATAAAGCGCCTTTGTAGCAGGCGGGTTTAGGACCCGTCGTGCCGCAGGTGGGAGGAGTGTTTTCAAGCCAGGGGGCCGGGCTGGTTGTGTTCCGCGCTCCCTTTGCAGAGCATGGCTTGGCTGGGCTGGCTACTGCGGATCCGGGCAGCGGTTGCAGCTCTTGCCGGTTCGTGTGGCTGGGGCCTGGGCATCGTCTTTAACGGGTGCCGAGTTGGCCGCCGCTTTCATCAAATGCTCATGGCCTTGGCCGGCCCCCTACTGTTCCGCATCGGGTGAGTTGGGGGCGGGATGATGGCTCTTCCTCGCGGTGGATGCAAGAGAATATGAGGCTGCCGGATCGGGGGATGGACGATTAAGGATTGCTTTGATCTTGGAAAGTGGGGAACCCTCGTCGAGATCCAGTGTGCAAAAAAAGTCCGCGTTTTTTTAGGGGGCAAGGAAGTGATTCTTAGATCAAGCGACTGCACTGTCGTTTGCCGGAGAAGAAGATGTGTGGAGTAAAAGTTCACGGTGCTGGGTGTTTTGTGAGACGTGCATAGATCGGGCTGCTTAAATCTGGATTTTTTTTTTAAATTGGAAAGGGGGTCTAATTGTGGAGAAGGGGCGCCTCTGTGCGTGTACTGCAAAAGACAGACTTTGCAAGGGAGCTATGAATAGTGACTCGGTGGAAATCTGAATGTAAGGTGGGAATTCTCTGTAGATCTTGGATAAGGTTGCGCGTGCTTTGGTGCGAGGGGAAGCTGAGCTCCTCTGAGTCGAGTGCCTGTAGTCTTTGGGATTATGCGTTTTATAAGAGGGGAATCTGTGGGACCTGCATATATTGACAGATGATCATACACAAAGCTTTTGATCTCTTGCATTTTATTAATGTGAGCCTCTTTGGAGACTCCAGTTAAAAAGTGGGATACAAATATAACAAATAATATTGCATAATATAAAATCTTAACGCAGGTGGATATAGTTCACTGGAAGGCTGGTGGTGCTGGTGTGTGATTTTTAGGCACAGACGCGTCTGAAGTTATTTTTGTGTAAAGTAATCCCATTTGTGCATGTATGAACCCAAAAGAGAGCCCCTGTTCTGCAGTTGTGATCAGCTAGCTTTAGCTTCTTTGGTCACAGAGCTTATGGAACCAGTTCTTGAATTATAGGGGAAGAGATAGGAGGCTCTTAATGAAATCCACAAGTTCTATCCCCTGGCTTTCCAGTTTTAGCCTCTTGTAGCCTTAAACACAGTCGCATAGGGGGCTGTCACAAAAGGCAGCCCTCCTGTCATTGGGCATGGAGATCTTCTTACACTGTGGTGGATATATCAAGTGCATTTTTCCTGTCCTGCTGCCACAGTGGCATTTCATCTGCCTTTCCTTGAAATGGTCAGCTCCTGGCCACATACCGTATTATACATGCCCGCATGCCCTCTGGAAAGCTCCCTGTTATTCAGAGGAAGTGTGGGGAGGGGGAGAGGGAAATGGCTTTCTAGTCCTACACAAAGCTTGGCATACATGCATTTTCTCCTAGCTTCTGGGATTTCCATTCGGTGCTGGAATTACTCTGGCCTGAGCTCCCATGGCCCTGTTCATTCTGTGTGCTGTTAATAAAGCATCTTTTCATGCTCAGTTCAAGGCAGCATGGCATGTGGAATTGCAGAGGGGCAATGGGCCAGAATTGTAGCATGACAAAAGTACAATCCAGAAAGAATAAACAAGGGGCAGATACTGAAAAAGCAGCACTTTGGTCAAGGGCATGGGTCATGTAGGATGGGAAGGGGCAGAGGTAGAGGAGAAGGCTTGGGCAAGGAAGAGAAGTCTCTGTGCTGTGAGCAGCCACAAGAGGAAAAAGCTTTGGAAATGCACCATGTGGAAGGAGACTGTGATGTAGGGAAAAGAGAGGGATGCTTGAATAAGCCCCCCCATAATATGTCTTCACCCCCACCCCCATTTCCTTTTCTTTATGTACTGGGCTGTTGTTTTGAGAAGATAATGGCAAGTGGACAGCTGAGTATTAGAACCACATGCCTTCCTTTAAGAGATCTGACACATTTTTTTTAAAATGGATAAGCAAGCATGGACCACCTTGAAGAGGGGTGGCCCTTCTATGTGGCAGAGTGTGGCTGTTGCTTAAGGGTGAGTGCACATAGGGGCTCAGGGGGCAGAAATTGCTGGGCCCCTGCCACCATGAGTGCCACCCTGCTGTCCACTGCTGCCCCCCACTTTTGGAGGTACACTATTTATCTTCCCCCTATTCTTCTGGGGTCAGGGATCTACAAATTTAGGCTTAACTCACTAGCCAGCCACTATTTTTGGTTGCCACTAATCCCCTCTCTTCCCTCAGATCCTTTTCTGGCACACAGGCAGAGGGTTTAGGAGAGAAGCGAGTCTTCTGTCATTTGCACTGGGATATGGAGGTGGTAAACAGTGGAAGCCCTTGCCTACTGCTCAGAAAGGATTCCTGCCATTTCTTACCTTCCCAAAAATGGCAGTGGAAATGAGATCTCTGGGGAGGAGAAGATCTGTGAGGTGTGCTGGGTTTCTTCTCACCAGAGTGTGAGGGGCACTTGCCACTGGTGAACTGGCAGGTGGATTTGTAGATGCGTGACTGGGGTGCACCTTTTCTCCCCCCCCCCAGCAGCAACTTGAACTAGGAACGCCCTTGCCACCACTGCCTGATGTGGTGACACAGACGGAGTGTGTGTGTGTGTGTGTCACTGCCGCTGCCTTGACAGCGTGTCCTGAGAATGTTGAGCACCCACCCACAGGTGGAGGGAGACCTCATGTTGTCCTTTGCCTCAAACAGCAAAACATTTTGGACAGCCCTGACTTTCAGGCCCAAGTAGAGTCCTCATTCTTTGTGGGTCCCATAGCCAAATTAGGCACCGTTAGAAAGCAGTGCTTTTACTGAAGGAAGTGTAGGTGAGGGCGTGGAGGTGTGTGACCCAGTAATAACTGGGAGCAGAGCTCAGTGTTGGAACATGTAATAATGGTGCTATGAGCAGATTAAGAATGGTGGAGTTCTTGGTAAAACAGTTTAATCTCAAGTAAAACATGAATCTGCTCTCTGTTGCCAGCAAATTCTGTACATACTAGTCTCTCTATAACAGCTTTTGAGACTCAGAAAAGTGCAATAATTAAAGAGTGCCTTAATTGTGCTGCGGTACATGCGGACGTGGGGAGTTTTGCATCACAGCTGTTGCATAATAGCTCAGATTGGCTTGGAGGACATTTGTTTAGTGAAGGCTCTGGTGTAATCTTGGAGTTTATGGATAAAATCAAATCATGATTAGTCAGGCACTCTTTGGTCCCTATTTTAAACAATAAGCAGAAGCTGAAAAATCAGAGGTGCCTGGAAATTTTATTTCCAGGAATTGAGAGCCCAGGAATTGGACTGTCAGTTATAAAAATTAGTTTTGCTTTTCCTTTGTGCTCAGAGTGCCCCACAGTAGTTTAGTAATCTTTACAACAGTCCTGTAAAGTGGGAAATATTTTTATATTGCCAGTTGTAGGGTGGTGGCCCAAGGCTGAGAATGATTTGCCATAAGACCACTCAGAACATTCATTGTCTGAATTGAGATTTGAGAACATCACAACATGGAGTTGTTGCCCCTAATGTTTTGATACTGTGACCCCTTAAAATAATATATAAAGTTACATGACCTCTCCCCCATGATTAAAGCTCCTGATTTGGTTAGATAGAGATATATAAAGCACATTTACCTCTTCAGTTATAATGATTAACTTGCTTGCTCCTGCTTAGTTTTTCAAACCTGGACTTTATTTTTGAGACAGCCTATCAAGCTCTAAGTTTATTTTTTATTGGCATTTACTCTTTATAACAAAAATTTCTAGAAGCTCTGATTTATACTAGTCAGATGTTGCAAAGTGAATCAGTATTTTCATAGCTTTCTCATTTTGTACTCAGTTTGCACATAATCCAAAATTCAAGAAGAGACAATGTCCAGATGTCTCCAAGGCATGTGGAGGTGAACAGGGAGATAGGCGCCCATAACCACTCACCTCCTCTGCCGCTCTTTAGCAGCACTTATTTTGCCAAAGGGCCAGAAGAGAAGATGAGCTGTTCCCTCTCAGAAGATGAGCTCTTGTGAGTGTCTCTCAAGTGGGAATTCCTAGCCCATCAGCCAAAACAGGCACAGGCACACACATCCCTCACCAGTGTTCCCTGCTGGCTGCCATGCCCCCAGGACTCCGATGGCCTGGGGGTGGAGGCTGAGGCAGCTGGCAGGAAATGCCAGGGGGGGGGGGCCTGGGGTGAGGTGCATGCCTGAATGGGTAAGGGGCACGCATTGGAATGGAGTGGTGGGTGGGAGCGTTCCCTGCTGTCTGCCCCACCCCTCGGGCTCAGATGGTATCTGTGCATGTGCAGAATCCAAGGCCATCTGAGCCCTGAGGGCAAAGACCAGGGCAGCTACAGGGAACTCCAGGGTCAGGGGCCAGGGCCAGGTGCCCTTCTGAATGGGGTAGGGGTAGGGTTGCCATATTCTGGCTTTCCAAATCCAGGTGCCTAATTAGCATATTATGTAAATTTGCTTGAAAATAATTTTTAAGCAGAATACTGACTGCATATTTTGCACCATGACTCTGCTTCTACAAGGCCTAGAGCTTAGCTTTTTTTCCCCTTTTCATTTTTTAAAAATAAAAATAAAAGCTGGAATATGGGCGGGCTAAGCAATTTGGGTGAGATGCTTAAAATCCGGGTGAAACCCGGAATTTCAGGGGGCATGACAATTCTAGTGAAGGGTATGTGCCATAACAAGTGGCAGGCGGGAGCAAAGAGCAGGAGCGGCAGCAGGGTCAGCTGGAGGGGCAGACTGGTGAGCCATCATGTTTTTTGTGGGCAGCGCTTTTGGGCACTGTGACCTCAAACTTGTTACTGCACAGACACTCTTAGCACTAAAAATGCATGCTTATGCCTCTTAAAACCCAACTTTGAGGATCAATTGTAAAATAACAATAAATTGAGTCCCAGGAGGATAGACAAAAGGCACTTTTCTGGCATGCAGTCTACAGGCTGAAACTGTTCAAATAGACGACAGAATCATTTAAATAGCACTTCCTCAGTCTGAAAAAATATCGCCAACCCTTTAAACCCCAGCTCAAAAGATAGTGTTAAACTGCTTTAAGCCATTTTTCAAAGAATCATCACCAAATTTGCAGGGGAGGTGTCTCTTGTCACCTAGTGAGTGTGTGCTGAAGGCCAAGCAGATTGGACAAATGGCTTTGATTTTTTTTTTTTTTAAGCAATAGAATGTTCAGGGCTTATAATGGTGGAATGTTGAAAACACTCTCTAGCTTAACTGTACTGGCACTATTGTACCAGTAATATAAAAACCACCTGAAAGAAGCTGTTGCATTATGGCACGTGATCAGCTGTCCTGAGCAAAAGCTGCTTCCAGGTGACTAGGCAGGGAAACTCTTTAAAATCCCATCTGGTTGGGATTGCAGGACAGAAGAAAGGTTTAGCACCCTTTCTTGTCATTTCCCCCTTTGCATTCCCGTTATGCAGTATATGTTGGATTGGGAACCGGTGTCTGCTGATGTAATGCCCTTAGGCCAGGGCTGCTCAACCTCCTGCAGATGTTGGCCTACAACTCCCATAATCCCTGGCTATTGGCCACTGTGTCTGGGGATTATGGTAGTTAAAAAACAGCTGGGGGCCTAAGTTAAGCAGGCCTGCCTTAGACTTTGCATTTGCCCAGATCAGTCAGAACTTGGTAAATATTATCAGATTATTATTGTCTTCTGTGGGCTGGCTGGCTTGTTCTGCATGTCATCGGGGAGACTGAAACACACACAGGTAGGCTCACCAGTGATACCTTGCAAAAGGGTGCCAGCTACCACCATGGCCTTATTAAAGATATTTGGGGCAGGACAATGCATGCATTTGTATGATTTACAGCATGCATATTTTTTGTTTGTTTGTTTGTTTTACATTTATATCCCGCTCTTCCTCCAAGGAGCCCAGAGGGGGTGTACATGGCTTCGTTTATCCTCACAACAACCCTGTGAGGTAGGTTAGGCTGAGAGATACGTGACTGGCCCAGAGTCACCCAGTGAGTTTCATAGCTGAATGGGTCTCCCCAGTCCTAGTTCAGGTCTCCCCAGTCCTGGTTCAGCACTCTAACCACCACACCACACTGGCTCTCACATGACATTCACATGACATTCCAAATGCAGCCACCACCACCCTCCATGTTCGGTTTGGGGTATCTGGCAATCCTAGACCTGTACCACTGTGATGACTGCACATAGATATCTGTCCTGTTCAGACATGCCAACAATTAATTAAATGGGTAGCAGGAGATTAGGTTGTGTAGCTTAACTGAGGGTGGGAAGGGAGTGGAAGCTCTGTGGTAAGAGTTACAGAGCAGAGGTGCCCACTCCTAAATGAAGGGTGAGTGCCCTTTGATGCTGACGCCTGTAGGATTGGGAAGCAAGAGCTCCTGCTGTTGCTACCAGATGATCTCATGAACCACTAAAAAAAGGAACACAGCTAATTACACAAGAACCTTCTTGATTTTGTGCAGTCACGGTCACATAATAGGCAGTCAGTTGACTGCCAGCTTAGTCCTACGTAATTTAAATGTAAATACTGAGCCTCTTCTCACAGTCTGTGAGAAGGACCAGAGGGTGGTCTGTGGGGAAGGCGGGTTAAATTTACCTTCCCCGCAGATGAGCAGTTCTGCCTCCTTGGGCAGGCGGATCGCCCACCCAGACAAGCACCAGCCCCTGCCAGTAGCTGCGGGGGTCAGGGTGCCGGGACGTGCCGCCCTGTGTTGCCCCACTTCCTGGAGCTTCAGTAATACACCACGCAAGTGAGCCGTGCATGATTGGGATCTCCCCCACCCCACCCCACCCCGACCCCGTGCGCGGTGGACACACAATTGCCAAAACTGGGTTAGGAGAGTACTTGGTGGTGCCGCTGGGATCGGGCGTGATCCTGGCAGTTCACACCCATGTGCAAAACCAGGCTGGGCTTCCTTAGCCCATGTGAAGAGCCACACTGTATGCCAATTGATGTGAAAACATGGATGTAGCATAGGCACCTGCTGTTAGTTGAGCAGGCTCACGAAGAAGATGCTGTTATGTGCATCCCAGTTCCAAGTTTTGCACAGTGAGAAATCCCAGAGTAGTGCTGCTGCATTTTTTATTTATTTTTTGTCTATGGATAAGCACCAGCAGAGCAAAGTGTGGGCAAACAGGCAATGGGTCAGGAGACAGAAGATCTCAAGACAGCACTCTGTGTTCCTTTCTCCCCAAGGCCGAGTCCCCAGTTCTAATTCCAGCTAGAAATGTAAGCTCTGTGCCTCTGTCTGACTCTCCATTCAAAACTGTAGAGCCCTTGTAACATGCACACATCCCCTGTATAGCACTGGTCTGAGACTCCATGCCAAGATGGGAATTGCCCATTCAGAAAGCATCCACAGGCATTCAAGGAACCTTAACAAAATCCCTGACATCCATTAGGTGACAGTTTTCTACTTTGTCTACAGATGGACCCATTCATGCACTTTTCTACAGATGGACCCATTCACAGACAGACACATTCACAACATTTAGCAAAATACTAGAATTAGATGTGCAATGAAATTGGCTACTATACAGGACCTAAGGGGTATACTCATGAGTCAAATGGGCCGTAACCCAAAATTTGGCTTTAAAAAAGCCAAATCTGGCAACAGAGGTGTGTAGTAACGTGGATGAAAGGCTTTTTCTTCCATACAGTGCCCCCATTGAGGTCCTTGAAGACACAACCAAAATCTATTGTTATGATAAACTATAATTGGTTTCTTGGGAGGTAAAAATAGTAGTAGGTATTAACTAAGATTGGGGGTGTTACTTACTCCATACCAAAATGACAATATAGTCTTTTGGTGCAGACTTGAAAATATGGTCACCCATGGCCATATGCCATGGGTGTTCACATGGTCACCCATGGTAAGGAAATGCTGACTCTTGGCGACCAGACAAGGAAACACCATAAATAGTTTTTTTATTTTTTATTTATTTTTTCTAGTATGTGTGCATGGGTTGTCTGATCATTTTATGGATGTTTGCAAAGCTGTTCTGGTCTTGGTGTTATCTTTTTTTGGGGGGGGGGTAGCGGCTCAAGCCTTTTTTAGGAAGCAGCTGTGTAACTGTGTTTTAGAAAAACAACAACAAAAGAATGTTGTAGCACCTTAAAAACAAACAGATTTGTTGCAGC
Organism: Hemicordylus capensis; assembly: GCF_027244095.1. Taxonomy (NCBI): domain Eukaryota; kingdom Metazoa; phylum Chordata; class Lepidosauria; order Squamata; family Cordylidae; genus Hemicordylus; species Hemicordylus capensis. Next base: position 150,291,028 of record NC_069657.1, read on the forward strand.
CGAGGCATTTTAGATCTAGAGTCCTTCAGATGTATGAAGTGTATCCCCAGCTGGAAAATATAATTGAATATAGAGGAGAGGGGGAAGATGAGCAGTGGGGACAAAAAGTTGTGAAATATAAGAGAATAGGTAGGGCAAACAGGTGAATTGTTTTTGTGGTCAAAAGTTTGATTTTAGTTGGCAGGGGGTATCTCACTGAGGCTCAAAACATACAAGACGTAGGAGATCCTTGATCAGATCTGATGTCTTAAATGTAACTTAAAAGCAGCCTCTTCTCCACCTCTGGAATTTGATCTGGGCCGTAGTACAGTGCCCCAGTATAGAGGTGGGGTTTCCCTGGTCTAAAGGGGGAGAGGTGTGTGGGATGTGTGTGTCAGGGATGAGAATTGAAATCAGGGGAACTGCACAAGGGGGAAAGGTTCCCCCTCACCTCTATTGCCCTGATACAGCTCCTGACCCTGTGACGGCTTTAAAGTTACAATTAAACAAAAAGTTATAACTAAAACAGTGGGACATCCAATCCTAAAACTCTCATGTTTAATCTGTTTGGCTCTGACTTGCCTGGGCAAGCTCCTGTAGTGAATAAGAGACTTGCTTTAGAAGTCTGTGTTTCAAAAATACATATGGTTCATAGCCCAAACTTTTAATGCTCTGGCTTGCAAAGATCTTGTGGTCTGCAGCTATTATAACGGTAAAGTTGTGCCGTCAAGTCTGTGTCGACTCCTGGTGACCACAGAGCCCTGTGGTTGTCTTTGGTAGGATACAGGAGGGGTTTACTCATCTCCCACACAGTATGAGATGATGCCTTTCAGCATCTTCCTGTATCGCTGCTGCCCAATATAAGTGTTTCCCATAGTCTGGGAAACATATCAGCGGGGATTTGAACCAGAAACCTCTTGCTTCCTAGGCAAGTTACTTCCCTGCTGTACCATTAGGTGGCTTGCAGCTAATATACTGAACTCCAAACTACATGTTGCAAATACTTTTAATGAAGTACTGATGCTGCATTAATGAAAAGCAACCTCAGGAGTTTGAAGTTTTGAGAAGAGGAGTGACAATGGAGATTCCTGTGTAGTTGGAAGAATTTGCCTTCCAAGTTGGTTGTCCTCCCCAGTAGGCTTCCAGATGTTTCTTTACAAGGCTTTATAATATGCCTGAGCTTCCACCAACAATAGAAGGACGTTGTTAAGTATTTTATATTTGTGCATCTCAGGATGTACAGCATTTACAGACTAATCCCGTATCTGTTTCCTAGCAAGCAAGTCCTATTGAGTTTTATGGGGCTTTCTTCTTGGTAAACTTTTAGGACTGTTAGCATTCCAGCTTTCTTTTCTTTTCTTTTTTTAAAGTAAACTTTTCACTCTCCACTTCTGATGGAAAATTTGAAAATATATTTATAGTGCTTATTAAAACCAAAAAGGGCCTGAAGCTGCTCCTCTAGCTTCAGAAGGTCAGTGTTTCTATGTCCTGCAGTGATGTCCTTGACTTTCTGTGGCTCTAAGTGCCAGTACTTATTCAAATATACAGTATTCAGATGTGCCCTGAATCCACATTTTGTTTTTCAAGTTTGTTCAACAACACTACTTGCAATTTAAGGTGCTATATTGCTTTTTAAAAATCAAAAATTAAAGGGGATTTGAGATATTAGAGATCCAGTAGAGAGCCAGCATGGTGTAGTGGCTGGAGTACTCGTCTAGGACTGGGGAGACCCGAGTTCAAATCCCCATTCAGCCATGATACTAGCTGGGTGACTCTGGGCCAGTCACTTCTCTCTCAGCCTAATCTACTTCACAGGGTTGTTGTGAGGAGAAACCTAAGTATGTAGTACACCGTTCTGGGCTCTTTGGAGGAAGAGTGGGATATAAAATGTAATAAATAATAGGGATGGGGTTGCAAACCCCTGAGAAAGCTATTTCCTCCTTCCTCAAGAGCTGGGAATCTGAACCTTGTGGCTTAGGAAGAAAGGGAGCTAGCAAAGATGCGAGTAAATAGTAGCACTCTAGTCCTTGCAGTTCTTCTCACTTTCCATTACATACACCTTGGGAAAAGCAGGAGGGAAAGGACTGAGCAGGGCTGAGTTTTCCTTCCACTCCGTGGAATGTATTATCTGCTCTAAGCTGCCATCCGTTGTAGGTAGCTGAAGTGTTTCATTTGTGGAAGTGTTTCTTTGGTCACATGCAGCTAGAAGTATTTCTTCTATTCATAGTACTGTCCTTTTATTGTACTGCAGGGTGTGTGGTACAGTAATGTGTGAAGTGCTATGAAAATGGGAAACAAGTAATAAAGCCACAATGGAAAGTACTGGACAGCTGAGGTAGGAAACTGCTACAGTGAGCAGATAAGCATGTTGTGTTTGAGGAATTCTGCTACTTCCGTAGCTGGAAACTTGGATTATCTGGACAAGCCTCGGTGTGCCTCTCTCACTTGCCTTCCTCATATCTCCCAGTTCAGCCCCTCTGCTGTCACCAGCACAGCATCCCTCCAGTGGATGTTGCTGGTGTCTATCTTAGGTTTCTTTTTTAGATTGTGAGCCCTTTGGGGACAGGGAGCCATATATATATATATATATATATATATATATATATATATATATATATATATCCCAAATATTCTTTACAGTGTTGAGCTGGTAGTGGATGAGTTAGGCTCAGTAAGTCAATGTAACTTAATGGATTAGTGGAAATTCTGTAACTCACTCTGAGCCAGTTCAGACAAGACCTTACTGGCCCATAGAACTCAAGAGGACATACCAAGACTGTGCCCAGCAAGACATCCTTTGCAGAGCAGATGTCCACTCTTGGCATGGTCCCCTTCCTGACCATGTGAGGAAGGCATGTATCTATGGAACTGGTCCTCTGAATCCTGGGTCTCTATTACATGTGATTCCTGGAGGGGTGTAAATGTGTGGCACAGGGCTTAGCCCTGGGGCACATGAAGTATGAACCTTCTGAACATGTGTGCAGTGCTTTCCCTTCACTGCCAAGTAACTGAAGCCAGTGTGGTATAGTAGCTTCTATACCATCTGTGCTATAGATGGAGCATGTTGGATTTGAAGCAGGAGAAACCTGGATTCCAATCTCTGCTCAGCCATGAAGCTCACTGGGTGACTTTTTGCTAGTCACTACTCCCTCTTAGCCTGTACCACTTCACAGAGTTATTGTGGAAATGGTGCAGGATGGGGGAGGCCATTTACAGTGACTATAACCACCGTCCTCTTGGAGGAAGGGCTGGGCAGGATAATATACAAAAAGTATAGCAATAAAAAGCAATAAGAAATAACCCTCACCTGAGCCTCAGCTCCCTTCACCATAGAAAGTATGAACTGGTGAGGCCTCAGGTCCAAGTTATCTGCATGGGTTTTGCTTTTTTTAAACCAGCAAACTCTTATTTCTGTGTGTCTCATCTTGTCTCCAAGGTACCCAACTCGTTTCCTGTGAGTTGCCTGCCAGACCATTGTGTGGATTCTTAAAGCTGTTTGGGATTTTTAGTGAGCTGACTGAGCACAGAGGAACTTTGTCCCTTCTGACTCATCTTGCTCTCAAGGCAATAAGAAGGGTCAGCTTTTGATCATAATCTAAGAGTTTTGAAGGTTTTGATCATAATCTAAGAATTTTGAAGGTGCAGTGCAAATAGTGAAGCCAGTGGAAGAAATACGCTGTAGAAAGACACAATTCCAGCCAATTGAGCCTTGTGTGTTTGACTCTGGGCTGCTTCAGCTCTGGACAGCTACAGGCCGGTTATCTCCTCTGCTCTTGAAGGCCTGCCTTGGAATGATAGTGAAGAATCCACAGCTGCAGTAAGGGGTCCAGTGGGGAAGTGGGGTCCCCCAATACTGCATCCTCCATGGTTGTGGCATCTTCAAGAATGGAGGCTTCAGACTGTCCCACATGGACAGTTGCATCCTCTTGGTCCCTGTCTGCCATGGCATGAACCACGACATTGTGCCCATCTTCTGATGAGAAGGTCTCTCTCTTTCAGCATCTGGGCACAGGTGAGTTTTGACAAAAATTCTGCAAAGTGCTTTGCTGTAGATTTTGCCTCGTCCACTTGTTTAACCTGCATGAGGGGCCTCCACACGGCACTCAGTACCATTAAACTTCACCACTTCTGTCACACTTGGACAGGCTTTTCTGAGAGAAAGCAGGCTCTTTCTCAGAAAACTAAACACTTTTTATTGAAATCCTATGCACTCTTACTTCTTGGGAGTAAGCCTTACTGAATTCAGTGAGATTTGTTTTTGAATAAATATGCATAGAATTGCACTAAGACTCAAAAAGATCAGTTCAGTTGTGAGTTCCTGTCTAATACCATCTACTATAGTGAATATCTAATTATTGCAGTATGAAGGTTGCTAACTCCATGGACTGGGTTGCCCAACAAGCTGTATGAGCACCAGCTGGCATAAATTCATCAGTCGAATGAGTTCTCTGGGAATTTTGTCATGGGCATTATAGCTACACCTTTCTACAGTAGGTAGGCAGGTCAGTAGGTTGGTTCATTTGCATTAGTCATTGGACCATAGCAAAACAATATAATACAATAAAATCTAGTAAGATCAAAACACACAAACATAACATACAGTTTTTTAACAGTATTACTTGATACTCTTTCATGGTGGGGTTAGAGTAAGATCAGGGCAGATGCCAATGGTCAACCTGGAATGGACTTCTGGGCCACAGATCAGTACATAGAGGAGCTGGGTGACGGTCTATTTGTTTTTCTCACCTACTCCATTCTGCTTTGGGCTCTAGTCTGTGCTCGTCTTTGATAGTTATCTGTTGGCAAATTTTGTTGATGTGTTCAGATCCAGTTTGGTGATAGAGCACTGTGTAATGCCATCATTACTTGTCTGGGCTGTCATGCGGGGGGATGGGAGATTCCTGGATGTAGTTTCTGTGTGGTTTTTGGCATCTTTGCCTTAGGGAAGGAAATGAAAGGAATTGAAAATGAAGGCTCATTTCTTGCCCAACAACTGGAATCTTACCAAGAAAAAGAAAACTTAAATGATGGATTTAAGTTTTAATTGTTTCAGAAGTTTATTTATTTATATTTATTTAATTAATTTATATACCACCCTTCATAAAAGGCTCAGGGTGGTTTACAATAATTATAACCATTATTGTTGTAACAGGGGAACTTTGTATCCCGTAACACCACCATGTTCTTATTATGGCACAATTTTGTCTCCCGCTCACATGTCCAAGCAGAAAACAGTGATCCTATTATTAAATGAACACCCCCCACCACCACCCCCCACACACTGTTGATTAAACATTAACATTTCAGGTTGAAAGAGTATGATTCATATTCATCCTTGAAACAGAAAAATCCCCAGAAGACTATTGCTGACATAAATTGCTAATCCAGAAAGGATTGTTTGCCATCTGTTAGTTTCTAAGTTCACCAGAAAAGGGGTAAATGAACTTTTCCTGAGGGAAGTGGTAAGGCAGGGGTGAAATGGCTTTACACTCTGCAACATTATCATTTTACAGAAATTTTATAAAAGCTGAATGTAGATGGCCAGTTTGTTTCCAAGCATACCAGAAATGATGTGAACAAACTTGGAATGCACTCTGACCCATAGACCATCTCAACAAAATAGGTCAAACATGACCAGGCAAAGCAAGTCCTATAAACAAAAATTGCATTGAATTTTAGAATTTTAATTGAGGGTTAAAATGAAGTTTCTTGCTCTTTAATCCATTTATTTCCTGAATAAGCATGCATATTAATTGGTTGCTTTGGCAATTAAAGCATACTGATTTGCAACTAACTAGAGCCTTTATGCTGTCCAGAAGTGTCATAGCTCCTACCAGAGCCAGATAGGGAGGGGGTGGGTGGGAATTCACTGGGGTGAATCCTTGACTGGAAGGGTTTCATAGTAGGCTGCCACCATCCACTTTATTTTAATGCAGGACAAACCACTCTCTCTCTCTAAGATTCCTGGGGGGTAAAGTGGCAAAAAGCTCATGAGAAGGGGCTGAGGCCTCCAGAGGCGTGTGACTAAGTCAGACCCATAATGAATTGCAGCACACTTCACCAAGAGGGGTTTATTACTAGATTAACAGAAAAACAAGACAATGCAATAAGAACAATTGTCTCTTCATAAAGCAGATTGTAAGAAAGAGAGGTTTTCATTAACCAGGCAACTCACAATAAAGGAAAATAACTTCACTCATGCATCTGACTGAACTGGTCCCTATCTTATTACTCTGGGGCAGGGGCCTTCCTGCTATCTCCAGCCTCCAGGTGGTGGCCTTCCCGTTTTCCCAGCAGCTTCTCAGCCAGCTGCTTCCTCAGGGCACTCTTGGGATAGAACAAGGCTTTCTCTTCTCCTGCTGGTGGCTGTGAGTGTAGTTCCCGCCCATTGATCCTTCTGATTTGATATTCCTGGGCTTTTCCCGTTATTAGGAAAGGCCCACCCTCCCAGCAGTTGCTCTAAGTGAGGCCTAGTCCTCCCTCAAGTCCTTTCCATCACTACAAGAAGCATGACCCAAATTCTGACATGCAGCCCACAGATGATTTGACAAATGTTTAGGGTCAAATTATGTGTTATGCTAGGAGATCCATCATTCATCTCCTGATGTTTCCAGATATAAATCCCATCCCTTTCTGCAATTTTCTCCAGGGAGGAAAAAGTACACTAAAATAGTGCCACTACCCCCCCCCCCAGTAGAGTAAACAGCAGTTTGGAAGGAAGGCATAATTTCGATCAGGAAAATGGGGTAGGGAAGGGTTCACCATCCTGATTTAACTTTCCCAATCAAATTATCAGGCTTAATTTAGTGGAGAAAAAAGAATACATTTGGAAGTCAGTCCTGGATTTTCTGGTGTAATATGTAGTTTGGTGATCTACATATACATAAAGCAGTTGTGAAATTAAGGTTTAATGTCTAGTTTTCTCCTCACACATACAAGAATACATAGGGATGCATTGTTCTCACTGGATCACCATGTCAGTGCTTTGTTTCATATCCTTGATGACAACCAGACGTGTGCACTTAAGCACTGCCTCCTAAACTCTGCCTGGTGGCGGCAATTAAGATTATGTACCCGGAATGCAGTCACTGAGTAACAAAAAACAGACCCCATGTATGCTGCAAATCAAGGGCAATTATAAGAGACAAATTCATCCTTGGGCCAAGCATGGCCAAATAGCTCAAATCCATGAAGCCTACCAGAACGGAAATCTGTTTTCACAAGAGAAAAGAGGAGGGCGTGATTGGAGAGCAGCCTTTACCAGGCTAGCAAGAGCCAGTATTTTAACAACTAGCTGGTCTCTGAGAGCCTGTGTCAGCTTCAGTGAAACTTCTGTGTAAGAATATAAGGACAGTCTTACTGAATCAGACCCAAAGCCCACCTAGTCCAACATTCTGTTTCCCACAGTGTCCTACCAGATGGGAAGCCCTCAGGTAAGAGGTGAAGGCAAGCCCTTTCCCCTGCTGTTGCTGCAATGCAGCTGGTATTTAGAGGCATCCTACCTTAGCCTGGAGGTAGCCTATAGTCATCAAGACTAGTAGCCATTGATAGACCTGTCCTCCATGAATTCGTCTAAGCCCCTTTTAAAGCCATCCAAGCTGGTGGGCATCATCACATCCTGTGCTTATCAATTTAATTATATGCTGTGTGAAAAAGTACTTCCTTTCATCAGTCCTTCTGATCCTGGTTCCATAGAATTATGCTTTTTCCAAATCTGGATCTATCTACTCTCTTCCATAAGTACGTAAGAAGAGTCCTGCCGAATCAGACCCATCTAGGGCTGGTTCTCATGATTAGATGTAAGGAGGAGGAGACTCCAGCCACGATTTGGGATCCATGCATGCTCCTGATGATTGAACATGTGGGTTTTGGTAATGGGCAGTGGACCAGGAAATGATAGCCTGCTGCAAGGAGCCCCAGTTGGGTGTTGCAGGCAGGCAGCAGACCTTCTTCACCCCACATCAAATCCCAGATCACTGATACCGGCTTCCCTACCAGGATTGCCTGTAGCAGACAGTCACTTCCCGGTACTCTGCTCAACATTATCCCCACCCACACAGTTATCAGGAACATGCACAGCTCCCAAATCTCAGCTGGAACTTCCTCCGCCTTAAATCTAATCATGGGAACTGGTCCCTAGTCTTGCATCCTGTTTCCCAGAACAAGAGGAAAGCCCACAAGTGATACATGAAGGCATACTTCTCTTCCACTGTTACTTCCCTGCAACTAGAATTCATACGACCTCTGCTTGGCAGTAGCACATAATGACTAGGAGCCATGTGAATTGTGCCACTCAAATGTGCTGCTATCTGAATGCATGTTTTTGAGACCTGTAAAATTATAAATTTGCCTTTGTTTTTAAAATGTCCATATAACTACGATGAATATTAATATACTACTTTTCAACAGATGTTCTCAAAGCAGTTTACATAGAAAGCATTTTTTAAAATAACCTGGATTAAAATATCTGAAAGACCAATCAACATGCAAAAGTCTAGGTATGAAAACTGAATCCTGCATCAAAACAAACTGCATTAAAGCCTCTTTTTATGAAAATAATCAGATCATGGAGGAAAGAATCTGACTCTTGTCAAGCATTATACATAAAATATAATGCATATATAGTTTTGATTATTGCAAACATTACAAATATTTAGACACTGTCAACCAAACTGCACCCATCTGATGGAAGAATATTCTTCTGCCTAATACTAGCGGCCCTTGCTTCTGTAACATTCTAAACACTTTGCCTTCAAGTGAGGGATCTTGCATGAATGTACTTGGTGTTTTCTTGCTGGCCTTTACACCAATCTGCCCTTAATTTCTACCATCTGCTCATGCCCTCAAGGGCCTTCATTGCAGAGAGTTCTCATTGTACAAATAAGCCTACGCTCTAATCTTGATGCTAAATCCAATTTGTCTAGTAAACCCTCTGCTTGAATTCTTGTCATTCCCAAGCCCCTCCCTCTCACTCCATTCTGCCTTCTCTCACTGTGTCCTATATAATGGAAAACGTCTAAGGCAACAATGTAAAGAAGGACCTTGCTGGATCAAGGGTCATAGGAACATAGGAAGTTGCCTTACACCAAGTCAAACAATTGGTCCATCTAGCTCAGTCTTGAGCTCTGCCTGTACACTGACTGGCAGCAGCTCTCCCAACCCTACATGGAGATGCCAGGAAGTGAACCTGGGACCCTCCATATGTAAGCATGCAGATGCTCTTCTGCTGAACCATGGCCTCATCCGCTCAAGAGAATAACTTCCAGCACTCACACATAGTCTCCCATACAAATGCAAACCAAGGCAGACCCTGCTTAGCAAAGGGGACAATCCATGCTTGCTACCACAAGACCAGTTGTTCTCCCAACTAGTTCAGTATCCTGTTTCCAAAGGTGGGGCAGCCAGATGCTTTTGGGAAGCTCACAAGCAGGGCATGAAGGCTATAGCCCTCCTCCATTGTTTGTACTCCACCACTGCTACTCAGAGGCATATAGTTATGGAGGAAGGTAACTCAGGGTAACCTGCAGATATACTGGTTTCACAAAAATCTGTGGGTGGGGGGGATCCCTGAGGGGGCCAAGCCCCAGTGTGACTCAGTGGAGCAGAATATTCACAGACATAGAGGGCACTTGGTGGACAACCAGGTGGGCATTGTTAATGGAACTCAGTGGTGAAGACAGGATGTAGGAAGGAGGGCTTGAACAAAGAGTGGGAAATTTCTTAACTTGAAGAATACTCCCTCAAGACAGTCACAACCCTTTCTGTTTCTGAGAAGAGAAAGGTTTCAGACTTTCACCATCTTCAGGCACAGGCTCATGGAACACAGATACACCAGGGACATAACATTTTGTTGCTTGTTTTTGTTGTTATTAAGTTTTATTGCACAGCATGTTGGCCAATAATTATATTATTATTGGCCAGCAAAATGCAGCATTGGTGTTTTCTACCCGCCAGGCCTTCTGTGCATGCGAAAGCCAGCCTTGGTGGTGTTGCGCAAGAATGCACCTGTGCAATTACTTAAAACAGCACACAAGCACTTGCATACTTCCACTGAGTTAGAAATCTCAATGTTGTGTTGTGCAGCATGATGGCCAATATTATTACTAATATACCACTTTTCAACAGAAATGTTATTGAAGCAGCTTAAAAATAAAAAAGAATAACAGGAAGAGAATGGTTCCCTGTCTCCAAAGGGCTCACAGTCTAAAAAGAAACACAAGGAAGATACCAACAACAGCCATTGGAGGAATGTTGTGCCGGAGCTGAATTGGGACAGTTGTTCTCGTCTCTTTCCCCTGCTAAATATACAAGAGCCACCACTTTAAAATCTGCCTTTTTGCCCAGTTCTCAGGGGTTGGCAGAGATGTTGGGCCAGTGGATGGAGTATCATCTGAACCTATGCTATGGCCATTGATAGGCCTGTTGTCTATGAACTCAGAGGAGAACATTCAGAACATGAGTTCACGGGTTATTGTTTCATGCTCTCTAGCAGTGTTCCCTCTAATCTTACATAAGAACAGCCCTGCTGGATCAGGCCCAGGGCCTATCTAGTACTGCATCCTGTTTCACACAGTGGCCCACCGGATGCTTCTGGGGAACCCACAGGCAAGAGGTGAGGGCATGCCCCGTTTCCTGCCTTTGCTCCCCTGCAACTGGTATTGAGAGGCATAGTGCCTCTGAGGCTGGAAGTGGCCCACAACCACCAGAGTAGTAGCCATTGACCTGTCCTCTATCAATTTGTCTAAGCTCCCTTTAAAGCCATCCAAGCTGCTGGTCATCACCACATTCCATGGCAAGGAATTTCGAAGATTAATTATGCGCTGTGTGAAAAAGTACTTCCTCTTGTCGACCTATATTTCTCAACCTTTAGTTTCATGGGGTGACCCCTGGTTCTAGTGTTGTGAGAGAGGGAGAAAATTTTTTCTCTGTCCACTCTCTCCACTCCATGCATAATTTTATACACCTTGATCATGTCTCCCCTTAGTCTCCTCTTTTCCAAAGTAAAGAGCTCAAGATGCTGTAGCCTAGCCTAATAAGGAAGGTGCTCCAGTCCCCTGATCATCTTGGTTGGCCTCTGCTGCACCTTTTCCAGTTCTACAATATCATTTTTTAATGCAATACTCCAGATGTGGCCACACCATAGATTTATATAGGGGCATTATAATATTAGCATTTTTATTTTCAATCCCCTTCCTAATGATCCCTAGCATGGAATTAGCCTTTTTCACAGCTGCCGCACACTGAATCAACATGTTCAACGAGCTATGCACCATGACCCCAAGATCTCTCTCATGGTCAGTCACCAACAGCTCAGATCCCATCAGCATATATGTGAAGCTGGGGTTTTTTTGCCCCAATATGCATCACTTTACACTTGCTTACATCGAACTTCATTTGTGATTTTGTCGTCCACTCCCCCAGTTTGGTGATATCTTTTTGGAGCTCCTTGCAATCTCTTGTAGATTTCACTACCCTAAATAGTTCAGTGTCATCTGTAAATTTGGCCACTTGGCTGCTTACCCCAACTTCTAGATCATTTATGAACAATTTAAATAGCATTGGTCCCAGTACCAATCTCGGGGGGCCCTACTTCCTTCTTCTCTCCATTGTGAAAACATTCTATTCCTACCCTCTGTTTCCTGTCCTTCAGCCAATTACCAATCCACACTTCTTGTCACTTTATCCTATAACTGCTAAGTTTACTCAAGAGCCTTTGGTGGGGAACTTTGTCAGGTGTTTTTTTTGGAAATCCAAGTACCTATGTCAACCAGATCACCTTTATCCACATGCCTGTTGACACTCTCAAAGAACCCCAGAAGGTTAGTGAGGCAAGACCTGCCCTTGCAGAAGCCATGCTGGTTCTCCTTCAGCAAGGCCTTTTCTTCCATATGTTTGACATTTTGTCCTTAAGTATGCTTTCCATCAATTTACCCAGCACCAAAGCTAAGCTGACCAGCCTGTAATTTTCCAGACCCCTCCTGGATCCCTTTTTGAAAATTGGTGTTACGTTGGCTACTTTCCAGTCTTCTGGTACACAGCCTGATTGTAGGGACAAGTTACATATTTTTGCTAGAAGATCGGCAATTTCCCATTTGAGTTCCTTCAGAACTCTTGGGTGGATGCCTTCTGGCACTGGACATTTGTTAACGTTTAGCTTTTCAAGACAGTTTAGAACATCTTCCCTTGTCCCCTCAAATTGGCCCAGTTCTTCAGCCTCCTAGCCTGGGATGCTCAATTCTGGAGAGGGTATATGGTCAGTATCCTCCGCCATGAAGACAGATGCAAAGAACTCATTCAGCTTCTCTGCAATCTCCTTATCCTCCTTAATAATCGCTTTCATACCCTCATCATCAAGGGCCCAACCACCTCCTTGGCGGGTTTTCTACTTCTGATATATTTAAAGAAGGTTTTATTATTCCTCTTGACACTTCTAGCTATATGCTCCTCAAACTCTCTTTTTGCATCCCTTATTGTCTCCTTGCATTTCTTTTGACAGAGTTTGTTCCTTCCTGTTCTCTTCATTTGGGCAGGACTTCCACTTTCTGAAGAAAGTCTTCTTCTCCTTTATAGCTTCCCTGATTCTACTTGTTAACCATGCTGGTGTCCTGAACTTGGTGGTACCTTTCCTCCTTCTTGGTATACATTCCAACTGAGCTTCTAGTATTGTGGTTTTAAATCAGTTCATGCTTTCTGGAGTGATTTTACCCTCCCAACTTCCCCTTTCAACTCCCTTCATACCAGTCCCTTCATTTTTGAGAAGTTTCCTCTTCTGAAGTCCAACGCATCTGTGCTGGATTTCCTTGACAATTCTTTACTTGCAGATATGCTAAATTGGATCATACTATGGTCACTGCTTCCCAATGGTTCTGCAGCTCTGACATCTCACAGCAGGTCCTGGGCACCACTCAGGTCTAAGTCCAAGGTCACCATCTCACCCAGTGTATGTGTGGGTAGTTGAAGTCACCCATTATTACTGTCCTGTCTCTCTTTGATGCCTCTCTTATTTGCTTCTCCAGGTCACTCTCAGCATTTTGTTCTGGAGGGCGTTAGCATGTCCTTAATAACACTTTTGGTCCTCATATTGTACCCATAATAATTCTGTCTCCCCCTCCCTGTCCCTTCTGTAGAGTTTATATCGAGGAATAACAGTGTCCTACTAGTTCTCACTGTTCCACCAGGTTTTTGTTACACCCACTATATCGATGTTTTCATTAGTAACCAAGCACTCCAGTTCACCCATCTTCACTTGGAGGCTTCTGGCATTGTTATATAGACACCTATATGCCAAGTCCCTCAACTAGTGTTGTCGTGTGCTGTCTCGTTTACCATCACTTGACCTTTTTGGCCAGCTGGCATGTGTTTCCTTCTGGTCAACTCCTGGATCTACTCTGCCCCCTTCTGGTTTATTCGAAACATGTGCACCCTTGCACCTTAGGGGATTTTGCTTGCCGAACCAAATACCACCCAGTTCCTGTTGGCAATTCCGCAGGCGTCATTTTAAAAGCTGCTCTGTGACCTTTTTTATTTTAAGTGCCAGCAGTCTGGTTTCATCTTGGTTCAAGTGGAGCACATCCCTTTTGTACAGGCTTCGCTTGCCCTAAAATGTATCCCAGTGCCTAACAAATCTAAACTACTCCTCCTGGCACCACCACCTCATCCACACATTTAGACCCCTCAGTTCCATGTGTCTCGCTGACCCTGCACATGGAACAGGTAGCACCTCAGAGAACACTGCCCTGGGGCCTAAATTTGGCTTCCAGCACCTCCTGACTGCATTTCCCAACATTGTTGGTGCCGATGTGCACCACGACAGGTGACATCTCCCCAGCTCTGCCTAATAGCCGAGCAGCGTGACGTCTGCAACCTTCACAGCAGGCAGGCAAGTCACCATGTGGTCTACACGCAGGCCCATTTCTCTATGCCCTAATGATCAAATCACCCACTACTTTGAGTCCCCCACCTTAGTTGGTTGCTAACACAGAAATAGATATAGTGGGCATAACAGAAACATGGTGGAACAGGGACACTGTTATCCCTGGGTATAAACTCTATAGAAAGGACAGGGAGGGGTGCCTTGGAGGAGGGGTAGCACTGTATGTTAGAAGGGATAGAATCTAACAAGCTAGAAAACCTAGGTGGACTGGAGTGCTCCACAGAAACCTTGTGGGTGACTATACAAGGCCGGAAAGGGAACATGCTACTGGGGACGTGCTATCGCCCTCCGGATCATAATGCTGACAGTGACTGGGAGTTGCAGGAGGAAATCGGGGAGGCGTCAAGGAGAGGCAGGGCTGTAATTATGGGTGACTTCAATTACCCACACATAGACTGGGTAAATTCACATTCAAGTCAGGACAAAGAGGTCACATTTCTAGATACACTAAATGACTGTGCCCTAGAACAGTTGGTCATGTTCTGGTCATGTACCCATGGCTAACGGGTACCGTCAAGGAAGCCATAAAAGGGAAGAAGACTTCATTCCGAAATTGGAAGGCCTGTTCAAACAAAGAGAACAGAAAGGAACACAAACTCTGGCAAAAGAAATGCAAGGTGACAATAAGGGAGGCAAAAAGAGAGTTTGAGGAACATTTAGCCAAAAGTATCAAGGGGAATAACAAAAACTACTTTAAGTACATCAGAAGCAGGAAACCTGCCAGGGAGACAATTGGACCATTAGACAATGAGGGAGTGAAAGGGATTATTAAGGAGGATATGGAGTGCAGAGAAGCTGAATGAGTTCTTTGCATCTTTCTTCACGGCAGAGGATACTGAGCATATACCTGTCCCTGAACCAGGCTTTTTAGGGATGGAGAGAGGATACTGAGCATATACCTGTCCCTGAACCAGGCTTTTTAGGGATGGAGGATAGAGAGCTGAGTCAGATAGAAGTGACAAGGGATGATGTTCTAAACTGTCTGGAAAAACTGAAAGCTAACAAATCACCAGGGCCGGATGGCATCCATCCAAGAGTCCTCAAAGAACTCAAATGTGAAATTGCCGACCTCCTTGCTAAAATATTTAACTTATCCCTGAAATCGGGCTCTGTACCAGAGGACTGGAGAGTAGCAAATGTAACACCGATTTTCAAAAAGGGATCCAGGGGCGATCCAGGAAATTACAGGCCAGTTAGCCTAACATCCGTTCCAGGCAAATTGATGGAAAGCATCCTCAAGGATAAAATTGTAAAGCACCTAGAAGAACAGGCCCTGCTGGGAGTGAGCCAGCACGGCTTCCGCAAAGGTAAATCTTGCCTCACCAACCTTTTGGAGTTTTTGAGAGTGTCAACAAGTGTGTGGATCAAGGTGATCCAGTTGACATAGTCTACCTGGACTTCCAAAAAGCTTTTGACAAAGTTCCTCATCAAAGACTCCTGAGGAAACTTAGCGGTCATGGGATAAGGGGACAAGTACATGTGTGGATTGCTAACTGGTTGAAAGACAGGAAACAGAGGGTAGGTATAAATGGAGTGTTTTCACAATGGAGGGAAGTAAGAAGTGGGGTTCCCCAGGGATCTGTACTGGGACCTGTGCTTTTTAATTTATTCATAAATGATCTAGAAGCAGGGGTAAGCAGCGATGAGGCCAAATTTGCAGATGATACCAAACTCTTCCGGGTAGTGAAATCCAAAACGGATTGTGAGCAGCTCCAAAGAGATCTCTCCAAACTGGGGGAGTGGGCAACAAAATGGCAAATGCGGTTCAATGTTAGCAAGTGTAAAGTGATGCACATTGGGACAAAAAACCCCAACTTCAAGTATATGCTGATGGGATCCGAGCTGTCGGTGATGGACCAGGAGAGGGATCTTGGGGTTGTGGTGGACAGCTCGTTGAAAGTGTCAACTCAATGTGCGGCAGATGTAAAAAAGGCCAATTCCATGCTAGGGATCATTAGGAAGGGGATTGAAAATAAAATGGCTAACATTATAATGCCCTTATACAAAACTATGGTGCGACCACACTTGGAGTACTGCATACAATTCTGGTCACGACATCTTAAAAAGGACATTGTTGAACTGGAGAAGGTACAGAAGAGGGCAACCAAGATGATCAGGGGCCTAGAGCACCATTCTTATGAGGCAAGACTACAACACCTGGGGCTTTTAGTTTAGAAAAAAGACGACTGTGGGGAGACATGATAGAGATCTATAAAATCATGCATGGTGTGGAGAAAGTGGAGAGAGAGAAATTATTTTCCCTCTCACACAACGCTAGAACCAGGGGTCACTCCATGAAATGGATTGCCAGGAGGTCTAGGACCAACAAACGGAAGTACTTTTTCTCACAAGGTGTGATCCACTTGTGGAACTCTCTGCCACAGGATGTGGTGACAGTCAACAACCTGGATGGCTTTAAGAGGGGTTTGGATAACTTCATGGAGGAGAAGTCTATCAATGGCTACCAGTTGGAGGGCTGTGGGTCACCTCCAGCCTCAAAGGCAGGATGCCTCGGAGTACCAGTTGCAGGGGAGTAATGGCAGGAGAGCGGGCACGCCCTCAACTCCTGTCTGTGGCTTCCAGCAGCATCTGGTGGGCCACTGTGCAAGACAGGATGCTGGACTAGATGAGCCTTGGGCCTGATCCAGCAGGGCTGTTCTTATGTTCTTCTTATGTTCACCCCCTTGGAAGAGTACCCTCTGTGCGGAAGGATATGGGCACACCATCCAAGGACGGGGACTGCTAAGGGAATGTTTCCCTCTTCCTCAGTCCGATGTTCTCCATCAAATAAATAAATAATAGAAATCGAATAAATAAATAAATAAAATAAATCCCTGACCTTCACCCTCCATGACAGCAGAAGCACTGTCATCCTGGGAGTGGGATGCCTCTATCACATCCCCGAGGATGTCATCCAAATACCTCTCTACCTCTCTGAGCTTCTCCAGTGCAGCCACCTTGGCTTCAAGGGAACAAACTTGTTCCCTGAGAGCCAGGAGCTCTTTGCACTGAGCACACACCAGGACTTCTGCCCCTCAGGCAGACAGTCATACATGTGACACTCTGTGCAATACACTGGGAAGCACCTCCTCCCCTGCTGGCATTCCACCTGCATAACTGGTTTGATTGACTATGGGCAAGAGCATCTGTGCCTCTAGTTCTCCCTCGTTCTCAGCCCTCCCCCCTCCTCTTCCCTCTTCCCCCCTCCAATGTTTTTTCTCTCTGGCTGACTGCCTGGCCAGCTGCTTTCTCCCCACCACCACTGATACTGCTTTCTCTTTCTCCCCCCCCCGACCACCGCCGCTGCTTTCTCTCCTCACCCACACACTGGCCTGTCCAGTGGCCTTATGTTCCCCACCACCATCCTTCTCCTCTGCACCTCCCCTAGCTCATGAACTCTTGCGAGAGCTGCCACACATGGGTATGTCTAAGATAATTCTATATAGAGGCGCCAGGGGTGGGGGGCTTGCTCACCTGAAGATATGTATTGGGTGCAGTTCTGAGCTAATTAAAAGGTTTTAACCTTAGTCCTTTGGGGAAATTATAAAAGTTGGGTAGTACTCATCTTATTCTCATACTGTGCGTCTCTTTTGTGCTGAAGACTCCCCACAGAGCTCCCCGCAAATCTCTTGCAAAATTCCTTCGACATGTGTTTTCAAACTCCAGTTAGCAAAGCTCCTGGGAACAAAACTCCTCTGTTCTGAGTCTTGTCCAAGATCTGCTGGCAAACTGAATTTCCTCAGAAATGTGGCCCCTCCCACAAACTTAGTCACTCACCTGGAATTTATCCCCCTGTCAGGCTAACTGCCCTTGATCTTTCAAAAAACACAAACGTCTAGGCAGCCAGAAATCAAGCCCTAGAAATTCCCCATCCCTAACAACTTAGCTTGTGCTTTCCCCTTTGTTTTCTTGTGGATTTGTTGGTTTGTTTATTTATTTCCTTGCTGTGTTTCCTTGCTTGATATCTTCTTTAGGAGAGAAATTTCAAACTTGCTGCCTCCTCTGTCTTCAGGATCAAGTCTTTTTTCATCTGTGTGTGCAGTGAGTTTTGTTTTGAGCGGAAGTATCAAGGCAGTGTGTTCACATGTGCATTCAGAATGGTGCCTTCCTGATTCAACCTGAGCGGGATCTACAATTAACTGAGTGGACATTAAAAAACCCGTGAGCGTGCACACATGTGCATGCCTTAGATCTGCTCTCCACTCCCCTGCTCTGCTTACGCCTTTGTAATACTTGTTTGGTTTTTTGGTTTGTTTTGCAGCTATACAAGCAGATCATGGGGCATTCCTACAAGGCAGCAGATCCAGTGTTTCAGTTCTGCACAAAAAATAAAAAGCCCCTGCTCTCCAGGATGCTTAAAGTTTGGCCAACTCACAACCCTTTCTCCATCTCTTTCATTCTGTCGCCAGATTCAAAATAACTGTTTCTTACTTTCAATCTTATGCTGGTCAAAGACCAAAGTAAAGACTTAGACTTAAGACTGCTTTCAATCTGCCCAGCACTCTTTTCAGGCTCCTCCTGGTTCAGGATAGTATCCACAAATTCCACATTCACTCAAAGAACCTTAACCTTGTCATGTCAAATCCCAAGCTCTAATCAGGAAATACTGTACTTTCAGGCAAAACTATAAAAGGGTGGCCAGTCCTCCAGGAATTTCAGACCACTGAGAACAGCCTTGGAGATTGTGATGGCTTTGTGGGGTTGGAATATCCAGGAATAGAAATATTCACCTTAGGAACATAGGAAATTGCCATATACTGAGTCAGACCATTGGTCTATCTAGCTCAGTATTGTCTTCACAGACTGGCAGCAGCTTCTCCAAGGTTGCAGGCAGGAATCTCTTGTGTGTAAATCTTTGTAGATATATCATGTACAAATAACCACTTTGTATATAATTGTGCTTTGGCAACGTACTGTATGCTTTTTTGGTAGTTTGTTGGTTCAATAAAAAAAAATCTTGTCCTATAAAAATAAATAAATCTTGTCCTATCTTGGAGAAGCCAGGGAGGGAACTTGAAACCTTCTGCTCTTCCCAGAGCGGCTTCATCCCCTGAGGGGAATATCTTGCTGTGCTCACACATCAAGTCTCCCATTCAGATGCAACCAGGGCAGACCCTGCTTAGCTATGGGGACAAGTCATGCTTGCTACCACAAGACCAGCTCTCCTCTCCTTAGAGAAGGCCAGAGTAATCAAGAAAGGTCTGGCAAATGCATAACAATGTCAATCTCTTATGGGGGGGGCGGGGAGAGACCCAAACTGGTTCTAAATGACCTATGGCACTGCCTGGAAAGACTAAGAAAGATTAAGAAAAAGGATCAGAACAATAGCTAGCTAGCATTGCACTGGTTTCCCTCATAACTGGCTAAGTCTCTTCCCTCCCTCCCCTCCAACTCCTAATCCTTCCTGTAAACCATCCACTGTTACCTTTAAACAGAAATGCCCTTAGGGGAGGAAACTCCCTAGAATGACAGGGCCTTCCGGAAAAAGAAACCATGTTGCAGCTGTTTTAACCCAGCCCCTGCTGTTCCCAGAGATGAAGAGTTTGTAGGTCACTTCATATCCATTTGATTGTCTGGAAGGTTGGTACTCACTCACAGAGCCTGTTTTCTCTGTAAAGGTTTTCTGCTGACCTGATTAAATATAAGCACAGCACAGCTACTTTGAATCCTGATGTGCTCATATTGCCTGTGCGTTTGCAATAGAAGGGTTCAGTAGAACAGTGACTAAGAGGCTGGCTTGTGGAAGCCCCTGATTCATATTGCTGTGCCACCACAACCTTACTAGGGTGACTTTAGCTATTAACTCTTGGCCTTAATCAGTCAGCCGCATTGCAGAGATGAATGTGCGGGTTTATTATTTATTTATATAAAATATTTGTATCCCACCTCTCCGGTCTAATCCTGGAGAGTTGGGATACAAATCTCACAAGCAAGCTCACAAGCAATAAAACTAATAAAACAATATAAAATTAATAAAATGCAGTTAAAAAACAAGACCCCGTTAAAAACATACTTACAAATAAAAAACTGATTAGAAACAGAAAAGGAAAGATTGTGCCGTCGAGTCAGTGTCAACTCCTGGCGACCACAGAGCCATGTAGTTTTTGTGGTAGAATTCAGGAGTGGTTTACCATGGCCATCTCCCACGCAGATGCCTTTCAGCACTTTCCTATATTGCTGCTGCCCGATATAGGTGTTTCCCATATTCCCACATTCCCATATTCTGGGAAACACACCAGCTGGGATTTGAACCAACAACCTCCTGCTCTCTAGGCGGGTTGCTTCCCTGCTGTGCCATTAGGTGGCTGATTAGAAACAGACCAATGATAAAAACTAAAATTCCTCTCTAAAAAGGTGGATCTTTAAATGTTTCTTAAAATCCCTGAGAGAGCCATGGTAAAATTCATTCAGGAGGGCATTCTAAAGCCGAGGGGCAACAACCGAAAAGGCCCTGTCTCTGGTCCCTGTCAACTGGATCTCAGTCAATGGCGGGGCCATGAGCAGGGCCTAAGATAAAGAACGGCATGTTCATATGAAGGAGGATGCAGTCCGAAAGATACCCCTGCTCTAAGCTGTGTAGGACTGTGTAGTCAAAACCAGCATTTTGAATTTAGCCCAGAAGCAACCTGGTGACCAGTGAAGGTGCTGTAGGATAGCTACAATAATTGTGAGATGATTAGCACCCATGAGCAACCTTGCAGCAGCATTCTGAACTAGCTGATCTACCGTACAGGATTGTTGTAAAGATTGCTTAGATCATATATGAAGTGCTTTGAACACTCAAAATGTTCATTATGGTTTATTATCATTATAATCATATTATTTATTTATCAATGCTTTTTAACAGAAAAGTTCTCAAAGTGGTTTCAAAGGTGATGATGGTTCCTTATCCCCAAAGGGTTCACATTTTAAAAAGAAACATAACATAGGCACCAGCAACAGCCACTGGAAAGATGCTGTACTGTGGCACAGTTGCTTTCCCCCTGCTAAATATAAGAACGTCACTACTTTAAAAGGTGTCTCTCTACCCAGTTAGATGGCTTTCAAAAAAAACTCATGGAATCTATGCATGGCCTGTTCATGGCCTTTAGCCAAGTATGCCCTCTATATATGGATGGCATATAACTCTGGCCGCTAGAGACTAGGGATGTGCATGAATTGTGATTCAAAGATCGATTCACAGCACATCCCCAGCACCTTTTAAAGGGAGGAGAGCAGGTCCATACCTGCTCCTCCGCCAATTGCCGCAGCTTCCTGTTTGGGCAGTGCGTCCCCCTGCTGCCATAGATTGGGAGAAGCCTGCTGGCTGCCATATAAACAAGCCAAGGTTTGAAAAACGGAAACATCCCATTATCAACCACAATATAAAGCAGCAAAGTGAATGGCCCAGATTTATCTCCTCCTAACTTAAGCCATTTCCTCCTGCAGTAAAGCTTGCAGTCTAGGAAAGCTCCAACGAATCTGCCTTCTGCTGCAGTGTCCCCACCATTTTATGTACTTTTTCTTTCTTTTTCTGAATTGATTTTATAAGACTGTACACTCCCTTCACCAGTGTCTCAGTGCATTTCTGCCCTTGCTGCAGAGTTTTGCTGAATACATTTGGTTATCAAAAGCAGGGAACTGAAATAGAGATAGCATGTTAATTTCACTCCCCTGCTTTTGATAGCAAACCAAATCGTAAAAACTCCGCATCAGTGCAGCATTCCCTTCCCATCCCCATATCTTCTTCTGTGATGACTAGATATGGTGCTGTGAAGGCTGGTGAGAGAACAAGACAAGTGTCAAACGCTTTTATGGTCTCCTTCTCTTTGCATAATGACTTTCCCCATCATAGGATAGTGGGAAGTCTCCTTGCGACCATATTAAAATGACTTTCAGACACCAGCTGTGTAATTTGTTTAGTTTGATGCTTCAAACAGCTGGAATCTGCCTTCTTTGAAGACTCTTGGCCTTCAGCTTGGCTGGAGCTGACCTGAAAAGCTGCTTATCTGGACTGCTATGGGTTCCTTCTTGCTGCAGCTGGATGCCGCATATACTTCTGCTTCCCCTTTGGGGGCCATTTTATGGCAAATGTAATTCCCACTGACTGCTTGCCCTTCCAAATCCTCGTTATGAGAGAGGCATGGAATCAGCATGGTAAGGGGTTAGTCCACAATTCCTCTTGGCCCAGGCTTGGCTTCTAATCAGAGGAGCTACAAAGCTTTATAGTACCCGTAGTTGCATCTGTGCCATGAAGTCTTTCTATTGTAGAATCTAAAGGATTCAGCAGAATGACTGAAGGGCATCTCCATCTCTGAAAATTCATAGTAAATACATGATTGGAAGCAGTAACTTAAACAAAGTTCCCAGGAGCATGGTTCTGTGTGCTTTCAAACATGGTGGCACCCCATTTGGGGAACTCGTCTTGTTTTATGAACAAGGTTCATAAATGGTTCATCCTGATGGTTACAGAGCAAAGCTTGAAAAAAATGTGTCTCGAAGGCTCAGAAATAAGTTCAGCCTGTGTGGGGATCAATTATATTAATTGGCATGAATGTTCTTGTGACACTTCCCTGGTTCAGGGAACAGGTAGAGTGCTGCTTGGCCCACCGGGCCCTCCAGGGCTATGAGGAGCACATGCGAGCTGCAGGAGTCGGCAGAGGAGCATGGTTGGCTGCCCAGCTGACACTCCTGAGAGGAAGAGCTGGAGAGGGCAGCAGGGGACGGGGGCTTCCTTTCTCACCAGGCTGATACATAGCCATAAGAGGGTGAGGGGGGAACCTCCAGCCTGAAGGATGAGAAGAAGGAAAAAGAAGGTTACTGCCAACTCCAAGGAGCCCTTAGCCAGAGTCTGAGGTCGACCTGGAGAACCAGCCCATGTGGGAGAGGAGCGGGATGATGTCCTGGTGAGAGGATCGTTCATGCGTGCAGGGGATAGACCATAGAGAGAAGGGTGAAGTACTGTAATCACTGCTCCATGCTACCCTGTGCCCCCATAGGAAGTTATACCCAAGACTGGAAGGACTGTGAGGAAACATTCCGTTATCCTGGAGAAGGGATCCCCCATATGAAGGAGGTGGACTTTCCGGTCAACAAAGACTTGGGAAGCAGTAGTGGGGACTGTCCAGTTGTTGGCATCTTATATTAAGGATCAATATACCATTCTGTTTGGAGCATCTATTTTATTTATTTATTTATTTAAATATATTTATTTATATTTATCATCTAGTATTGAGCTTATCTTCTATGCTGTACCATAATCTCTGCCAACGATCCCAATCCCTTTGACATGGAGTTGCCGCCCCCTTGGGGGCCTGATGTGGCAATTCCCTTTACAATAGCCTGTACCTCTTGATGGCCTTCCACTTTCTGCCTCTGGACCTTTCTTGAATTCTGTGTACCCATGCACATACACACACAACATACTACCTCTTTCTTTTTTAAACCAAATTAGAAATATGTCAGGAAAGGAAAATGTGCAGCCTGTAGCTTGGCTTAGTTTAATCTTTTGGCACCTTTCAGTGAACCTATTTATTCCTGTGTGTGATTAGATCATGGATAGGATTGGAGATGTGTGTGCATGGATTCTTCTGCTTTAAAACATGGGTTGAGATTAGATTCCTTTTGGCCTCTTTCAGTTCCATATAACTGCTTAATTTGTATTACTTATTCAGGCTGCCATACAGTGTAGTTCCTCAGAACTCTCTACTCCTTGATGGCCTCCCACCAGCCCTGTGAGAAGAGATGTGTTGAACTGTAACAGCCAAACAGAATCCTCAAAGACAGTGGTCCTTGGGAACCGCAGAGTTCCTGCCACCAAACCCCTTCAGTTCTTTAAAAAAAAGAAGTGTTGGGACTGGGGAGTCGAGGCTTTGCCAAAGCTATGCCCTCTGATGCTTACTTCTCTTAGATGTGTGGAGGCCAGGTTCCTCAATAGATAGGAAAGGGTTCTTTGCACATGCTCAGATGCACTCTTCCCTGGTACTCAACCTTCTGCAAAGCCAAGACTTGGCACTGAAAACATCTGACTGAAATTCCACTGGTAGCATCCAGGACTCACTGGCTGGTCAGGCAAACTTTTAAAAAAGCCTTTTGGGAAAAGCAATTATAGATTAACCACTTGATATTTGAAGGTTTGTTCAGCATGTGAAAACTGCCTAATAAAGCACAGGGGGTGGGAGGGCTAATCGTTTAATAGTAAGAACTATTAAACTGAAGCAACATTGCTGGTGTGACTGGATAGCTAAGGACTAGGTTTGTGCGAGTGCTATAGTGAATTCTCAGATTTTGTAGTTTTTGCTGCAGCCTTCTTTAAATGTATCTTAGCTTCTTGAATAACATTGGCAGCTGCAATTAATGTCTCTCTGCTTGGTTAGGTGTCATCTTGAAAGCAAAAGTGTAAACGATTGTTCACAAGTCTTTGTACATAAATGTGTTCTGACTCACCTCATGAGTCTCTCATGTCCCTCAGGTATAATCTCTATGCCCGAACCCGGCTGGGCTACCTGTTCTACAAGCGTCAGGTAAAGAAAGCACGGGAGCGTTATCCCCAGGGGCACTCCGTCCCCCAGCCTCTGGTGTTCAGTGGTAAGTGCCTGGTCTTTTCTCTGTCACAGATACTCCCAAACTTGGGCCTCCAGATGTTGTTGAACTACAATTCCCATCATCCCCAGTGGCTGGGGATGATGGGAGTTGTGCTCCAACAACATCCCAAAGTTGAGAGCCCCTACTCTATCACATCGCTGATAAACATACTCACTGCACTGTCTGGGGGTGAACTGTATGGACATTTCCTTTGTCTAAACTTCAAGGCAGTGAAAACCTGCTAGGTTGGTGACATACAAACTGCTTTCCAGAAATACTTGGAAAAAATCCAAATATTTGAGACTAAAATGAATTGCACACACCATCTGAAGCTAACAGAATTATACCTTTTCTGTTCTTTTTGAAACATGTACAGCTCTGTGTGGTTGAGTCTTTGCAAGGGGCATTAACAAGTTTCAGTCTTTACAAATTTGATCTTTGAGATCAGCTGAACTTGCAGCTATCAGCTGTATGTGTGAGTGGGTGGTTTTAGGTTTTTTAAGCTGTTTTTCTTTCTTTCTTTTTGAGAAGAAATGTCTTTAAATAAACTTGTTTATCAACCCCTATTCCAAAATATCAACAATGCTTGCTGTTTTGAATTTTATTATTGATTCAAATCAAGTCAATTCCTTTATTGACTTGACTTGACCATAGACTGGTCTGTGGCCAGTATTTTTTTCTTGATTCACTCACTGCCTTAACTTTTATTTTGTTTTTATAGCACTTATTTTGCATGGTAGTTTCTTCATAAAAGAAGAACCTCTTTTATTTGGCTCTCCCTTTGTTCTCTGCCTATTTTCTCTCCCACCCACTTGGTTTAAGACTTCTCTTCATTCTCTGCTTTGGACCCCTTTTTTTTTCTTTGCTTACTTTCCTCTCCTTCCCACCTGTTTTAAAATGAAACAGCCCTTCATAAGCCTCCCACACAGTGCAATCAGCATGTGGTTTAAGCGTAGATCTCCCTGAGGTGGTAAACCTCTTCTGGGCTGTACCATACAGACTCCAGGTGGGGGTTCACATAACTGAATACTCCTCCGAGAGTGGGTGGAATCTATGGTATCTCTCTTTCTGCTTAGAAAATGAGCACGTCAAAGAAAAGGTTAGGTCAGAATCCTTCTCTATGAGAGGCCAGTTTTCTGTTTGTTTTTGGTGGAGGGTTCATAGGAACCCTCTCCATCTCAGGCAGTTCAAAATAGTACAGCACAGACAGAGGTTTATCACCTTAGTCAGAACTTAGCAGCAGTAGGAGTTTCAAAGTAAAGCTATTGGGTTGCCTTCTCAGAATGCCAAGAAGAGTGATGTGTAATTTTTCAAAAGAGAGATGCCAGGGGGACTTAGACCTGTGTGGGATCCTGTTCTGGAAGGAAGCCCTGCTCCTTAATTCTAAATGTGTGGGGGAAAGCTGTAGTTTATCAGAGGTGAGGGACAAACACTCTGCACATGCTCAGGGTTATCTTTCTTATCCATTATTACTTCATGAACCAAGTCTCACGATCAGTGAGACCCGGTTCTTGAGAGTGCGCAGGGAGGGAGCCCTGGGCGGCTGGATTGGCCACTCACACGATTGTCGGCTCTGTGACCGAGCCGGCGGGGGCTGGGGAGCTCAGGGACCACGCGACCCCCGGAAGCTCCAGTATGCCCTGCGTGAGTGTGCAGGGCATACTGGGGAGACCCCCGGAGCTGGGGGGCAGCTTTACGCCTCCCCTCCAGGGGTCTACTTGTGAGTAGCCCGGGTTTGCGAAGCTCTCGCTCCGCAAACCTGGGCTTTGGGGAGGACTACAAAAGCGGGCTAGCCGCTTGTAAGCCACCGGGCTCACCTGCAAGCCCGGTGGTTTACATGATCAGCAAAAATCAGGCTAGGCTCTCCTAGCCCAATTTTTGCTGATCGTGAGAATAGCCCCCATGTCTTTTTCCATGAACAAAGGGCAGGGCTGCAGATGGGGAGGAAGTGGTGCTGAATTGGTGTAATGCTAGGAGAGGAGAGGCTACAAGGCCTGCCTGGACTTAGAAAAGACCTTTTTCTACTTATACTACTGTCCCCATACTCATGATAATTCCTGTCTTTCTAAAGCAGCTCTTGAAAAAGCCTGAGGCATTTATGGGCATTTGTGGGCATTTATGTCCTGCCTGTGCTGCAGGACTGAGATACGAATTTTGTCACTTGTAGCACTCAATAAGTTTAATTTAAAAATTGCTGCATGTCACCTTTCTGCTGTAGTTGGCATTCAAAGTGGTTGTACAAAATATCATAACAACATCAGTCTAGCCTCAATTTAAGTGCTGCAACTTCTGAGGGTATTTGTGTGTGTTGACTTTCCTGCTTGTTTCCTTCTTTGCTCGGTGTCTACTAGGAGTGAAGATTCTGCCTATTCCTGTCCTGTCCAATAACTATAGCTACCTTATTATTGACACTGGCTCAAACTGTGCTGCGGCTGTGGACCCTTCTGACCCTTTGGCTGTACAGGTGAGAGACAAACATGTGACATCCCCACCTACCAAGCAGATGGGGGCATCTTCCCTTCCCTAGCATTTCCTGTCTCACTGGATTCTCCAAATACGCCTGGAAATAAGAAACATCTGTTTGAAAAAAATGAAAAGGCAATTGCCTCTCCCACCCAGTTTTTCCGAGCCAGAGAAATAAAGATGCGGAGCAGTGGGGTCATCATCTGGTCCAGCCTCTTGCACAGAGGCAAGCATCCGAGCACCTTTATGAGACATGAGAGAAAAATAGATTATGCTTATGCAGACTTGCAGAGAAATGGTAGTATGGCATGAGCAGAGAGCAGGCATTACCAAGGTGCAAGAATGCCTCAGGTGAAGTGGATTGGGATGCACTAGAGGGCAAGAACTGGGGCAGAAAATCGTGCCTCATGATACAGGGAGGGACTAGTATTGCTTCAGACCTGGCCATTGGTCTGGGACATGGGTTCCCAACCTTGGGTGCCCAGATGTTTCCATTAACCCCTGCCACAATGAGGCCATTGTGGTGGCTGCTGATGGGAGTTGTAGTCCCAACAATATCTGGGTAGTGGCGCTCTTTGGACTGGTGAAAGTCCAGTCCCCTGCAGGTCTGGGGAGCCTTCAAATGCTGGACCGGCAGGGTGGGGAAGAGTTTCCAGCTTTCCATGAGTATGTTCTGGTGTAAAAAAGAGTGGAATGCCACTTATCTAGCAGTGGTGGCAGGAGCCCCCCCCCCCCAGGCTTTTAGGCCAGGCTCCAAAGTTACCTAAGTGCATCTCTGTATCTGGGGACCAAGGTTAGGGACCTCTGGTCTGGGGAGCAGGGAGGGAGGTTCCCCAGACCTTTGCCCCTGCATACAGCCAGCATTCAGAATGTGGCTGTGAAAGCTTATTCTGGAGAAAGATTTTGGTGGGCCAGCTATGCTCCCTGAACCTTACATGGCCTTTGCAGACTGTAGGAAGAGTCATTCTTGGATGACTCATCTCTGGGCATAGGGGCGGCTATACCATTAGCCAGAAGATACCATTGCATCACTAATTATTTAGTTCGTTGTTCTATTTTTTATTTTATTTATATATTTTACAATATTTGTATAGTGCTTATCAATCATGTTTCTCAAAGCAGTTCACAATAATAAAATCAGATTTATACATGGATAATAATTGCCCTTTTGGTATTTTTACTGCTATGAGAGGTGCTATTTGTTTTTTCTGGCACAGCCATCCAAACTTCTCCTTATCTACACAAAAGCACTGCAGGAGAACAGATTGCACAGTTCCCTTTATACATGTACATGGTTTGGTATGTGGAATACAATGTGCATTCATTTTGACCCGCCATCCCACCCAAGGAAATATTTGCTTGATTCCCCCCACCCCCACCCATTTAACTTCCTGATTAACTTGCAAGGCAATTTTCACGGTGTTGATTTACTGGTAGCCCTTATTCACGGGGTTTTGTTCCTGCCAATTAGCATGAATATGGGAGCTGCGAATAACGAAACCTGGATTGCGGTGTTAGGTTCTGGGGGGCGGGTGGAGCCTAAAAATGTCTTAAAAGTGGGAGAGGGGATAAATAAGAGTAGAACTGTACAGAACCTTGCTCTGCAGGGCTCCAGAAATGCTCCTGAAAACCCTCAAATCAGCTGGGTTTTCAGTGTGGGGTGTGGGGGAGAGTTTGCTTTTTCGAGGCACTTTTAAGAAAGAGCTGCAAAATGGCTCCAGTCTCTAAAATGGTGGCTGGAAGTGACACCGGCCGCTCCGCAACTGCTAATAGGCGAATTTTGTCTATTTTCACACTGTGGACAAAGAAACCGAGTCTCTAGGACCCGTCCGCGGATGCATGAAACTGCTGTTGTTGGAACCACGGGTGAGACGGCCATCTATACTGCTTCCCTCTCTGCCCCCACCCCCACCCCTCCCTGCACACTTTCCCTTCTACTCTCTTTCCCTTCCACTCTAAAAAAGTTTCTTTTTTAGGAAACTTCCTCCTCTCCAGCGTCTGTTCCTCATTGCCCCTTCTCCTGAGGCCTTAGGCTCTGTCTCCCTACAGATGGGTCAAGAAAACAATCAGCTAAGTAGAAGCTGTCCACAACCACAGCCAAGGCCATCCCAAGATTTGAGCAGTGTCATGTGAGGAGCACCATCTCTCCTGCTTAGGGTGTGTTTCTTTTTCCTCTTCAAAGGCTCCCGTCTGGCTGGCTTTTCCTGTTACACTCAAGGAGCAGCTGTGTGCTTTGTTCATCTGCAGCCAGCAGAGATTTGAGCATGGGGTGAACCGGATGAAGCAGCCAGACCAATGGCCTAAAGGGGAAAGGGCTGGGTATCCATAGACTCAGAAGGAAGGGCGATTCTTGTGCCCTCCTTGGTCCAGTAGCTTCCCGCCAGAAGCATTGTCTAGGCTAGGCACTCTTCAGATTCAGAGTGGTGGCCATGTGAATCCCAGTGAAATACTCGCTTTGTGCCATAGCAGAAGCTAAAATATGTCCGTATCTGCAAGACAATTGCCCTATTCAGACATCTGTGTTCAGATGTCTGTACATACTTGTTTTTGTGTGAATGACTGTTCCTAAGTTCATTTTAAAAGTTATTCTGGGTACAGGTCCCTCAAATGCGGGGTACAGATAGGAAGTGCAATGCTGTATCTGCTTTCATCATAATATGTGAATAACTGTACCTGCATACAGAGCTGTACTTGTGTACACTGTAGGAGTATTGAACATAACATATGAATAGGGCTGATGCCATAGAAGCAAAGCAGGGCTTAAGTGACACCCTTACCAAGTTGCAGGTTTTCCTTTTGTACTGTACTGTACTACTACTACTACTACTACTACTACTACTACTACTACTACTATTTATATACTGCTTCTCAACAAAAGTTTCCAAAGCGGTTTACATAGAAAAATAAATAAGATGGTTCCCTATCCCCAAAGGGCTCACAGTCTAAAAACGGTAAGAGTCAATCATAATGGACAAATGGGCTAGAGAGAGCTCCTTGTTCCATTTACAATTGCAGCTGCATTATAGATGTCCCAGTAATATGTAGTTTTGATGGGAAAGATGGCACTGCCTGGTAGCTGAGACCTTGGCATCCTCCTGGGCACTAAGCCTTGTGTCTGGAGGAGTGGCAAAGGGAACTGGAGCAGTCCAGAACAATGGCATGGTGGAAATGCACATACAGCTTAGAGACCATCATGCAGTTGATTATGCAGCTGGGTGGGCACAATAAAGCAATCCCTAGTTTAATTAAAGTATTGCCAGTACTACCAAACTCCCATCAATAAACTCTGCTCTGGCCTTCTATTTTGCCCCCCCCCCCTTCCCAGCTGCCTTATGTTCACATGCATGGCAAGAGGAGACCTGTGATCAATCTCCTGGAGCTTTCAAGACAGCAGACTTTACCATGGGTTTAGTAAGAGACTTTACTTGGAATTCAGAGTTGCCCAAAAAAACTGATGCAAAAAGTGGCTTTTTTTTTTACCCTGGATATAAATCAGGCTACACTCTAATGTGCAATTAAAAAACCTAACATGTGTGAAGTGCTCCTCGATAGCTCGCAGAAACTTTGGGGCAAATTTGGCCAATATGTGAACGCACCCCCTCCATTCCAGAGGAGATGCGAAATAAAAGTCGGTTGTGAAAAACTTCCTGGCATTTTTATTTCATTTTGGTTTAGGTACACCGAAACCCGTTCCACACAAATCCCTTCATTATTGAAGGGATTTGTGTGGAACGGGTTTCGGTGTTCAGATTTCTGGGAATGGAGTTGAGAGATAATCTGACATGGGGAGCAAACACCAAAGATCTGGTGAAGAGAGCACAGCAGAGACTATACTTCTTGAGAATTCTCAGGAGGAATACTCTTTCAAATAATCTACTGTTGATGTTCTACCGCTGTACCATAGAGAGTGTGTTAACCTATGGAATCTGTGTGTGGTTTGGGAGTTGCACAGTTAGGGAAAGGGCATTGCTGTCCAAGGTTGTTAAGACCGCGGAGAGAATAATTGGGTGTACTCTTCCCACTTTAGATCAAATTTATGCCACCAGGAGTTTTAACAAAGCACTAGAGATAGTGCAGGATCCCACGCACCCTGGAAATGATCTCTTTCAGCTTCTGCCTTCGAGAAGGAGGTATGGGGTCATAAAGGCCAGGACCAGCCGCTTGAGAAATAGCTTCTATCCAAAAGCGGTTTTAGCTTTGAATGCAGCAAAATACAGTTTCTGATGGGGTTTTTGTTTTTCAGTTCTTAGAGTTCTTTAGTGTTTCTTTTAGAGTTTTTAGAGTAATGGGTATATGGGGGGGGGGGGTTGGTAATATTGGGATATAGTCAGCTATTCTTTGTTAGGTCCTGTAGAGGTTGTTGTAGATTCTTTCAATCTCGTTGTTCTGTACAGGACAATGACAATAAAGATTTATCGTATTGTATCGTATTATCGTATTGTAAATGTGGGATTGGGGGCTGCAAATTTGATCACAACAGCAATGCTGGGGGAGGGGGTGCTTAATGCTTCTCTGTGGGCCAGTTTTGTAATCAAAACTATCATTCTCCAAGCTGAATTCCTTCCTGTGGGGGAGGTATCTGTGGTTCCTTTTTTTCACCCCTGCAGTGGGAAGCAGCTGGGGGAAGGGGAATTTTACTTGCATAATTGGCTCTCAGCGAAAAGGGCTGAGCACTCTCCCCTCCCATGATCAAATGCACAGCACCCTCCCCCCAAGCCTGCATTTACCTAATAAAACAAATTATGGGAGATCAGTCACAGATCTCTCGGTATCACAAGTATTTTGGCTCTGATGATGTTGTCTTGATTTCTGGGGTCAGGCTTACTGTTATCTTATCACATGAGTTTGCAGTGACATGTCATGTGTTGTCCCTCACAGTATGAAGGCACCTTCCTCATAGCTGAGATGCTGATATAGAAAGTAGGTTTGTTTCCCTCTGTCCTGGGTTTTCTCCTCTGTGCCTATGCGATGTTTCCCCCCACATCCCCCACTCCTGACCTCAATCCCTGCTCCCACCTCCAGTGGCGACTACTTCAATATGATAGGGATTCTCGGACTTTATCCTAAAGCCATGTCTGTATTCATGGATTTGTGCAGATCCACCAGCCTCTCTCTCCTCAAGCAGCATATATTATTATTATGATTATTATTTTACACAGTCAGACAGGTGTTATTGACTGGTTTGTTTTATCCAGACATCGAGTCCTTCCCAAGCCCCTGGGATGCCAGAATTTTATTGTCAATGTTGTTGCTGTTGTTATAAATATCGTCGCAGAATATAGGCTGTTCCCAGTAAAGCTGCTTTTTGTAATTGGCTGATGGTGATTTCTGTGGCCCCTATGGTGTTGAGGTGCTCTTCAAGGTCTTTTGGGACTGCACCCAGGGCGCCAATGACCACTGGGATTATTTTGGTCTTTTTCTGCCACAGCCTTTCCATTTCAGTTTGTAGATCTTTGTATTTGGTGATTTTTTCTATTTCTTTTGCTTCTATTCTGCTATCCCCTGGTATAGCTAAGTCGATTATTTTAACTTGTTTTTCTTTCTTCTCGACTACAGTTATATCTGGTGTATTGTGTGGCAGATGTTTGTCTGTTTGTAGTCGGAAGTCCCATAATATTTTTACATCATCATTTTCTTCAACTTTTTTCAATTTCATGGTCCCACCAATTTTTGGCTACAGGTAGCTTGTATTTTTTGCAGATGTTCCAGTGCATCATCCCTGCCTCCTTGTCATGCCTTTGTTTGTAGTCAGTTTGTGCGATCTTTTTACAACAGCTGATTAGGTGGTCCACTCTTTCATCTGCTTCCTTACAAAGGCGGCACTTGCTGTTTGTTGTTGACTTTTCTACTTTTGCTCTTATTGCATTTGTTCTTAGTGCCTGTTCTTGCGCAGCCAGTATTAAACCCTCTGTTTCTTTCTTCAAGTTGCCATTCCTAAGCCACTGCCAGGTCTTGGTGATGTCTGATTTTCCACTTATATTGTGCAAATATTGACCATGCAGTGGCTTATTTTTCCATTTTTCTGCTCAGTTCTTGACTTGTTCTTTCTTGTAGACCTGCTTTGTTTCATTGGTGTTGAATAGTTTCGCATTATTGACCATTTGAAGTGCATCTTCTTCACTGTCCTTGATATATTCTTCAAGGCCTCTTTTCTCCTCCTCTACTGTTTGATGGACTTGCAGCATTCCTCTTCCACCTGAGCAGCGAGGGAGGTATAGCCTATCTACATCACTGCGGGGGTGCAGAGCATGATTGATGGTCATGATTTTCCTGGTCTTACGATCTAGCGTCTCTAGCTCTGCCTGGGTCCAGTCTATTATTCCTGCAGTGTATCTGATAACAGGTATAGCCCAGGTGTTTATGGCTTGTATGGTGTTCCCGCCATTGAGTTTGGACTTGAGGATTTTTCTAACTCTCCTGATGTATTCACTTCCAATTTTTCTTTTAACTTCAGTGTGTGCGATGTTATCAGCCTGGAGAAAGCCCAGGTATTTGTAATGTTCTTTCTCTTCCAGGTTCTTGATATTGCTTCCATTGGGCAGTTCTATTCCTTCTGTTTTTCTTATTTTCCCTCTGTTCATTATTAATGCAGCACACTTGTCTAGTCCAAACTCCATTGCTATATCGCTACTGAATATACGGACAGTGTTTAGCAGTGATTCGATTTCTGACTGGGACTTTCCATACAACTTCAGATCGTCCATGTACAGCAGATGGTTGATTTTACTGGATGTTTTAGATGTTTGGTATCCGAGGCCTTTTTTGTTTAGTATTTGTGAAAGTGGGGTCACGGTGATTACAAACAACAGAGGGGATAGTGAGTCCCCTTGGAAAATGCCTCTTCTAATGCTAACCTGTCAAAGTGTCTTGCCATTGATTGTTAACTGTGTACTCCACATGCTCATTGCTTTTTAAATAAATATCTGAATGTTTTTGCTGACACCAGTTGTTTCTAAACATTTTAGTATCCATGTCTGAGGCAATGAATCGAAGGCTTTCTTGTAGTCAATCCATGCAACACTTAGATTGGTTTTTCTTCTCTTACAGTTTTCTAAAATCATTTTGTCAATCAGCAGCTGGTCTTTTGTGCCTCTGGTGGCACAATTTCCTTTCTGTTCAACTGGAAGCTGTTTGTTAGTTAATAAGTGTTGCATAACTTCATCTGCTATTATTCCAGTTAATAATTTGAACATGGTTGGCAGACAGGTTATCGGTCTATAATTACTTGGAACTGTACCTTTTGCTGGGTCTTTCATGATGAGATGAGTTTTCCCAGTTGTTAGCCATTGTTCAATATCACCTCCTTGCAAAATGTGATTGAACTGTTTTGATAGTTGTTTATGAAGGCTTGTTAGGTGCCAAAAGCCATGCAGTTCATCATTGCCTGGAGCAGTCAAATTTTTAATTTTCTTTGCTCTTTCACTTATTAATTCTGGTGTTATTATTAGATCTTGCATTTGTTGGTTACATTTTTTGACCTCTTTCACCCAGCCTGCTTTTTTATTATAATCTATTGGATTGTCCCATAATTTCCCCCAGAATTGCACTGTTTCTTCTTTATTTGGTGTTTCTAGGTTTCTTGCAGTTTCTCCTTCTATGCTTTGGTAGAAACGTCTCTGATTTGACTGGAATTGGAGATTCTGCCTGTGTTGTGTAGTTCTGGCTTCATACCTGCTAATCTTCTTTGACACTGCTGTTGTTTGCTGCTTTATTATTTCCAGGACTTCTCTAATTTTCCTTGAATCTAGGTGGTATTTTTGGATCAGATACTGTTTGGTGTTTTCATTCTTCAGCTTCTTGTCTTTCATATCTTTCAGTTTACTAGCATCTGATCTAAGCCTGGAGATTATATTTTCTAATCTAATCTTCCATTTAGGTGATGTACTACTTTCTTTTTTGACAGGTCCACTGATCTTATATCCGAGCTCTTGTGTTGTTATTGTTGCTGCACTGTACATTAGTTGGTTTGTTTCTTGCAAATTCTTGGTTGTTATTTCTGCAAGTGCAGCATTGACATCTTTTAATACCTGAGCAAGTTGTTTTTTGGCAACTGGAAGAGCTGGAAGTCGAACCCTGGTGGTTGTTTGGTTCATGTGCTCAGTTATTTTTTTGCTTTAGTTCTTGTTGCTTTTCTGTTAAACGGCATTCGGGTTTTTGAGGTGAAGGCAAAGGGGAGTAGAGATGTGCGAACCGGTTCGAATCTCAACTGGGGTGGTTCGGAGGTTCAGATTCGAACTGAACCAGCCATCAGGTTCGAGCTGCAGATTCGAATTCGAACCGAACCAGGGGGTGGTTTGGTTTGAACCTGTTCGGACACCCAAAAATTGGTACGATGGTAGCTGGCACCCAGGGGTACCTGTCACCCAAACCCCAAAGCAATCGGACACTCGTACGATTTTTTATGAATTTTTGAAAATTATTTTTATTTTTTTCTCATAGGATATAATGGGACTCGAACCAGGCCATTATACCTTATTGTGGAGCACCCATGGGTGCCAACAACCACCCAAACCCTGAAGCAATAGGACAGTCCTACGATTTTTAATGAATATTTCAAATATTTTTAATTATTTTTCTCATAGAGTATAATGGGACCCGAACCAGTACATATCCCCTATTGTGGAGCACCTAGGGGCACAAAAGTGGGGTGGGTGGTAGACAGACAGGGGTGCCTACCACCCAAAAAACCCCAAGGCAATTGGATACTCCTCTGATTATTGGTGAATTGTTAAAGTATTTTTGAATTCCTCATAGAGAATAATTAGGATTGCAGCAAATGTATAGCTTCACGTCGGGGGGAAAGGGGTGTCGTAGAGTGGAGTGTGGTGGGTGGTAGTTCCTAGGGTGGGCAAGGGAGCTATCAGAATTATTTGAAAGGAATTGGGCAAAGGGCTGATTTTTAAGTGATTTTTGAAGTTTACGTGTCTTTAAGGTTTTTCTCCATAAAGAAGCATGGAGGTGTCAGCAAATGTATAGCTTCATGTCAGGGGCAAAGGGGTGGCCTAGAGCAGTGTGGGGTTGGTGGTAGTGCCAGGTAGGGGCAAGGAAGCTACCTGAATTTTTTCAAAGGATTTGGGCAGAGGGCTGATTTTGGGTGAATTGTTGAAGTTTACGCGTCTTTAAGGTTTTTCCTCATAAGCTATAATGGAGCTTTCAGCAGCCCCATAAGTGCACTTGGGGGGTGCTGGGGTGGCCCAGAGCGAGTGGTGGTGTATGGCACATTGGGTGCCAACCACCCCCATGGGTTGCTAACCCATGGCGTACAGGGTTCTGTTGTTTCTGAGGTGTTCTGAGTGTGGATTCTATGATAGCAAATGAGAGTGAGTGGATTCATGGTGTCTCATTGAAAATCTCCCGGGCGATGACCAATCCAGTATAGATTTATTAAAGTTACGTCTCACCATATTGTTGATGGGAGAGGCACTCTTTGTCTGGCTCCTCTGGTG
Source organism: Hemicordylus capensis (assembly GCF_027244095.1). Lineage (NCBI taxonomy): Eukaryota > Metazoa > Chordata > Lepidosauria > Squamata > Cordylidae > Hemicordylus > Hemicordylus capensis. The sequence continues at coordinate 150,327,412 of NC_069657.1, forward strand.
AGACCTGTCCAGTATGGTTGGACCTCTGGCATAGCTCTCATCTTCCTCAGAGCACGCAAGCCCCACAACCACGCCAAGGTAGTGCCTCACTGGGGGATTATTATTATTATTTCAATTTCTATACCGCCCTTCAAAAAATGGCTCAGGGCGATTTACACAGAGAAATAACAAATAAATAAGATGGCTCCCTGTCCCTAAAGGGCTCACATTCTAAAACGAAACATAAGATAGACACCAGCAACAGTCACTGGAAGTACTGTGCTGTAGGTGGATAGGGCCAGTTACTCTCCCCCTGCTAAATAAAGAGAATCACCACGGTAAAAGGTGCCTCTTTGCCCAGTTAGCAGGGGCAAATGTGGTGTGGGTTAGTTTGGTATTGACATTTTTCTAAAAGGTGCTCTTTCCTAGTTTGATACCACTCCTGGTCGGGAAAATTAGTGTGTACACAGAGCACTGAAAATCCTCTGGGTTTTGCACAAAATACACACATTGGAACTGGGGAAACCCTCAAGGATATGTGCAGCCTAGTTTAGGAAAAATATACTGAAACGGTCCTCAGTGTTTGCTTCAGAGTTTAGAGCAATCTATGCATGTTCAACAAGCAGGTTTCTGCCATTTCTTTCCCAGGAACAATGTTAGTTCTTTGGATAAGAAAGCATCATTCGCTCCTGGGGGTGGGATAGGCGAGCGATAGAAACCCTTCCTAGCTACCTGGCCACCACAGGTCAGAACTAGGGATGGTCAGTGACTACCTAGCAGGAATGCCACTTCCTTGGAGCAGCCCAGCCTGAATTGTAACCATCCCAGAATGATAAAGTCAGAGCTAGGCAGAAAAGGGCCTCTTTGGTCTGTTTTTTGCTCCAAAATTGGCTTCTTAGCCAGGCAGTTGGATATGTTGTTCCTTAACTTTGTGTGCAGCAGGGATAATAAAGTCCAGGCAGGGGAGACCCTTTGAGGTACACAAGCCTCTCTGCCTGTTAAGCCTGCTAGTGATGCCATCTGTGTTTGTCCCTCCCAAAGCCTGTCCCTCATGCTTCATTGCTTGGCATATCACATCTGAGTGACTTTTGGTGAGACTGGTTTTGCCCTGAAATAGGATAACTTGCCTTGTGCCTTTCTCAGTCGGGCTAGCTGCTCTGTTACCCAAGTTACACTGAACTACCTCTGAATCCCTCTGTTTTTACCATGAAGCACCTGTCCCTGCACTGCAGAAGAGAGGAACTGGAAGATGCTGGCCTGGGGTCTCTCATGTTTCTGGCCAGCCCTATTCACTGCTTTTATTGGGATGCAGGGCAGCGGCTGCTTCTACATAGGCATTTCTCTCTCTTGCTCCACAGTCAGTCATTGAGGAAGAGGGAGTGACGCTGGAGGCCATCCTGTGCACTCACAAACATTGGTAAGAGAGCCCCCTGCTTTGCTTTCCCTTAGTGAGCTGCAGACCAAGAGGTTTAAAAGGGTGCCAGAATATGGTTTGCTGAGCAACCCCTTTGCAGCCCTCTTATGTGCTCTCAATGCAACAGGAATTGGCAGAAGCTTGAGATTCTAAGCGTTGGGATCCTCTGATCTCCCATCTCCTGTGACCCAATATTGCAACTGGGTGGGAACGACCTAATCATGTCTTATGGGGGAATAAGCTTCTGGGTCTGGGCAATGAAATCAGAACAGCAAGACAAGGATGGGTGGGAAAGCTGACTGCTCCAGCTTTCTCTGACGCTGTCGTGAATGTGCCTCGCCCTGCAGGGATCACAGTGGGGGGAATGCAGCACTGCGGCGGCGGCATGGCTCCTGCAGGGTCTATGGCAGCAGCTCCGATGACATCCCTGAACTGACAGAGTGAGTGACCTTTGACTTCGCGCCCCACCCCCCACCCCGGGGGTGAGGAGTATGGATACAATGTTCCCCTTTTGAGTCCAGAATGGAAAGGCAAGAACCACCCCCACCCACCCCCAGCCTGTCTGGGGATTGTCACAATCACACCGCAATTCCCAGTCTCTGCTAAAAGGTGGAGGAGGAGGAGGAAGCACACAGCAGTTGCTACAGTTCCTGGCTTTCTGAGGCAAGCTGCTGTGTCACTTGACCACAGGAAGACTCACAGGGGAGACAATATCTTGAATGCTGCTCTGAGTCCCCACATGCTTCCCAGGCTGGCTGTATGCTGCTGCCCCTTTCCTCCTCGTGACCACAAACCCAATATTGTGTTCCAGCCCGCTCTCGGACAAGGAGACAATCATGGTAGGCCGCTTGAACTTCAAGGCCCTCTTCACTCCAGGACACACTGTGGGGCACATGGTCTACATGCTGGATGGGAAACCTTTTGAAGGGCCAGCCTCTCTCTTCTCGGGAGACCTCCTGTTTCTCTCCGGCTGTGGTAAGTCAGCAGCTGAGGGCAGGGCCGACCGTGAGGGGAGCCGGTACAAATTGGAAGGGGGCCTGGGGCCCGGCTACGTTGCACATGGTTTTGTCTTGCCTCCTGCTGCCACCCCAGCCCGCGCCTGCCCCACCGCTGCTGCGAGGCTGAACCGCTGATCTTTAAAATAAGACCAGCTCACCACTTCCACCCCAGCTGCGCACATGGCAGATAGAATTATTTTAAAGATTGGTGGTTCAGCCTTGTGGCAGCGGTGGGGTGGGGCACTTCCCCCCCCCCCACCAGGGCTCGAATCTGCTCTCAGTGGCCCTGATGGAGGGAAAACTGGAGAGAAAGGGAAAGCCCCTTCCACCACACTTTCCTTTTCCCCAAGAAAGTCCTGTTTTCCACCATCTTATATCGATTTATTTCTCCTAGCCGTACCTGTCGCTAATCCCATGCATGGCAGCTCTCGCAAAAGTTCGCGAGCAGCTGTCAATTAGTGACAGGCACAGGGAGAAAGTAGGGATGCCAGCCGGCAGCGGCTGGCTGGCGGGAGCAGGCAGTGGAGCAGCGGGCCAGCCCAGCCGGCAGGAGCAGCAGGTGGCGGCCTGGCCTGGCTGCCAAGAATTGGCGGGCAGGTGGGCAGAGGTGGCGGGCCAGCTTTCTGGCCGGAAACCGCAGGCGGTGTTAGGAGAAGCAAGCTGGGCGGGGGGGTGGGGCGGGAAGTGGGGCAGAGTGGGGAGAAGCGGGCCAGCGGAGGCGCAGATACTCTGTGCCCGGCCCAGCTACTTGGAAAATAAAATCTGAACTTGGCTCCTTTAGCTGGAGGTGGCAGCTATAGCTTAGGTCTTGCGCTTTCATGTTTAGCGAGTGTGGAAATGTCTGGAACAGCCTCCAAGATGGGTGGTGGGGAGAGGTATTTGACCCATCACTGAATATGATGGGAAATATACAGTGGCCATGTTTACAGATGAGGGAAAAACTTAAGGGGATGTTGGAGGAAGATAGTTATTTTTGCTCCAGACATTGCTAGTGGGAAAGAAATGGCAGACAGTTGCTGTTTCAATATGCACAGATTGCTCTATTTTTATTTAACATATTTTTTATTTAACATATTTTTATACCACCCAAAACTTAGGTCTCTGGGCGATTTACAAGAAGTTTTACAACGGTTTACAACTCTAAACTCAGCAAATACTGAGGAGTTCTTTTTTTACTGAGACAGGGGCAGCAGGTCTTCATTCACTTCTTCCTTGTTGAATTAACTTCCTGTTCTTTGTTTATGTAGGTCGGATATTTGAAGGGACGCCAGAAACAATGCTGGCATCACTCGACACAGCAGCTGACCTTGCTGAAGATACGCTGCTTTGGCCAGGTGGATACTGGAATAGCTCTTGTTGTTCTTCCTCTCTTTCTGTTCCACCCCACATGCCAGGAGTTAGAGTTGGTACATTTCTAGGGCTCCCAATGGAGTAGGGGAGGGTTGTTGTACGTGAAGCAGCCAGTGGAGAATGCAGTGGATTGGGGTGTGGGGTGGGAGCTCATGGATGACTGGTGGGACTGCCTATGTGACACATGTTCTCCTTCTTCGTTCATGCTAGAGCTCTATGATAGGGCATGCCAGTGTATGGTCAGGTGTGTGGCCTGGGTCCTGTTTGTTGCCTAGGCAACAATGTATAGGCAGCCTAGAATTCTCTGTGTAGGAGTTGAGGGAGGCTCCTGGGCATGTGAGCCTGGCTGAGATCCAGCAGGCATGGTTGCGTCGACAATGCTGCTGTGGCCCCAGTGGTGTTACTAGCCCTATCCAGACGTTATTAAAAAAAACAATACTGTACATGAATACAAGCATACGAAAGAGCTTCAGAAGTCCCACCCCGGTGCATCATTCCCCCCTCCCCATGTACTTTTCATGGTTACGGCGGCGTTCATCTGAAGCATAGTAACCATTATGGCATGCTGGGGCCCAGCCTGCTGATCACAGAAACGCCCGCCATCACAGTGTTGGCATTTGCTGCTTCAGACAAACACTGCTTTACCTGTGAGGACAACAGTTGATAGGTGTGGGGGTGAATGTTATGCCAGGGCAACTCCTTGGTACCCTTGTATTCGTGTGCAGCATCTTTTTAAAGTAACATTTGAATAGGGCTACTGTCCCCAGAAGTTATAGGAGAATATTTCTGGCCAGTGTTAGCATCCTTGAGATTGCACAGAGGAGCAGAGCATGTGTCGTGGTCTTCTTCACAGAATCCATAGTGGAACAATTGTTTGGGAATCTGAGGAGGTGCCGTTTAAAGTTCAAGGGCACTGATCAGTGGGGCTGAGTGAGAGGATCTGTAGGCACAAACCCCTCCCTCACTGCCCCTGTTGACCATCCATGTCCTTTTTCCCTCACAGGTCATGAGTATGCCTTGGAATGTCTAATGTTTGCTAGTCTTCTGCAGCAGGAAAACCCTTTCCTGGAGCAGAAATTACAGTGGGTGAATCAACAGCGGGTGGAAAAGAGAAGCACGGTGAGAAATGGGAGTTTGGAGTCTGTCTGTGTATATGTTTGGTGTTTCCTACAGACCAGAAACATCTGACCGTCCATCTGACAGTCAGAAGAGAACTGGAAGAGGATGGGGGAAGTTGATGTGGTTTAGACACTTCTTTTAATGAATGGAAGCTTCAGCTAACTGTGAATATGTTCATCTCCCCTACTCCGTCACTTGCTGTGCAGCATGCCTGTGTCCAGTTCTCTTTGCTCCTTAGAGATTCCCTTTGTCCATTTCCTTCCATCCGCTGCAGGTGCCATGGCATTCACCCAAGAGCAGCTTCCTGGCTCTTCCTCCCAACTGGAAACACCTGGCCAAGGAGTTTCCTGTCTGTGTCTTATTCCAGCTGTGAGGGTTTGATAGTTGCATGCCGTCCTTCTGGAAGCTGAAGGGCTATAAGGCACAGGGGATATTGGAACTGGTTCTTGGAGTGAGGGAAGTGTTGCAGTTAGTGCTTGATTAGCTGGAATCTGCTTGACTCTTGGATCTCCTTCATTAAAGCACATGCTGAGATGTCATGCCCTTGTCTCAGTTGATTGCTGTGCAGTTTCTCTTCCGTTCTCTGGCATTTTAATAGCTTGTGCTACAATTATTGCCTCCAGCATGTAGCATTATACCGGAAAGCCAATGCTAAGCTGATGCAAGAACTCCTACAAATGTGTGCAGAGAGATCCCCTCCACCTGCATGACTTTTGGACACCTCCCCCCACCTTTGTCACTTGTTCCCACTTTTGCTCTGGTTTCATTCCCTAGGTCCATAACGGTCTTCCTGTTCTTCTCTTTTCATCAGTTTGCTTCTTCCCTCCCCCTAAAAGTCCTTCCTTGACCCATTCCTGCCGCCCAGTTCCCCCAGCTAGTATAGCCCCCTGCAACTGTTTGAATCTCCCCTTCCACACAACTCACTGACAATTCCAGCCCTGTCTCTAACACCGTCACCACCCCTGACTTAAGCCACTAACACAGCCTGCAAGCTGCATTCATCTGTTCTCTGCAGGAAATGGTGATAGTCTTAACCTTAGCTTAGGTTAACAGTGGCTTGATTGGAATCTGTGCAGAATTTATAGCTCAGTTGCTTCCATGGTAGAGCTCAAGGTGGATGCATGGGGTTCTCAGGTGGTCAGCCATCCAAGCACTGAACAAACCCTGGCCCGCTTGGCTTCAGCAAGGTTGATGCATCATGTGCCCTCAGATAACATCCTGGGACAACAGAATAACAGCAGTATGATGCTCACATCCTGCAAGCAGTCTCCCAAGAACCAAGATCAAAAGCATTTCAAGTCAAATGCATGTAGGTCAAAGATGAGAAGGTGGAGGAGGCCTGTTTTGCTCCTTTGGCCAGCATCTTGGCTTTCTCGTCATTTCCCACCCTAGTGCAAAAGAAAACAACAAACCTGTTATGGTTATGAGAGTAATGACGGCTATTTTCCACCCATTGCCCACATTCATCATATGTCCCTGCCTTGTTTTCTCTCTCCCACAGTGTCCCTCCACTATTGGCGAGGAGAAACAGTATAATCCTTTCCTGCGGACTCACTGCCAGGAGGTACAAGAAGCTGTGGGTCTACAGCGCCAAGGGGATGAGGACTGGGACATCTTCAGGGCCCGGGTATTGAAGGAAGTGCGGAAGCGAAAGGATGTCTACAAAGCAAACTAGCAGTTGGGGTAGTACCAGGCTGGAGCAAGGTGTACCCACATGCAGGGGCTGAGCGTAGCCTCTGTGAGGAGCCCAGTCATGAAATGGGCTCTATCCTACTTACGAGAGATCTCCTTGGATGCTGCTCTCTCTCACAACATGAAGTAAAAGGCAACTTTGAGGTTGAAGCTCTTTTCCTGAGCTCCCCCAGAAGTTCTGGCTGCCAGTGCTGCTTACCCATCTCACATGAAGAATAGGGCCTGAGACCTTCAGTCGAAAAAGAGTGTCGTGGTGGAGTCTCATGGAGGATGGAATGGATTTTTGAGAGACACAGTATTATTTGGTGGCTTAGTGTCCCCTGTTTATGTACAACAACCCCCCCACACACACACACACACTGCTCTGAGAGAGCACAGGGCAAAGCTTGAAAGACATACCGAGCTCTGTGACTTCTTTTTCAAAATGTGTATGTTCGAGTATGTCTGCCTATTGTTATCTCGGGGATCTCCTGGGTCTTGCTATAAGCACAGTTCCAATGTTTCCCCCCACCCCTTTCATCTGGAGAGACAGGTGGACACACAAGGCCCTGTTTGGTTTTCCAATCCTGTCTCAGATTAGAAGGAACTTCCATCTGCCTTCTCCTAAGACTTGCTCTTGGGCAGCTCTTGTTCTTCATCTTCAGCTTGCTCTTCCTCTTTTGACTTGGATTTTTAAAAAATTATCTCTGCAGTCAAGCAGATCAGCATATTCCTAGCCACAAGTCTGAACATGGGTCACATACCTGAGCGAAGCTTGTGAAACATAGAGCACTCTTCCAACTGCCTCTCAAAGCACAAACTGTCCTAGGAGAATAATAAATTCAGAGCAGAAGAATAGAGCCAGGTAGATATTCCTCCTAGCAGACCCAATGCAGGCCCTTCAGTAAGGATATATGGCTTACTTCCACTTGGAAATGGTAGATGAACATTCACATTCTCTGAAACGTGATCTCAACAGTGTGGCCATGTGGATGCCATTGGTAGGTGTGTAAGTTTGGTTCGAGCTACTCTTCCTAGTGTATGAATAGCAGAACACAGGTTTGGTTTTGGTTTTTTAATCAAGGTGGTCTGAAAAAGTGTTAACTTTGTAGCCAACTTTGTAGTAAAGTAGTAAACAACACTATAAAGCTTTTTCTACATTTTTTGACATTTTAAATTTGTGTCCATCCTGGATGCTACAAATATTTGACTGTATTTTGGAAAGACTTAAAACACATTTTTGTTATTGTTTGTTCCTGTAACATTTTGATGAGCTGCTATTTTGATTTGCACCTTCAGTTCTACAGAGATACTTTGTGGTGTCAGAAAAACAAAAGTTTCAAGAATTAAGGGTTATAATGATGCATATTGTTGGTTTAACCTAAAATGCATTAATGCTTTAACCTCAAAAAGTTAATAACAACTTTAAAAGCAATCCTGTTTGTGCTGTGAAATGGGTACCTACACAGGCTTCACTCAGCAGGAAAGAGTATAAAGTGGAAAGAGCTGCATTAAGCCAACCCAAGAGCTTGATGCTGGTGGGAGAAAGCTCAAGCCACAGATCAAGCATGGCAATAGAAGGTGTGAAAGCATGGTGTCTCCAGTGTCTCATTTTGAATGAAAAAATGTATCAGATCTAGAGGCTCCAAGCAAGACCTGTCCAGTAGAACCCTAGAAGAATGCCCATCCAAGCAGAGGAACTGGAAAACAAATAAGCACAGATGACTCGGTCTGAATACAATTGAGGCTACTTTCTCTGGATTAGAGTACAGTCTGAGTGACATGGTCTGCAGTCAACACTTGTGTATGATACTCAGAAGTAAGCCCCACTGAGCCGAGAAACATATGCAACCTAAATTTTGTTCCTATAACTGACTTTTGAAGGAGAACATGCTGATGAGTAGCACAAGGCATTGGTGATGCCAGAATCATTTTTGCTAGAGAAGGGGAAACTGAATAATGTAGACCAGGTTTTTGTTTTTTCCTAAAGGTTTTTTTGCTGCTTTTACGAGCATGGTTTTATAAACCGGCTCTCTCTACCCCTTTGCATGAGGAGAGGTAGCATGAGAGTTTTGCTCTGTTAGTAGCTTTTCTGTTCTGTCAATGATGTTCATGACCAAGGTCACTCTTCTCAGGCCTTTGGATGCATGCATCCAAGGCCTCTGTTACCTTGCTTACAGCAGGGAAGCCTATTTGAGTGATGATTGTTTTCATGCTAAATTCGCTGAAGATTTACAGAGATTTGTAGCAGATGTGGAGCAGAGTCTGGCTTATAAGAAGGCAACAGGTGGCTGTCAATCTCCTAGGATTTAAAATTGCTCTTTTTCTGAGCCTCTCTGTTTAGGATCACAGTGTCTGGTGGACGGAGTTCAGCAGCTACACATAGGGAAAGCAAACACTCCTCACCCAGCCTTTTGTATACAACCTTGCACAAGTCTATAGGCTTTTCCATTCAAAATAGTGCCTGCTCCCTGAATTGTAGGTCTAGTGAGTCTTGGGCTAATACACTACCAGCAAGGCACTTCCACAGACTAGGACTGATGATTCCTTGTCTGTGTTCTCTTGTTTTTAGAATCAGTTTGTTGTGAACAAATTACATACTTGAGCCAGGTTGATGGGCGTGGTTAGTCATGGAGTATGACATTGTATCCTGATGTGATACAGTGTCTAGCTTATGGGTTAGGGCTCAATACTTTTGTAGAACATGCTGTGGATTTTAAACTCCCAATAAATTGATCTTGGACTTTTCTTGGGTTTTGAACAGACTGCTTTGTTTCTGGAAAGAAGTGTTTTAAAAACAGCTTTTAAAATGCTGCTATGGGATTAGTTTGATACCACCAAGCTTGTAGGGTTCCCTATCCACTTAACTGCCAATTCCCCTGCAGTCTCTTTGTTATCCAAGGGTTTATTTTTTAATATGTGTCAGCCTTCTTCCAAGGAGCTCAGGACCCTGTATCTGGTGTTGCCATACCCCTCTTTTTATCCTAATAACCCTGTGAAGTAGGTTAGGTTGACAGATAGTGACTGGCCCATATTTCCCCATCAAATGTTGTGGCTTAGGGACTTTAGCTTGAATCTCCCCAGTCTAAATCCAACACTGGAGCCAGCCATTCCTCTGTTCCGGGTCTCACCAATTCTTACTATCCTGAAAAATAACCTCCAGCCGCCTCTCCCCCCCCCTTTAAAATCTATCTATCTATCTATCATATGTATATACCAACTGATGTGTATCTCTAGGTGGTGTACACAATTTCAAACAAATATAAAACGGTAAAAAAACAATTTTACAGAATGAAAAAAGTTAACAATTTCATGGAATAAAAACAAACAATTTAAAATTAATTTCAGTTAAAAGCCTAGGAGAACAGGTATGTCTTGAAGGTCTTCCTAAAAGCAGAGATGGAGATGCCCTTATTTTGACAGGGAACATATTCCAAAGCCCCGGAGCAGCCACAGAGATGGCCCAGTCCTGAGTCGTCACCAAACGAGCTGCTGGCAACCATAAACAGACCTCTCCAGATGATCTCAACAAGTGACATGGTTCACGACAAAGAAGGTGCTCTTTTAAGTATCCTGGACCCAAGCCATTCAGGGCTTTATAGTAGGGGTTTTGCAAACAGGTTTGATGTCTAACTCAGACCAAACACCCCCGAATGTTCAGGGGGGTTGCGGACCATTTTAGTTTTTTAATAATAATTTTTTAATATAACCTTATTCCCACTCGGGAGTTCCTGGAGGTGGCGGGGGTGGGGGTACACATAGGTTCCTCCTCCTCCCACACCTTCCTCATGCCCCCCTCAGCCGGTTTGGCCAGTTTTCAGCCTTCACCCAGCGGCCTGGCGGCCATTATGGAGCCCGCACGCCTGCACACTTGGCCTCTGCCGGTGCCAAGTGACTGCCGGGCCACCGGGTAAGGCTGAACCAGCTGAGGGGGGCATGCGGAAGGCCTCCAGGAACTCCTCCAAGGGGGAATAAGGTAAAATAATCTAACTAAAATGGTCCGCGAACCCCCCACCCGTGGACCGAACAGAGTCTGGGGTGGTGGTGTTGAGGAGGTGCCAGACCAAACTGGCCCGGTCGGGTTTGAGTCCGGTCCGTACTCGAACTGAATCAAGCCAGCCAGTTCCATGTACATCCCTACTTTATAGGTAATTGCCAGCAATTTCTATTTCACTCGGAAATATATCAGCAGCTAATGCAGTTTTTTTCAGATGGGTATAGTGTGGTCTCTTCAAATTGTCCCAGAAACCAGTCTGGCTGCTGCATTCTGTACCAGTTATAGTTTCTGTACTACATACAAAGGCAGCCTCACTTAGAGTGCATTACAGTAGTCAAGCCTGGAGGTTGCCAGAATATGCACCACTGTTTTAAAGTCATTTACCTCTAGAAATGGGTGTAGCTGACATATTATTTATTTGTTTGATTTATCAAAATTTATTTAGCTGAAGCCGATAAAAAGTGCTCTAGGCTAGGGATGTTCAAACAGGTTCAATGGTTCGGGGTCAAACCGAACCACCCCCTGTTCAGTCTGACCCTGCACCGACACACACACCCCAGCCTGTTTGGGGATTTGCGAGGTTTTTGTTTGGGGGGAAAATTAAACTTACCCCCTCTGGGAGTGGTTCTCCAAGGCAGCGGGGTGTGTGTGTGTCTGTGGAGGTTCCCACTCCCACTGCCGGCCTCCCATCCATCCAAAACTGGCCCGGTTTTGGTGGCCATTTTGGAGGCCACCGTGCCTGCGCAATGGGCCTCTGCGTGGCCTGGCATAACATATGCATGACCTGGCATGAGATACAGAGTTTCCACCAAGTAGCCATGGACCAGGCTGTCAGACTGGAAAGATTTTTAAATGATCGCTAGATTCCTCTCTACATCACCATGATCGTTCACATACTCTACCCTGTTCAGCCAGTACTATATCAAGGGCCAGCCGGTTATCCAAAGCCATAGCCCCAATTTGCTCCACCTCCATCTGGAGGTCCTGCAGGGTGCTGGCTGCAGCTGGGAAGGCAGCTTGCAAACCTGCTGAAACATTCACCAGGTCGCACTCCAGCTCAGATCCTCCCAACCATGGAAAAATAGCCCTCACGGCTTAATGGAATTCCTTATGGCCAGAGGGGTACCTGCCCTCTTCTTGACTCAGGTGTTCAGTGCCTTCCAGAGAGGGATGCGCCATGACTGGGGGCACCCACACTCCAACCATGCAGGTTCCCTTGAAGTTTCCTGGCAAGGATTTCATGGCGACATCCCTGCAAATCCAATACCATCCCTTGAGGTCAGCCCTTGCCCAGTACCTCCCAGTAGGATCCTGCCCATCCTCACACTCCCTCTCCCATTCAGGAACATGCATAAGCAGTCGCCACTGTACCAAGGAAAGGGGAGATTCATTGACACTGATCTCCCCATTATCCAGTGCCCACACACAACCGGCAGTGGTGCCCACCTGCCAGGCTTCCATTCCCTAAACCCTAAACACCCAGAGATGAAAGTTTGGGCAGTATAGAAGCTTGATAGGTAAACAAACAAATAAATAATTGGTACAATAGGTAGTGTTGGTAACTTTAGCCCAGGCCTGCTCAACTTAGACCCCCCAGCTGTTTTTGGACTACAGCTCCCATAATCCCCAGCCACAGTGGCCAATAGTCAGGGATTATGGGAATTGTAGGCCAGCGTCTGCAGGAGGGCTGAAGTTGAGCAGGCCTGCTTTAGCCCCTTTCAGGGCAATATTCCCATTAGGCTGGAGGGTGGCCACATTCAGATACTGCCCCACCCCACTCTGTCATTTGTAATGCAAAAGAAGGGTCTGCCTTGCACCCTGACAGCTGTGGCTATCGGGTGGTAGTCTGGCAGTCAGTCTTGTTTTAGTTTGCAGTAGAGTACTAGAGTTTGCTTACAGCCATGGACTCTCTTGAGTAACCACCTCCAGGGGGATAGGCTTTTGTACCACATGTCCAGGGACATGACTGCAAACCCAGCAGTTGGCAAGGTTAGCGGAAACAGTGGTCACGTTCACAGCAGCTATCCACAGGTTGGTCTCCCATCCAGCAGATGAAGGCCTTACAAACCAAGCCAGGCCCACAAAACCAGCAATAACAACCCCAGGACCATGATAAGCCATTCTCCTCATGTTAGGCCGTCTTTTGGCTTAGACAGATTCATGGAGGACAAGTCTGTCAATGGCTACTAGTCTGGTGGTTGTGGGCCATCTCCAGCCTCTGAGGCAAGATGCCTCCAAATACCAGTTGGAGGGGAGCAACAGCAGGAGGGGGGCATGTCCTCATCTCTTGCATAAGGGCTCCCCAGAGGCATCTGGTGGGCCACTGTGTGAAATAGGATGCTGGGCTAGATCGGCCTTGTGCCTGATCCAGCAGGGCTGTTCTTATGTTATGTTCTCTTCCTCAGCCACCAGAAACATAAAGGACAGGGCAGCAGATAGATACTCCGTCACCATGTGGCTTGACCAGAAACTAAAATTGGGACCTTCCTTGGGTGGCTGCTGCTGATGGCGGTTAGCCCGGCCTGTCACATTGCTGGTCCTTCTTCTGGGTCTGGGTTGCTGTCCTCTGGAGGCTCCCTCGGGGCCACCTTCTAGCAATGGGATGCATGGATCCAGGTACTCCTTCCCTCACACTTGACTGCCGTTTGGGTCACCAGCCAAATCTGGAAAGGACAGGTCCTTTTCAGGGAAAGACAGTTCTTCCTCCAAAACTCTTTGATGAGGGCCCAGTCTCCGGGCTGGAGGGCGCTGACAGGCTCCAATCGCAGGTTCAGACCAGGCCTCCTTCACACACCTGTTAAGAGACTTAAACACATTAGTGGGGGGGTCACACAATATTGAGTTATGTCAGTGTCCAGTTGCACCCGACTTTCCCTGATAGGTTTGGTGGGAGGCTCCATTCCCACCCTCATAGGTCCCCGCCCCCCCCCCACTGGTTCATGAGAGGTAAGCCCATGTCTCTCCTCAGAGCCATCTCTGATAGACATCAGAGCACAGGGTAAGACATCTGTCCAGGGCAGATTAGAGTCTTGCGTCACTTTAGCCAGTGTAGTCTTTAAGTTCAGGTAACTGAGATAGTCAGAATCTTGGGATAAAATCAGTCAATAGTCACTTGTCATTCAATAGTCATCTGTCCATCCTGGAAAAATACAAACCCACCACCAGCAGGTGGCGGCAATGTCCATCTGGAGGGACTTGAAGGGTCTCTTTGTCTGGGGGCCTTGCAGATGGTCATGTCTTCGCTTCTGGTCCAACGTTGTGGGCCTGACAGGTGGAACATGAGTGGCAGAGCTGCTGGGCTTAAATGCTCGCAAAAGGAGACAACCAAAAAATTATACAAACCAAAAACTATACAAATTACTAAATTACTAACAACTACTAACAACTAACTATTCCCCTCTTTGTTCATGCACGAGCTTAATTTCATGAGTCCACGTAAACAAAATGCTTAACCAGTTCATCTGTAGCTCAGATGAAGCAGGTGGTGCTACATGCCTTGGACATTCTGGCTGTAGCCGACTCACAGGCAAAGATGCCATTCCCCCTCTGTGGTTGCCTGCTGAAGGTAGGGCACGTCCTCTTGAAGCAGGGGTGGTACCCTTGGGGTGTATGTGGTTTACATGGAGCAGCTAATCCAAGCCAGTAGCAGAAGTGTGAGTGCGGCAATGTACAATAGCCAGGGCTATCGATATAAGAATAGCCTGAAAGAGTTCAAAAATTAGATCAGCATGTGAGATTGGGGTCCCCGCCGAGGTGAGGAATCCCCTCCTCTCTAGAGGGCCCCAAAAGAATGTGTGACCCCAAAGACACAATGACCGTCAGTGTAGATAGTAGAGCGTTGGCCAACGGCAAGTGTGCAAGCACAGGTAAAAGCTATCAGCTCATCGAGTGGGGCGCTCCTATAAGTGGATAAAGAAAAACCTCAAGCACAGAGAAATCATCACAAACAGCATACCCAGTACACAGTGTTCATTGTTCATCACAGAGACAGGAACCATCAACACAGAAGATCAGATCAGCCTTCTGCTAAGGTGGAAATCAAGCAAGGCATTATTTAGAGATAAATAGTCATGAGGTAGTTCATACCAGGAAGCAGGGTTGAGGGGTTGGCAATGGATAATGGTAACATTTGCTGTAGCTAAAAGCTGAATTTAACACTTTTTCTGGTGGCCAGCTGACAGGTGCTGGGTCTTACCAACCATGAGAAGTGCCTGGACCATGTGGGGGACCGCCAAGGTCAAGGGGTGCCCCAGCACTTGATCCTGCATCTTCTCTAGCAGTGAGGCAGCTGCTGCCACAGCCCAGATGCATGGTGGGAACACCCTGGCAACTGCATCAGGTTATTGACAGCAGTACGTAACCAGGTGGTAGGCGGAGCCAAAAGGTTGGGTAAGGACTCCAGAAACGATCCCCTCCATTCCATGGCAATATACGGTGAAAGGTTCCTTGTAGATGGAAGACATCCTCCAGCTCAGGGGTCCACGGGATAGGGGCTGAAACAAACTCAGGAAGTACAACACAGCCATGTCTAGACAAAGACGTCCATTGTTACAACAATGGTCTATAACAAGTTAGGACTCTCAAAATTGCCTCAGCCCTCGTGGGCTTCAGGTGTCATTCCTCAGCAGAAATCACATGACCTACAAACACAATCTGTGGGAAACAAAAATGCAACTTTTCTCTAGTCTCCTTATGTCTCTTCTTAGCTAGGAACCCAAGTGGGTGGAGCGTATGTTGTTCACACTCTTCTCAGTCTCTGACTCTACCTGCAGGCCTTCTGGATGTAGTACCAAAACATAAATGCAATATCAGAAACATAAGTCAATACTGTAGTGGAAAATCATATTAGCAGTAGCAAAAACAGCTGCAAATGGGTGACAGAAACCACACAATAAATTTGATACCATGAGGAAAAAGAAGTAAAGCTTGCTCTTCTTACAGGTAATGTGTCTGATCCAGCCTCTTTCAGGAAGAGGCCCACAAAGAAGGAGGGCTGTCATTAAGTACCTCAGCTGGCCACCTGAGGCACTGTTGAAAAGCCCCTTCTGTTGCTAAAGCCATAATTAATTTAGCAGCCAAATCCTGTGGTTTATCCACATAACCCCCATCTCTGGGGTACGGTAAATAGTGGCATTTATGTTGAGGAGCAAGTCCTTTCCCAAAAGGTTGACAGAAATGGTGTCGGAGCACCAAAAACAGAATATTAACACACAACAAAAGCCCAACCTGCACAGAGGCAGGTTGTGAGGCTGGTAAGGCACTATGGCTCCTCCCCTTTCTCACAGCATTGTCAGTAACATTCAGTCAAACATACTGTACCAATATCTACTATAGGATCAACAGCATTTCCCTTTACAGAACAAAACAGACTGACAACAACACAACAGATAAAACAAAAGAAGAACCTGGTTCAAAAATGTTCAGTTGAATTACAGTGTTCAGGCCCTAGGGTTTTTCCTGGCTCCTGTGCAAAGACCCCATGTGGCTGATGGACATCATGGACGCTCCTTTTCCTTTTCCTCTTCTTTGTTTCCCCGATAAACTGGCTGGTTGCAATAGTAGTAATGATTTGAGCTAATGCCTGGTTAGCCTGGGGACAGAACTTTGCCTTAGCCTCCTCTCTCCGTTCTTGGCCTGCTTCTTTGTCTGACGGAATTGTCTGCCAACCTGCATTAATTTGCCCCCTGTTGTAAGTTGCGAACTGGTGCTCTCACCCTAACCCGGCTGCCTGCCAAGGAGGGTTAATAATGCTGGATGGAGTTTTTTTTCTTTTGCTCTAGGCTGGTGACCTGGCATCCAATTGTAAAGATAAGAATAGTGAATTGGCCATGCTCCCAGACCTTTCTGAAGGCAGGGGCAGGAGCTGTCTCTCACTGAAACAGCATGAGCAAAATATCTGAGAGACAGAGATTTTTCTTTGAGGATAAAGATGAGCTTGCGTACTTTTGCTTTGAATGGCTACCCTCTAGAATATTTCAAAGGTGCACAAGGACCTCCGTGCCGGAGCTCCCTTCCGGTTAGAAGGAGCTTTGGGTCTTGGCAGATGAGATCCACCCCCACCGTGGTACACACTGGGTTGCCTTCTCCCTCTAATTCTGATGCATAAACCCAGTAGGACTGTCAGTGGAGAGATATTTTGACTGGCCTGATCCCCCAATCCGTGACTCTAATGTCACCTCCTTCGGTTCCTACCAAAATCCCCACCCCTATAGGGTCCCTGCAACGGCTTTTCACAAGTTGCCCTGCCATCATCTATCTCCTGATGGCTCCCAGGTCAGTGGCTATTTCTGGTCCGACCCCCAATCGCTAGCACCTGCAATCTCCGACCAGGTGCTATGGACCACATGGTCCCTGCCTTTTCAGGCAAGAGCTCTTCAGATTACAGACACACAAGGTAGGTGGTCTTACACAGGGCATCCCCTGTTTCCATCCAACACAAGGGTAGGGAAGACTTCTTTGAGAACACAGCTGGCACCTATGCTCTCTGCCCCCGCTGGGTGTGTGCGTGCTCCTAGGTACTAACCTGATTCAGATGCTGGTCCTTTGATTCCTCCACGGGACGATTCTTGGTGCTTACTGCGGGCTGTTGGCTCAGCCCGAGTCCTGCCTATCCCTCCTTTCTGAAACCAAATTGTTGGAGAAATTCTCTTGTAATGCTAGGGTTCTTTATAGGCAGGGTCCATACCGTTCCATCAGATTCAAAGCTTTATTGATGATGGTACTGGGTTTCCATCAATCACCAGAGTGAGAGAAGAAGAACTCCGCAAAGTGGTGGTTACAGATTATCTACCAAAGCCTTATCAGTTATGCAAATACATTTGGTAAGAATTAGTATCTGTACATTGGACATCTTCAGACCAGCACTGACCAATCACAGTACACTAGGTTAGATACATTTCTATAGCTACTGTGCATGTCCAACCTTCAAGCCACAAAGAGGCTATTGTTTATTGTTTTGCACTCACAGCACCTTCCACAAATACCACAGACAGGGAGTAAAACTTTGGTTCACTTCTCCATCTTTGATTCCCCCCCCCAAACCTCATTGATTTCAATGGCACTTTCTCATGACTCCAGTGACAGTGTTTTCACACACACAGTATCCAGTAGATGCCTGTGCCACTTCCACATTGACAATGCACATGTAGCACTTTCATTTGCAGTGGAAGTGCCAGCCCTGCACAAAACAAAATACTGTGTGTGGCTTTTCTGAAAAACAACAGTGATAACTTTAAGAAGTACAACTGCACCTCCAATGACAACTCAACAACACCTACATTACTTTGAGGAAAGACATTTCGATCCTTTCCAACACAATTTCACACCAGCGGAAATATCAAGTGGCTCATTTCTTCCTGAACTCTGGAGAGGAGAGCTGGTCTTGTGGTAGCAAGCATGACTTGTCCCCTTAGCTAAGCAGGGCCCGCTCTGGTTGCATATGAATGGGAGACTAGAAGTGTGAGTGCTGTAAGATATTCCCCTTGGGGTGGAGCCGCTCTGGGAAGATCAGAAGGTTTCAAGGTCCCTCCCTGGCTTCTCCAAGATAGGGCTGAGAGAGATTCTTCCTGCCTGCAAGCTTGGAGAAGCTGCTGCCAGTCTGTGAAGACAATATTGAGTTAGATAGAACAATGATCTGACTCAGTATATATGGCAGCTTCCTATGTTCCTAACTGTATTATTCCACAGAGTAGGTGAGGGAAATCACATGGTGAATGTCCCTGAATGTAGGTAGTAGGCTAAAATCCTTCTCCATGACATGCTAGCTTTCCATGTGTAGATGTTTCCAACATGGTGAATCATGCAAAAGTGTGCTTTGTGCCCTCCTGCCACAGTCTGATGTGGCCCAGGCAAAGAAGAGTTGTACTATGTGTATGTTTGAATTGGTTCCAAGTAATGGCTGCAATATTTGCACTTTGAAAGTGAAAGCCTAGAAAGGACTTCCATGATGGCCTCTGTTTTCCAGTTCTGCAGAGGCCTCTCAGTTATTCCTTCTATGCCATCTTCAGCTACTGTCATGACCAGCAGCTCCTCATAGTCTTGCCTGACTTTTTCTTCTCTCCACTATGTTCCCTCCAACAATTGTTTAATTGTTGTTATAAAATGTTTTTAAATTGTTAATTGTTGTTATATTGTTTTTAATTTGTTTTAGCTCTTTATTGTTTTAGTGGTTTGTTTTAATTGTAAGCCACCCTGAGCCATTTTGGAAGGGCGGTATATAAATAAAATAAATAATAAATAAACATCCTTCTCCTGGTTAAGAAGGGACATAAAACCAATATATTCTCAGTACCAAATGTCACTTCCTGCTGGGACAAACCAATGATTCCTCTCTAGATGCAAGAAATCTCTCTTGAACATTTTCCTCACTTTCTCTCTTGGATGCTTTCTCCTCTCCTGCTGTGTCCTGGACTGCTGATTGATGCCAGAGTCCAGCTCTTTCCACAAGTTATGTTGAGGGCAAGTAGAGCAGTGTGCTTTCTATCTGAATCATGCATTTCAGGGGATCTGTACCCAACCCTGGTTCACCTTCAAAACCAACACAGGAACCCAGAGTCATTCACGCAGATATATGTACAGATATACACTGAGGCTATTCTCCCAATGGGGGAAAACCGAGCTAAGGGAGCCCAGCCCATGTGAGAACCATTGGGCTCAGGGGTGAGCCCACTGGTTCAATGGTGGCTAGCCCACCAAAGTAGCCCTCCCCTAAAATGAAGTTTGCGGAGCAAGCTTAGTGAATTCTGCTTCACAATGATCAGAAGAGCCGACATCAGGAGGCTCCCCAGAATGCCCCATGCACTTGCGCAGGGCATTCTGGGACTTCCGGGAGCCAGGAAGCCCCTGATCCCCACCAGCCCTACCAGCTCTGTGATGGAGCTGATAATCGTTTGGGCAGCCAATCTGGTCGCCCAGGGCTTGCCTCCCGATCATCTGCGGGGAGAGCGGGCTTGACCCGCTCTCCCCGCAGAACCCTATTAGGCTCGACACACAATCGGTGTGTAGAGCCTCACCATTTCTGGGCTAATGAGTCCTTTCTACGGAGCTTTCCCCAAAAGGTTAATTAATCGGAAGGTCACCATTAATCTTGGTGTGGACACTCCCCACACCTGCTTCCCCAGGAAGTCCTCTGTGCCACCCGAAAATATGTTCCTGTGGGCTACACAGTAAGAGATGAGGGAAGAGAAAGGTGGTTATCTTTCTCCCCCCGCCCCCAAATCTGCTGCTTGTAACAGTCTTTAAGATGGAACATATTTCCCTGAACAACATTAAAAGTAGATCATTGCATATTTATTTAGATGAGAGACTGAGTCTGACAGGGAATATTTGGCCAAGGCAATCTTCTGGAAATATCATTCACCTTGGGCAAATATTGGATTGTTCTCCATGAACACTCCCATTGCCCCCCTTAAAAACAACAACAGAGACATAAGGCCCCTGAGAAGACACCTATACCTTTTAACACCTGCATGGATGGATGTGAGAGTTCTATTAAGTGCAGCTTCTTCCACAAGTAATAGGTATGCTAGGGAATATTACCTCTAGAAATTCTAACTTCTAAACAACTCTTAGTCACAGCATTTGTTTTGCAGGCTGGTTGTAGCAGTTCTGGAGTTGAGGACCAAAATATGGAATCCTGCACTGGTCTTTGCAGTGAGTGCCTCTTTGCTACATTCTTACCTTTCACGATATCCCCCAAAGCAGCCGGTCTTCTTTTAGTAGCACATGAATGTCCTTTAGAGGCACTGAGCAGTTCAAATCGGACCAAGGCGCTTATATAAAATATGGATAGGGAGAGGTTGCCATCTTGTGGATGCTCTCTGTCTCTCCAGGCTTGGAAATGAGTCAGATGGAATGAGTCAGCACCACTTTGAGGAAATAAAGGTGGAACTGAGGTTGGTAAACCCTTTCCTGTTCAAGAGCTTGAAGCTCTGTTTTAAACTCTGAAAGGAGTCCCTTGGGTTGATCGTCTCCTCCCACCTCACCCAAGCATTTTTAAATCTCAATGGAAGTAGATTTAGAACATTTCTGTCTGGCATCCTTTTGGCTCTTGGCCCAAGTTGTCTTTGTCATCTCTCTCTCCCATTTATTTATTTATTTATTACATTTATATCCCGCTCTTCCTCCAAGGAGCCCAGAGCGGTGTACTACATACTTGAGTTTCTTCTGTCACAACAACCCTGTGAAGTAGGTTAGGCTGAGAGAGAAGTGACTGGCCCAGAGTCACCCAGCTAGTATCATGGCTGAATGGGGACTTGAACTTGGGTCTCCCTAGTCCTAGTCCAGCACTCTAAACACTACACCATGCTGGCATGGTGTATTAATACACCATAAATTAATTTTTATTAATTATTAATAATATTAATTATTTAATAATTAAGTCCATAAATTAAGTCAATAAAATTAGGCTGGATAACTAATATTTACATACATAGTGCATTTATATTTGCATGAATTCAGGTTGCATATATATTCATTTAGTTGACTTCTCATATTTCTCCAATTATCTGACTTACTCCTTGTCAAACACACACACCAGTGGCTTAGTCATTAACACTGGTGATTAATGAGTCACTAAATATTGATTCATGGGGAAACAAAGCCATTGAAGAATGCAGGCTATGCTGAGGCTAATGAAGGGGAGGATGTTTGCCAAGACAGGAAAAACATCAACTTTTTGGTTTGGCAAGTGGAGAGAAATGGAGACTGAGCCTTTGAAGCTGCCTGCAAGAAGCAACAAGGGTGTGCTGTTGCTTTGGGGGAATCAATGTTGTGATAAAAGTAGTAGTTGTCTTTTCCCTCCTTTGACATTTCAAACACACAATACTAGGGCTGCCAAATGGAAAAGAGAACAGGTCTCCTGTAGAGATGCAGAGAAGAGGGAATTTCAGCAGGTGCAGCTTGTCATGCAAGGGAAAGAAAAGCTGTCCTTTCCCCACTTGGCAGCCCTACACAATACATCTCCCGTATACTTTTTTCACAAGGAAACTGAACACATAAAACACTGCTTTGAAATGTCCTAGTGAGCATTGACATATTTGTCATTTATTTATTTAAAAAATGTATGCCCTGACCTTCAGAATAGCTATTCTCAGGGTGACTGACAAATCTTGGAAAACCAATGGGAAAACCCCACAACCAAGTATAAACAATAAGAATAGCAGAACCATAAAAGCATAAAATAATTGCAGCAGAATAAAACTAATTCAACTGCAATTTTAAAAGGCCTGGGAAAAATAAGAGGGTCTTTCCCAGTACTAAAAATACATCAGAGTAGATGGTAGGCAAGCCTCTCTGCAGAGAGAATCCCAGAGGTGAGGTGGCATAACTGAAAAGGTCTGTTCCGTGCTAGCCACTCACTTGGTTTCAGAAGTTGAGGATATCTGTTCCTCCAGTAGGTTTATGGGAGAGGAGGCGATCCTTCAGGTATGCGAGTCCCAAACTATGTAGAGCTTTGAAGGTAAGCACCAGCACTTTGAATTGTGCTCAGAAACATACTAGCTAGTGAAATCAGCTATTTCCCTTGACAGATGGACCATCTACCTACAGAATCTCTGCCTTATCTGGAATGAGCCATTGTCCAGTCCATAACTGATCTTAGGCAGCAATTCAATATTTATACTGTCACAGCTTCACCTTAATCTGATCAGAAGAAAAAGTAGAGCTGTCTGTCTGTCATCGACATACTGACGACTGCAGGTTCCAGCTCCTTGAATGGCTGTTCTGTATGATTCAGTGGTTTCATGTAGATGTGAAACAGCATGGGAGATAAGATGGAATCCTGCCAGATAATATACCATGTGTGGACTCCTCCCACAGTAGGGCAAGTCTTGGGCTTATGCTTCCACTCGCTGTGTACAGAATGTCCTCTTTGACTGCCTAAGAGGCATGTGTACCCTGACACACACACTGCAGCACAAAAGGGGTGGACAAATCACATCACATAGGTAAGGAGTGTGTGTGTGTGTGTGTGTGTGTGTGTGTGTGTGTGTGTATGTGTGTGTGAGAGAGAGAGAGAGAGAGAGAGAGAGAGAGAGAGAGCCCTTCCTATGTGATGAATCACATGTAGCATCTACAATCCAGCACACCATGTGAACTGCCCCAAAGTTATATATTCTTAGCTTAGTGATGAAGTGCAGGTGATAATTTCTGCCAAATTCTGCAGTGTTTCCCTCAGTTTTTGTTCCTGCCCTTGTTTACCACTTTGATGGCATATTTATTATTATTTATTTACTACATTTTTATACTGCCTTTCTGTCTTGACAAAGGTACCCAAAGTGGTTTACAATATTAAAAGAAGCAAATTACAGAATGTTAATAAAACATCTCAGGCTGTTGGTCTTTTCAGGAGCTGAGGACAAGAGCTCCCTGGCCTGGGTGCATCCTTTCTTGCCTTCCTCTATATTCATATTCATGCTGCTGCTGTTGGTACTCCAATGTGAATCGACATGAAGACAGATCTCTGTCCCAAGGAGCTTACATATAAAATTCAGCCCTAGGGAGACATCAGACTACAGAAGAAGAGAAAAGGAGATGGGGTAAACAGTGAAGAATATACATTTATTTCAGATACACACACTTAAGTTTAGTGGTATGGGAACTATTACTTATTGTTTGGAACTGTCATATTTCAAAAGGGTATGGTGGGGAACAAAGTTGTGGCAAAAGAGAGATTTTGTCATTATTTGAAACAGCACAAAGTTTGTAAAGGTGGAGAAAGAACAAGGGCTAAGCCTAAAAGGGTCTTTATTTATCCCAACAAGTTTTTTATGTATCTGCTGCTTAGTAGGATTTCTTTTATTTATTGACTCTTTATCATTTTATTTTAATCTGCTGTCTTTTGTGTATTGTTGGGTTGTTTAAAAAAAAACCACGTTCAAATGGTTTTTAGTTATGTAAGCCACCTTGTTTTCATTTTTGAAACTGGAAAATTGGGGTATAGATTTCCTAATAAATTAAAAAAAGTCAATAACTGTGTTGGTCTACAAAGGAAAAATTCAAAAACCACAGTCTGGTGATACCTTTTTATTAGGACCAATTGAAATAGTACAAAATCTTAAGCAAGCTTTTGTGCCCACCAAAACTGTTCATCAGCCTGATTGTTAAGAAAAGCAAAATGGTGTGTGTGTGTGTGTGTGTATTATGTTGGTCCTCATAAAAGTATTACCAGATTGTGACTTTTGAATAAAAAGAGCACAAAAGCTAGGGCCTTTGCATTCCTTGCACTGCCCCAGTTTCAATCAGTAATGTTATTGCCAATTGAGAAGCACAGCAAGCGCTCTCCATGACAGCCCCCATGGCTATGCCCACCCCTACAGCCAGAGAAGCTGAGATGTACAGGCGCTCCGTCCCTGGGCGTCCCGTCTCGCCTGGTTTCAATCCCTCTATCGTACACACAGCTGCCACTGGATAAATAAAGAATGTATGGAAGATACTTGCTGCAGGCTTTTATATCCTCGGATTGCATTTCCGGAGATAGGAATAGGAAAGCGTCTAGCGTCTTAGTCCACTCCACGTGACCAGACACGGGCAGGGTCAAGTTACGACAAGTCAACGACGCTTTCTGCCTGCTGTACCTGATCACGCCTCTTCGGGGCGCCCTCTGTGCATCGGAAGCACGAGCTCGTGTTCCTTGTGCTAGATGAGTTGCCCTCGTACTTCCCCCCCTCCTTTCTCGGTTTGCCCCGCCCGCCTTCTCGAAAGCTGGGATAGGAGGAGTGTCGTTAACTTTCCAGGAGCCGTGGCGAGTCGTAGCCAGAGAAACTTCTTGTTTGGGGGACTGCTCGCAAGCGGAGCCAAGTGCGGGCACCAAGGTAAGGCTTCTGTGGCTCGGCAGAGAGGGCTGCTTATTGAAGAGGTCCCTCCCCCAGGGTTTCTTCTTACCTCTCCTGAGAGTCTTTGTTCTCTCGGGGTGGTGGTGGGGTTTTTACTGGGCACAGGACTTCCCTGGCAGGGCATCGCCCGCTCTCGGGTGTTTTCACCTCCTGGGTCTTTACTCGGGCTTTAGTCCCCTTTTGTGGGCTGGTTCTGGACCCCTCGGTTTTGGTCTTAGAGTTTAGTCGAGCGATCCCCTGCTTATTTCGGAGATAAACCTGGTGCTTGTTTTGCTATACTGGACCCGCCCTAGCTCATACCCTTCATTGGGTATCGCTGCCCAGTGCTTAATTTGTAAGCGAGAACTTCTTGGAGCTCACACCTGCTTGCAAATCGTACCTGCTCTAAATCCAGAGTTTAGAAGAGCAGATTGTGGCGAACGTGTGGTGAAAAATGGGAGTCTTTGTCCAGGAGTAAACTTATTACAAAAGAGCCTGGGTCTGAGCCTTGGCACAAATTAAACCTTTTTGTTCCCCTGTTGTGTACCAGTTTATTTTTCATATGGTTTTTAATCCCTCTTCCTATCATCTTGGGTAAAATACTTGCAGGTGCAAAAGGAGCAGAGATGGGTGTAGCTTGTAGGGACACCCCACCCCCAGTTTTGGGCACAGGGAAATACATGCCTGCCAGCTAGCTACCCTGTTTACCCGAAGACCTACCCCGAAAGTAAGACCTAGCAGTAATTTCTGATGTACCGCTAATTGCCCTAGTGCATTTTTTGGGGCTAAAATTAATATAAGACACTGTCTTATTTTCGGGGAAACACGGTAGGACCTCCACACTGTCTGTTTTGGTTGCCTTGGCTTTGTTGATGAAGGGTGTGAACCATTATTAGAGTAGTGTGCAGCAGCAAGGAAATGTGGGACTGGAGTATCCGGCTTCTACAGCATGAGGCAGGGAACGAAGTATATTCCCTGGCTCTGGTGAAATGATGCCTATGTTCCTTTGGGACAATAGGTGGGAGTTTTGGCAGAAAGCGTGGCTAGCCCACAAGGGAGCACTGGAAGAAGTTGGCCAAGAAGCCATGCTGGTAAAAACAGTGATGTAATAGGTGGGGATGAGCCATGAGTGAATGCCTTGACTCACTCTGCTGATGCTGTCCAGTCTTTGACCTTTCAATGTGTTTGCTAAAGTGCCATTTATCCCCTGCCTTGCCTACTCAGGCTCTGTGACACTGGCTAATTCCTTTGCATCCCAGCCTCCTCTTGTGATCCTTGCCCTTGGTCTGTGGTTCCCTCAGATCTTGTCCCTAACCCCAACCTTGGATTTATTTATGTATCTTCTTATACCACCCCCTGTCCGAAGACCCCAGGGCGGTTAACAACAAGATAAAAACAGTAATAAAATAAAAACAACAAAACTCAGTAAAAACATGCTGCTAAAATAAAGCAAAAACACAGGTACATTAAAAAGAGAGTGGGAGGAGGGCATTCATTGGCCAAAAACCTCTTTAAAAGGGGCGGTCTTCGATTTCCACCAAAAGGCTGGGAGAGAGAGCGCAGTATGGATCTCAGCCATGAGCAAGTTCCACAGTCTGGGAGCTTTCACTGAGAAGGCCCTGTACTGGAACATGGAGCAGAGCCCTCCTACTAGCCAAGGTGGGCAGATTCAGCTGAGAGCAGGTGGTCTCTAAGATACTCATGGCCCAAGCCATTTAGGGCTTTAAAGGTAGTAACCTTCACTACCCCATCATGGCCTGGCTTGTGCAAACATGTGCTGCTTTGGGCTGAATCTCTTTTTGCTTTGACGTTTTACTGGAGTTTGCTACTACCTGTTTGAATGTCATCGTCTTTTGAGCTAACATGGCCACAACTGCTATTCATCTATTCTTTAAAGATGTATTGTCTATCTCTTGTAGGGCTGTCAACTCAAGCAGGAAAAAATCTGAGCCCTATTCACATTTTCAGCATTCATGCAATGAGTGTACAGTAGTGTTCCCTCTAAGGCATACATGCACACTCATGTGTTTTTTTATGTCCACTCAATTAATTTTAGATCAGGCTCAGGTTGAATCAGGAAGGCCCCAGTCTGAATGCATGTGTACACACTGTGCCTTGATACTGCCACCCAGAACAAAATTCATTCCGCAAACAGATGAAAAAAATTAGAGAGAACACTGATGTACAGTGTACAAGCACACCTACAGTTACTAAGTTACATTGAGCACAGGTACAGCACTACACTTCCTATCTATAATATAAGACTTATATAAGACCCCTTAAGACTTATCTGTTTGGCCTGGCCTTCCAGGGTTTTTAAACTGTTGTAGGGTGTTGTTTTTTTTAATGTACTGGGATTTTAAATTGTTTTTTAACTGGTTTTTTAATGGTATTTTTGTTTTTGTTGTTGACTGATTTTAACTGCTTTTGTTTTGTTTGTAAACCACCCCAGGCCAAATTGGGAGGGGTGGTATAAAAATTCAATCAATCAATCAAATATCATGCATTTGAGGGGTCTGTACCCAGGTTCACTGTTAACCTCAACACAGATAAGTTATTCACACAAACATATGTATGAGTGTACAGACATCTGTACAATGTAATAGCCCTATATTATGTTGTACAAGCATACAGGTTAGGGATGAGATTGGAACTGGGCAGGGGAGGCTCGAAGGTGGGTGGGTGGTGTTCTGCTTTAAAGGTGGGGGAGGGTGCACCCTCCCCCTGCTTTCCCCCCCACTGGCACTTCACCGGGGCGGCAGTGTGCCTCCCTGCTGCCTGATTGCCCCCTTTACCGGAAGTAGGCAGAAGTATCTGATGCACCTGTGTCATCACACACTAACATGTGAATCGTGTTAATGTCTGAATAGGACTTCTGGTGTTTAGTCAATTTATTAAACTCTCAACAACAATACCTTGAATTGGTTACCACTATGAATACTTATATACTTCTTTGCAACAAAAGTTCTCAAAGTGGTTACATGGGGGTGGGAATAAACAAAGTTGCTTCCCTGTCCACAAGGGGCTCACTGTCTTAACAACAAAAACTGGTTAAATAGGAATACATGCATAGATTTCCAATGCCTCTATTTAGGCTACTTCTTGAGTTGTCTTGAGTGCTGTCTCCACCAAGCAGGGAAAAGCACTGGCCAGAACTGCCCTTTCATCCATAACAGCAGCTTGCGCCCTGTGAATGGGGCTGGGCAGGTGGTACTTTTCATGTGGAAATGATAGCTGGCACCTGCTAATATCCACTGGCCAAGCGGCCCTTGAAAGCACAGGAGGCTTCTGTCTGACTAGCAGTAGCTCTCCAGGATTGCAGTGTAAACAGTCCTGTTGGCAGCATAATCTGGATAATGCAGTAACGGGGCGGGGCGGGGATATATGGAGTCTGGCTTCATCCTCTGCTCTTCCTTCCCCTCCCCCTGCTAACTAATTTTACAGTGAGCTTCAAAAGGAGTTGCGTGCTGAGAATCCACCCTTGGACTCGGAAATGATGGGCTATCTATATTAACACTGGAAGCTGCCTGCTACAGAGTTAGATCACTGATCCATCTAGCTCTGTATTGTCTACTCTGAAGAGTGGCTATGCCAGTCAGGTTTCAGACAGGGGTCTTTCCTCACCCAGCCTGGAACCTGTTTCATGCAAAGTAAATATTCTACCAGTGTTCCCTCTAAGGAGTTGTGTGTGTGTGCGCGCGTGTGTGCTCACATGTTTTTTTATGTCCGCTCAGTCAATTTTAGATCCCACTCAGATTGAATCAGGAAGGCCCCATTCTGAATGCACGTGCGCACACATTGCCTTGATACTGCCGCCCAGTACAAAACTCATTCTGCACACAGATGAAAAAAATTAGAGAGAACACAGTACTCTACCACTGAGCAAGAGTGCCTCTCCCAAAGGGTAAGAAAGTTACCCTTCTTAGATATTTATTTACTAAGTTGTAACTTCTCCTCCCACAGAATAGGGATCAAACAAGTTCATAAGGAAACTGGCATGTCCTGGCCTACTAGCCCAATATTCATTAGCTGCCCTGGGTAATTTTGCTTAATTTCTGCCTCCTCCAAGGAAACTTGTATTTAAATGAATGAGCCCTGACTGCAAAGATCCAATGAGCTAACTCAGGATTCCTCCTATTATTTAGCAATTGCATTAGCCAAAGGCCATAGCTGGTAGGGGAAACCAAAAATACTACTGGAATACTGAAATGAAAACCCAATCAAAATCTTACCAGTTTCCACAGTAGGTTTGAAGTAGGGTGGTGGGAAGGAGAAGAATTAAATGGCCCTACAGAGCAGCCCAGGCTGCTCAGGTAAGGATTAGGTAGATTTCTGTAGCAAAAAAGTTAACTTTGTGCATATATTCTTCCAAGTGCAGCCACTTGAGTTGCAGAAGGGAGTAGAGCAAGCTACCCAACATGACTCAACTTTTCCATTGTGATTTGTTTCAGCTTGGCTGTGTGTTGGGGATTCCTTTCCCTCAATTGACATCTTTGTTCTTGGAAGTCAGATAGATGTGTGGCTGGGGGTTGGGCTGGCATAATAAGTGTGTGCTGAGGGTAAACTCCTTCCTGGTCTCAGGAACTCCAAAATAGATCAGCAGAGAGAGTTCCTATCCAAATTTTTGAAGGAAAACAACATACTGCCACAGCTTCACCCCACGCTAAATGAAGGTTTTTTAAAGTATGTTTTGAAGGAAACTTATGTAAGCCAAAAGCTAATTATCTTCCTTCAAAGTGAAACCAGGCATCCTAGCCTGCTTCAAATTCAGTTTTATCCTTTAATTCTTTCTCCTAAATAGGGTCACTCTTAGGGCTGGGGAAGATAGCTGGGTTTTCTGTCTCTCTTTGCCTTGAAAGTGGGTGAGAATCGAAGCTGGAGCAAAGCATCTGTGATAGTGCACAAATTTCCTAATGCTCTCTGTCAGTGATGGCAGCAGGATATCCCTGCCTTTCCTTTTTTGTTTATAACTTTGGAAAAGTTTAGAATTAATTCAAGTATATGACTAAGGTGTTCCACGTACCTCCCCCTACAGTTTTCCCCCATGGCGCTATCCCACACAGACGTGAGATGCGTGTTGATATCAAGACCATACAAGTGGGGGGTGTTAATCCTGTCTTTTCTTTTTCACCTTATGATCAATCCTGGCATGGGATAATTAGGTGGGAAAGATGCACCCAGTTGCAGGTGTGCGGGGGGTGGGTGGGTGGTGGTCCTATAGGTCAGGCTTTCACTTACTGTGTAGTCCAGGTATTCCTTTGGATAGGAAGGAGTGAGTGGGAAGGAAATCAGTGAGGCGGTTCTCATGATCACCAGAAAGTGGGCTAAGAGAGCCTAGCCCGCTTTTTGGCGATTGTGTGCTGCAACGGGAGCCGCGTGGCTCCCGGCAGCAGACCTCCCAAAGTACCCCTCCCCTTACCCGAGGTTAATGGAGTGAGCACTCCGTTAACCTCGGCGTTTTGCTCATGTGTCGCTGTGACGCGCAGTGACACATGAGTAGACCCCGACCGGAAGGCTGCAAGCAGCCTCCAGGGCTCGGGGGTCTCTCCAGGATGCCCCTCGCACTCGCACGGGGCATCCTGGAACTTCCAGGGGCCGCATGATCCCCCCAGTCCCTGCCAGCTCCGTGATGGAGCTGGCAGTCGTGTGGGCGGCTGATCCGGCTGCCCAGGACTGCCTGGCGATCGTCTGCAGGTAGAGTGGGCTAAGCCCGCTCTCCCCGCTAACCCCCTTATGGCAAGTCTCACTGATCGTGAGACTCACCTCAGTATTGTGCCTGCTGGCTCCACCCCTAATCTCTGCATAATCCCATTTTGCAGAGCACTCAAAGGCTGAGCTATATTTTGGGTTAAACACATTGTTGGCTCTCATGCGCTTAGTTTTTCTTTGCTAAATAGCAGCTGCATGGGGGCGGGGTGGATTCTAGATCAGGATCCTGGCAGGTGCAAAGAACTAAAGCCCCCTTCTCTAGGTCATGGTCTCAATCTAGATTTTATCATCCTGCACAGATGCTATTTAGCACACAAAAAACCCCTAAACCCAAGCATGTCGGGGCTAATGACCTAAAGTAATGGAAGTTTGGCTCGAAGTGTGTGCACTTGATGTGTAGGTTCCTGTGCATGCAGTCCATACCCTCTACTTTTCAGGAACTGAATGTACAGGAACCTGCTTGTGTTCAGGTGCAGGCTAGGTGCAAGCTGGCAAGCCTGAACTCCCCCCGCCCCACCCTGCATTCTTTTTAATTTATATTTATATTTACTTCTGAATAGGCTTCTTCATATGTTATGCTAGATGGTGTGGGTGGGTGGGGGGAATGTGTCAGCTCGCCATGCCCTGTGCTTGCTGGCTGCAGCCTGAGCCCTGTGTCTTTGCAGAGGGCAGGGTCTTCCCCATGTTCAGTGCTGCCCCCTACAGGCAGACACTAAACACATGGAAGCCCAGAGGTATGGCCAGTGACTGTGACCCTGTTAGCCTCCCTCACACATGGCCTTCAATTGATGATTAACATATGAAGTGGGCAAGCAAAGCAGGGAAGGATTCAGCCTATGGGCAGTGAGCTGAAGTATGATAACGGGCCATTGCTCATTGGTCGAGCATGTGGCCCAATCCTTGGAATCCCCAGATAGGGCTGGGAAAGACCCCTGCCTGAAACACTGAAGTGCATGGAACTGGATGGACTGATGCTTTGACTCAGGTATGGTGGCTTCATACATTAACACCGATCAGCTTCATATGTGGAGACAAAGCCAAAGCAGTGAACCAATCCAGTTGAGATTCAGGAAGTAACTCTCTCTTGGGAATTGGTACTTCAGCTTCACAGAAGCCTTTAGCTACTTAATGGATGCATTTCTCATGGCACATGGTTTGGAACTGACTGTGCTAGAGGGTGAGGATTGACATCAGCACTGAGGAGGGTGGTGCACATTTTCCCTGCCTCTCAATTCTGACGTCCTAGCTCATGTTGACAGAATGCCATCTGTTTCTCCCACAGTGAGCTAGGCATTCTGATTGATTGCTGCGTCATCATGCATGGATGTCTGTCCACGTGCCCCATTGGGTGTAATGTTTATACAGTGAACTCTTTCTGAGGTGACTGCACACACATGCTCCTGTGAGCTCCAGTCACCACTGAATTAGCCCCAGCCCCAGCTTTGGCTGGCTTGGGGCGACTTGGAAGCTGATGAACGGGAAGCATTCATTGCAAGCCTGCATATGCAAACAAGTCATTATTTTTATATTTTGACAGGAACTCACTCCTGTTCTTGCAGACATGCATGTGGCATCAACTCTTTGCAGAAGTATTTAGTGATTCAAAGATTTCTGTATGTGCTGCAGAGCAAGATGTCAGCCCTGAGTTATGTAAAATGAAATGTGAGCTGTTTGTACAGTCAGTTGGATGAGTGACTTCATTGGTTCCAGGCCTGAGCGCACCTAATAAAAACAAAGAAATAGTCTGTGTCTTTTTCCCTTATTGCCAAGGAACTACCATCAGCCCCCACATCACAGTTCAGCAGGTTGGCTTCGAGACTGGGAAGTTTGGCATCCAAGCAGGTTTGGACCTCCACACTTTCTTTTTTTAGAAACTGAGCACAGCTAGTACTCGCCTCATTGCCCAGAAAACTTATTTTGCTTTCGGAATGATTCAGGTTCTATCTAGCACTGGAGCCACTCACTACAACAAAAGGGTGGAACTTGGAAACCTTTCCTGGTTTGTCCTTTAACATGAGATGTCTTGTATTCCCAGAAGTGGATGTAGTGTAACCAGGAAACCCTTTTTTAAGGTGAGCAAAAACCTTGCACCGGAACACCCAAGACTGAGATAAATGCACAGTTATCTGCACCATGAAAGGAAAGTGTATAAATGTAGGGAGGGGAGGCTTCTTTAGGGAATGGAGGATATTTTTTTTTTAATTAAAAGGTCAAACTGGGTTGATGGAACAATTACATTTTGACTTGAGGCCAACCTGTATCTGTTATGTGGGAGACCTGTGATTGGGTTCCCTGATGATGTTCCTTGAATGCCACTATGGGGGCTCCAAACCTAATACAGAGCAGTAGTGCTGGGGAAGGAAATGATAACCCTTCCCTCCATGTTTTGTTAATCTAAATCTCTCACCCCTGCAAGTTCCTAATAACCAGGGAAGGGAAAATATACCTGATCAGGAAAACAGCACAGAGAAAGGGTTAAAAACCTCTCCTCCAGGCCTACTGCTCACAGCAGATTTGGAGTGTCCCCTTCAGCTGCACTGAAGTAAATCTAAAAACATTGGGAGATTTAATGATAGCAGTGTTCCCTCTAAGGCATGCGCATTTGCGCGCAGTCACAAGTTTTTGGATGTCTGCTCAGTTAGTTTTAGGTCCCACTCAGGTTGAATCAGGAAAGCCCCATTCTGAATGCACATGTGCACACACTGCCTTGATACCGCCACCCAGAACAAAACTCATTCTGCACACAGATGAAAAAAATTAGAGAGGACACTGGTGTCAAGTAGGAAATAGGCACAGATAGTGAGTTAAGCAGATTTAGAACTACATGCTGTGAGTACTACTATGTCCATATGCAGCAAGCAAATAGAGCTATTAATTAATTAATAAATAAATAATTAATTAATTAATGCCCAAGATTGTATACTTCCACAAAACTTGTTCAAGGTGCCAGTGGTGTTTAGGTACTGATTTTTCTTCTTCTCTCTTTAGGTTATAAAGAAAAGTATTAAATAATAGTTTTAAAAAATCAGGGCAGCCAACAAAGGGATAAAGTTTGCTGAGGAAGTTGGTTAGAGGTTTTGCTTTACATACTTTTTATTGTGTACAGTAAAAATCCTAGAGAAACTACTGATGGTAGTAACAAGTGGAAACTAGTAAACTTCATGGGGGTGGTTGTTGTTATGATGCTAGATTTTGTTTAGTAAAATCTGCTTACAGCCAATGTTGGTCAGCAATAAGAGTCCCTAGGAGTAAAGGTATACACTAGCACTGAGAGGTGGATTGTATATGCTGAGCAGTGCTGTCTGATTTCTTGGAGTACCTGTGTTTTATTTGAAAGACAATAGGTGGGTAGTCAAAGAAGAGTTCCATTCCTAAATGCATGTGAATGCAAAATAGGTGGGTGAACGTGAATTCAGTGACTTTTATTTAATGCCTTTGTTCTTCCTGTGGAGAATGGCCTGTAACTATGCTAGACTGAAAACCACCAAATCAAAATGTCTGATGTTGGTATATAGGCAATAGCCAAGTAAAAATAAACATTTTTGCCAAGATTGCCTTCTGTTTGCTTCTGATCATTCTCCTCTTTGTGGGTTTTAGGATTCTTGCCTCCCCAGCTACTTTTGTCAAGGAAGAAATAGGGCCTTGCTCACTTCTAGTAATTTGGCAACTAGTCCCTTAAGCAGTGTTCTTCCTGGTTAGAGTTGCCATGCCCCCCTGAAATTCTGGGTTTTACCTGGATTTTAAGCATGTCACCCAGATTGTTTAGCCCACCCAGATTCACCCGGATTTCAGCTTTAATTTAAAAAATAAAAAGCTAAGCTCTAGCCCTTGCAGAAGCGGAGTTACGGAACAAAACATGCAGTCACTATTCTGCTCAAAAATTATTTCCAAGCCGATTTACATAATATGCAAATTAGGCACCCATATTTGGAGAGCCAGAATATGGCAGCCCATTTCCTGGTGAATACAGAGCTAATCTGACTATGTTTCAATTTTGCAGTAGCAAGTACCTAGGGAACCTGTGGTCCCTGTGTTCAGATGGTTTTGCTAAGTTTAGTTTGTGTGACAGAAAAAAAGGGAGGTTGTCCGCACTTTGCATGTTGCGTGGCTTGTACCGAGACTTCAGTCTCATTTTTCTGACAATGGGTTACATGTGCTAAAAGCACAATAGTTTCATTATCGGTTGATAGGTTAGTGACCTTTATGAGGTGCAATGCAACACTGGTGTTGCTGATCAGCTGGCGCTGCTGCGCATGTTGCAGGCAGCAGTGTTGAGCATGTTGTTGCCAGAACCTAAGGGGTATACTCGTGGGTCAAATGGGCCGTAACCTGAAATTTGGCTTAAAATAAGCCAAATCTGGCAACAGCACAGCATTTCCTATACTGGAAGCAATGGAAGTAGTGCCACACAACTGTGGGCAGGTCCAGATTATGACATGCTGAAGAAGCCCTAAACTATGTCAAGCTTAAAACACCACATAGCATTACAAAAATATTTATCATTCTAACAAAAAGGACAATGAAAATAGAAATAATAGTGCTTTAATTTTACTTGGCAAAGATGCAACGAAAAACAATACGCTAGCAGTTATCTGGCAATAAACCTATCTGCATTGGAAATACCTTTAAATGAACATACACTATGTAAGATTTTAAATTTGGTGGTGGTGGTGGTGGGGTATTCAGAGGCCCCTCCTAATGTGAGTCTCCAAGCTGTAGCTTGCTCAGCTTGTGTCTAAATCTGGTACTGACTGTGGGCACACGGTTTGGAATAGTGGTGCAACTGCCCTCTTGCGCAACACTGCCGGGGGCTGCTTGCAAGTGCACAGCAGCATCAGCTGGTCAGCAGCGCTGGCATAGAGTTGCTGCTGACGTATGGTGTGCCGCTGACTCCAATCATAGCATGTCACACTCTTGAGAGCAAAAATATGCTGGGCAGGGTGTATTTTGGAAAACCAATCAGGCAGGTCAAGCAAGCAAATTGTTGCTTATTGCAAGGGAAGGAGTATTGGGCCAAATGTGAGGGCCTGTCCGCTGTTCACAGTGCTGTAGGTAGGGATTACTCACTGGCCTGGTCTGAATGGAGGGAGGCCTTTGCCCCGCAAGCCCTGTTAACCTCAACAGCAGAGGTCAGTGTTTAGCATACTCTTCAAATGTCCCTATTTTTCTGCTTGCTGTCCCTGCTAAATTCTTATTTGGGGGATGCTTTTAAAACTGTTGTGTACTAGCACTGCTTTTATTGCATCCTAAAACTTTCTGTGCAGTAGTGATGAATGTGCTTGAGTTGCAGCTATTCTGAAATGAGTCCAGCTTGAGTAATCTTTCTAAATCTTGTTTTATAAACAAAGCGCCTCTCAAGGCCAAAATGTGGGATATAACCTTTAAAAGGACACTATTTTGGTTTTGCTTTACCGATATAATCTGCTTCGTAAATCCGTGCAGGACAGGCTGCTGCTTGGCAAATGTAACAACCCATAAAATGAACATCAGGGTTTTTGTTTTATGAGAGAGGCTCTTCTGTGTTGCTCCATCCAAGTAGTATGAGAAACTTCAAGTTACACGGAATAAGTCTGCAGTAGTATCCCCTCTGTTGTGGAACCACCAGCACCCCAGTTGGGGACTTCTTGGGTATGCCTTATGGTGTGCGAAGGAGCTGTGCACTGTAGCCCCTCTCGTTGCACTAAACTGAAACATTGGAAGGAGCCTCTGGAAGACAGACATACGGAGGCTATTCACACGCCTATGCAAGAGCAGGCGAAGGGAGCCCAGCCCGGTTTTGCATGTGCATGTGAACTGCTGGGATTGCGTCTGATCCCCGCGGCACCACGGTGGCAAACCCGCTTGTGAACAGGGCCGGATTAAGCTAGTGTGGGGCCTGTAGCATATGTTATGAAGGGGCCCCAAAATAAAAAAATGCACATAAATATTGAAACATAAATTATTTACTTGCATAGTAAAGTAATTCATTTTTTTCATTTGCCTAGTGTCCCCCCACCAACCACCCCATGTCTCCACTCAGCTGAGCCAGCCAGTCAACAAACTTTGCAAAACACCCCCCCCCACACACACACACACACTTTTGCGACTCCTGACCGTGGGTTCTCCTTTGGAGTTATTTTCACAAAGAGAAAGGGGGTGGGGAACAAAACTCTGAATGTTTAAATTAAAAGGTTCTCAGGAGTTCTGTACTTTGAGAAATCTGAACCTATTAGCAATTGTGGCACACAACAGTGGATGTTTGATTCCAATGTGTGCAGAACATATTGGATCCCAGCAGCCATCACATTAAAAGGGCCATTTGACAATATTAAGAATATATGTTTAACCTCTTGTGCAAGCCTGACAGGAAAGCAGATGTATATTTAAAATAGTTGATGCATTGCAAATGAATGTGATTGTGATGAGGTGCATTAGCAACTTCCATGAAAACAGAAGTATCCAAAAGACAATCTTTTGGCAGGAGGCACAGCCTCTTTCAATCTAAATTACACTAACATGCTTAATATTAAAAGGAGGAAATGCACAAATCATTCAGTGCAACCCTAAGCATGTTTACTCAGAAGTAAGTCCCACTGAACTCAATGAGCCTTACTCTCTAGTAAGTGTGTTTAGGTTTGCAGCCTCCGTTTATCTTTGTACAATTTCAATGGGCATCCCAATGTAAAGCTAATGAAGTTGGCAACGCAGCAGTAGTTATTTCAGTTCTAGAGGAGAGGAAAGGAGCTCACCTTAAATTTGGCAGTTCCTTGAAAAACAATGACCACAGATTCCCTCCCAACAGCACTAGATACTAAAGGAGGATATAAGTGACCTTACCCAACAAGACCATAATATAATCTCCCTCCAAGCTCCCCTCAATTGATCCGCTAAACTTTCAGACTCCTCTTGCCGTGCATCTGAGTTACTTCCGGCTTTCTTTTTCCTCTTAAAGGTACACATTCTCATTGTTTATCTTTACCCTCTCCCAGTCAGTCGGAAAACGCTGGCAACATTCAAATAGCATCTTCTTTAGCTTCCTTTCTTCCGCCCAGCATTAATAGTTAGTTGTTTTTTAATCTAAACTGCTTTTATTTCTTTTACTCTTTCTGTGTATGTTTTCCTGCCAGGAAGACCTTGCTTAAACGCCCTCTAGGGAGGCGAGAGAATGGGCAGCAGCAGGCAATGAGGAGAGTCAGCAGAGAGCACCAAATAGAGAGCAAAAGAAGGGGCAGGCGTTTAAGCCAGGCATGCGGGGCCCTAGAAAACGCGGGGCCCGTAGCAAATGCTACATTTGCTACTATGTTAATCCGACCCTGCTTGTGAATCCTCCCCTCAAAACAAACGAGTGCTTTCCTAACCCTATTTTTCCAGTCTTGTGTCAGCTGCAGCTGCTTGCAGGCTTGGGGGTGGGGGAGGGGGTGGGGAGATCCCAATATTTGAGCTCCAGGGGGCAGGGCAGCTTGTCCTGGAACCCCCTGCTCTCAGCGCTGTTGGCAGGATCCAGTGTTAATCTGGGCAGGTGATCCACCCTCGCAGTTAGGAAGAGCTGCTCATCTGCTGGGAAGGTACATCTAACCCACCTTCCCAGCAGCCTGCTCTGGAGCCCTTCTCACCGCTCATGAGAAGAGGCTCACTATGTTCAACAGCTCATTGTGTCTATTTCAACCCAGATCCGTTCATCATCTTGCAGAGGTGGTATGATGGGCTTTTCAGACCTTAGCTGGCTGGCCATAGAGTACGTTTTCTCCAGTAACAAGCTTATTCTGTATATTTAATTTTTCATGTTTCTCTTGACCAAAGTACACGTGGTGGACATAATGTTAGACCTGCTAGATCCAAAAGGTATAGATAAGATATGTGCATTCCTTTGGATACTGGTGGGAAATCATTCACAACAGGCTATCTATCTATCTATCTATCTATCTATCTATCTATCTATCTATCTATCTATCTATTTTCCAGTTCCGTGTTTCTTGGCAGATAAGACATTGTAGAACTTCAATTGGCCTGACCCACTTTCATTTTTTCTTATCCCCAACAGGGATCAAATCTACATGTTAAATACGAATATGACCAATATAGTTTTCAACAAAAAAGTTCCCAAAGTGGTTTACATAGATAAAAATAAAAGGGTTCACAATCTAAAAAAGAAACATAAGATATACATCAGCAACAATCATTGGAGGGATGGTGTGCTGGGGATGGATAGGGCCAGTTGCTCTCCCCCGCTAAATAAAGAGAATCACCACTTTTAAAAGGTGCCTCAAGTGGCACAGCGGGAAAATGTTTGACTAACAAGCAGAAGGTTGCTGGTTCGAATCCCCGCTGCTACTATATTGGGCAGCAGCAATATAGGAAGATGCTGAAAGGCATCATCTCATACTGCACGGGAGAAGGCAATGGTAAATCCCTCCTGTATTCTACCAAAGACAACCACAAGGCTCTGTGGGTGCCAGGAGTCGAAATCGACTTGATGGCACACTTTACACCTTTGCTCAGTTAGCAGGGGACATGAAGGTCTTTGTACAGTTTGTAATGTAACTGGCATACATGTGAGTGGCTAAACACCACCTGCCTCAGATCATTGGGTGTCCCTGGAAATAAGGGGCTTTAAAAAAATAGTTCTGCATTATGACAGTGCTGCACCGGAAAGCCCAGCTGTGATCTTAGTGTCATAGAGGCAAGGCTACCTGGGCCTTGGTGCTGGGCCCTGAGGGAGGGCAGTTGAGTAGGAGGGTCACCTGCTTGCTTTCCATGGAGCAACAACCAGGTCAGAGGCAACTGCTGTTGCCCTGCAAATTCCTGCTAGCATTCCACTGCCTGAAGTGAGATCATGCCCCAGAGTCTTTCACATTATCAAGTGAAGTAAGGCCATGACCCTATTTCCTTGGATGGTACATCAGTATGAAAGCTAATTGGCCTCCTCTTGCTTTTGTGAGCTAAGACACCAAAGGGCTGGGTCTGAATGTGACAGGTATATGTACATGCTTACAAGTGTATTTTTGACTGATTGTACGTGTGATCATTTAAAATGGGTACACAACAAGCCACCTAATGGCGCAGCTGGGAAGCAACTTGCCTAGGGAGCAAGAGGCTGTCAGTTCAAATTCCTGCTGGTATGTTTCCCAGACTATGGGAAACACCTATATCGGGCAGCAGCAATATAGGAAGGAGCTGAAAGGCATTATCTCATACTATGTGGGAGGAGTCACTGGTAAACCCCTCCTACCAAGAAAACCACATGGCTCTGTGGTCTCCAGGAGTCAACACTGACTTGACGGCAAAATCTTTACACAACTCAAATGCTGCAGTGGGCCAGAACCGACCATGACTTGGTATGTAGGGGTCAAGGTCCATTTTCAGCACAGCACATTAATTACTATATTAAAATTAATTATTCATCAAAGGAGTTGTTAGTTTGCAGCACCCCCACCCCCCATCAAGGGACCTACAATTTTTAACCAGGGTTATTGGCCAGAAAGTAGGCCCTGTCCTTATTCAATGGGGTACGTGGAGTACATGGCAGCCCCAAACAAATGCCAAGTCCTCTCCTCTTCTCCTCTCCCTAAATTGCTGTTGCTTTCAAGCTGCAATCCTAGGCATGCTTAATTGGGAGTAAGCCTCTCTGGGTACACTATGGGACATATTTCCAATTAAGTATGCATAGGATAGCACTGTAAGGCAGTTTCTAGCTGCTGTGTTGCTGCCGGATATTCCTACCGGGGGTGGGCAGAAAAAAAGTTCCTGTGGGCCACATCTGGCCCCTTTACCTTATGTTGTGCAGGCCTGATTTAAAAAGGGAACCAGGGTACAGGCCCCCTTAATAGTCAGAGCAGATTCCAAAGCCACAGGAAGAGTGGGGAGGCAGTACTGCCTTGATGTAGTTCTTAAGTTCATCTGCTTTTTTAATGTTGCAGCCAAAAAACACTCCCTGCCCTGCCTTGCCACCTCGTCCTGAGGAGATTTTTGCCATCCCATACCCACTGAAATAATGTGCTAATTATGTAATGGTTTGTCAGGCAAAGCTGATGCTTGGAAAACTATGCTGTATCAGGCAGAGTGCTGGACACACCCAGTAATCTGAAATGAACACAGGTATAATGGAGCTGTAGCCCTCAGTTGTGGAGTGAGCCTGGCTTGCTAATTTCACAGCTGAAATGATAGGCAGGTATATATATACCAGCAAACATGAATGCTGGCATTGTCTTCTTTCCCTCCCCCCACTCACTCCCATGCTTCAGATGAGCTGCCTTCTTTTTTCTTTTCTTTTCTCAAGGGACAGATGAATTTCAGGAGTTCATTTTTTGCTTTATATATTTTGGTAAGAAAACCTCTTTAAAGTGAAAAACCCTTAGCCACAGCACTACTCTGGGGTCTCTAACCTGTGCACATGCCCTCGTGTTGGATATACTGTATTCAAACATAGCCTAAACTTAGCCACAGACATAAGGTCCTGGACAATGAAGCGGCTTCCCAGGCATACCTTGAATTGCCCTCCAAGGTCTTAGCAGCTGCAAGATGTCAGTGTTGCATTCTGTGATCACCGAGAGCATTCGGCAGAATCGGCATGCTTCTGCCAAAAATAAACATTTATTTGTTTCTTACCAAAAGAAATATTTCCCCAACTGAGCCCTGAAATCGAGACTTTCAAGTCACTCTTTGGGTCACCTTTGGATCACCCTGTGACTTTTAATATCAGCCACAGGTGAGAAACTAGTTTCTCCCTTCATTAGATTTCCATAGTGAGACAACAATGGATGCAGACCAGATGCCAGCTGGTGATATTCTGCTGCTGATGTAATTGCTGTTTGGTCTGCAAGAAGGACGCACAGGAGGCTTTTCAAGCACAGAGCTTGCTGACGCTTGCTACAGGTCTCTGTTTCTCAGTTGCTGGCTCATGAGCATTTTCTTTGAGGATAACTTGTTGAGGGGAGGAGTTCTGGGCCGCTCCCTCTGCTTCAAGCAGCCAGATGCTTGAGGCCTGACTCAGAAGGGCGGGGAGCTGGTTTTGAAAGCCAAGAATAGACCAGGCTCTGCAGGAAAAGGGAACAGAATTGCATGTGGCACCAGTGCACGCAGCAGCTAGAAGTGCTTGGTAGTTACAGACAGTAAACATTTTCTACAATTGGTGAGCTAGTTGGGTTTTTTTGTACTTGGTTTGTGCTGAATTGTGGAATGTATCTTCCAAATGCACCTTTGCTTGAATATTGGATCTCTTGCTCTGCTTTCAGATTAAATCATTTTGCAAACATATACCCAAATCTGGAAAAATGATTATTTTTAGTACTCTTTTTCTTTTGCTGTGTAAACTGCCGTGATAACTTCTTTTTGTTGAAAGGTGTTTTATAAATGTTAGTAATTTTTGTGGTGGAGAAATATGGAAAGCTGTGTCCCCCTTCTGGAAGGGGGCTAGAAGAGATCTTCTCTTCAACATTTAATTTAATATAGGGATTATTAAGGAGGATATGGAGATTGCAGAGAAGCTAAGCAAATTATTTGCTTCTGAATTCATGGCAGAGAATGCTGAGCCTGAACTGAGCTTCCTGGGGACAGAGGCTAAAGAACTGAGTCAGAGGTGACGAAAAATGATCTTCTAAACTGTCTCAAAAAAAAGAAAACTAACAAATTGCCAGGGCCAGATGGCATCCACCTGAGAGTCTTTAAAGAAATCAAATTTGAAATTGCTGGCCTTCTCGCAAAAATATGTAAATTGTCCCTACAATCAGACTCCATATCAGAGGATTGGAAAGTAACCAGTGGAACACCAATTTCAAAAAGGGATCTGGGAGATTACAGGCTGGCTAGCTTAATGTATGTGCTGGGCAAAGTGATGGAATGTATTCTCAAGGATAAATTTGTTAAGCATATAGAAGAACAGGCCCTGCTGAAGAAGAACCAGCATGGCTTCTGCGAAGGTAAATCTAGCTTCACCAATCTTTTGGAGTTCTTTGAGTGTGTCAACCGGTGTATGGATAAAGGTGATCCAGTTGACACAGTATTCTTGGACTTTTGACATAGTTCCTCATCAAAGACTCTTGAGAAAACTTAACAGTCATGGGATAAGGGGACAGGTTCATGTGTGGATTGGTAACTGGCTGAAGGACAGGAAACTCAGGGTAGGTATAAATGGACAGAATGGAGGAAAGTAAGAAATGGGGCCAAACAATTTGCTCATTACTGACAAAAGGAAGTATAAGGATATGTGGTTTATATTCTCTTGCTTCTGTTGGAGGCTTTCCTAAGGTTCTAGTACTTGCAAGTTTCTTAGATGCTTGACCTGTTTATAAGGACATGCTATTTTTGCCCTAAACACTGGCCAGTGTATTATCAGCACCCACAGCTGACTGATGTGTCTTCCCTTACTGTATTCTCTGAAGTTTTATGACCCATATTTAGGATTGTTAGGTTGTTAGATGTCCTTTAGGCTCATGAGAGCCAGCGTGGTGTAGTGGCTAGAGTGCTGGACTAGGACTAGGGAGACCTGAGTTCAAATCCCCATTCAGCCATGATACTAGCTGGGTGACTCTGGGCCAGTCTCTCAGCCTGACCTACTTCACAGGGTTGTTGTGAGAAGAAACCTAAGTACGTAGTACACCACTCTGGGCTCCTTGGAGGAAGAGCGGGATATAAAATGTAAATAAATAAAATAATAAATTCCTGTGTTATCATGGCTCC
The DNA here is from genome assembly GCF_027244095.1 of Hemicordylus capensis. Taxonomy (NCBI): domain Eukaryota; kingdom Metazoa; phylum Chordata; class Lepidosauria; order Squamata; family Cordylidae; genus Hemicordylus; species Hemicordylus capensis. Next base: position 150,370,114 of record NC_069657.1, read on the forward strand.
ATAAAGCATCACGTTTGCCTATATTTTCATCTTTCCATAAATCATGAATGCACTTTATTTTAGAGATTGTGGTTCCAAAATGCCTCATTAAAATTTTTTTGATGTGCCACCTCTATTGTAGCCCTGACCCGGCAACTTTTTTCCTAATGTGAACCATTTCATTGGCTGTTAGTACTGCTTGAGGAAGACTGATTCCGTTTACTTATACCTTTTATAGAGTTGAAGGTCTTGGCATTACACTTTACAATCGCTTTTGGCTTGTGACTCTTTATTATCCCTTCCTCTTTGTCCCTATTATGGTTTGATCAGACGAAATATTTTGAAACACTCCTAGTAGCCCTAAGATCTTTTGGTTCTAATTGAGGAGACTGTCATTCTAGCCAGCTAGCAAATGAATATGGGCTGGTTACATATTACATACACACAGGGATACCATGTGCCCTAAACACACACACACACACACACACACACACACACACCAAAAGTTAGCTGTGCAGCTGGAAAAGAGGAAAACAATTTTTGTGCAAGCTTCTAAGATCACCAGATTACTGTAACTTTCTTTTTTGTGATAACTGTATGAATCGTCATAGTACCTACAGAAAGAGTCCAATTTCCTTTGTCCATGAGGCAGTTTAACTAGTGAAACATAAACTAATATTTGACAGATAATTATGTGAAAGTTAGGGACCCTGCAACCTTGCTTTGGAAGAGCCCAATTCTTCTGACAGGTAGTACATTTTCCCTAATATTGCCTAAAAATCTCTCTTTCTTGACCGCATCCTCCTCACATGGCCACAGAAAACAAGGAAGAACTCTCCCTCTGCACCAGCCTTTCATTTATTATTAAGCTGTTAATCATGGCCTCTCCTCAATTGTTTCATCTCCAACTTACTAGAAAACAGTGTGACCTGCTTGATTTATTTCTTGCTAGTGGCAGATGCCTTCCTCTCTGTGCTCTCAGACTTTCCCTTGAACCAGTGCTGGATTAAAGGGGGAGCACTTGCCAGGCCCTCGATGATAAAGAGGACCCATTGGCTGCCTGAAATCCTCCTGAGCTTTTTGAGGCAGGGGTCAGGCACACCGTAAATGGCAGTCTGGCTGGCCATCAGGAGGCTCTTTCCTGGCTGGCAGGCCTGTGGGTGGGCGGGGCTTGCACAGAGGCCTCTCTTCCTGCCTGGCGGCCGCATGGGCAGAAGCTGAACTTAAAGAAGGGAGGCAGAGCTGCCTCAGGACTCAGTCTTGTTCAAGCCCTCCTCCTTGCCACCGCCTCCTTCTTGTTTCCTTTGCCTGGCTGCCTCTTCCTCCAACTCAGAGACATTAATCATCATCATGATCGTCATTTGTTAGCTGCCTCATAACAAATTGTTCTCTGGACAGCTCATAACACAGCATTAAAACATCCAGCAAAAACACACAACACAACACATTGGTGTGAACATGGTTTGTCCCTGGGTCCGCCTCTTAGTCAAACAGATTCATTGGGAATTATGTAGAGGCTTTATTGCTACTGCAGTTTAGCAATAGGTAGTCAATAGGCTTACGCTCTCAAACTGATTACCGTTTGGTTACAGGTGCATCTTACACTTATACAAACAATCTGAATGATGCTGACACCCTAGACATAGTATACGTGACAATAAAATGGTGGTCTAAGTGTCTAGTACACATGCGAATGATTCATTGTTCATCTGGTGATTACTCCTTATTTGGTTAAATCCTGTTTTCTTAACTGTCAGCGAAAAACAGTGAGAACCTTGTGAGAACCAAGTTTCATAGATACAATTTAGTGGAGAGAGATAATGACGTTGATCATGAGAGGCAGTGATGTCCCTGAGCTGGGCTGGGGTTACTTTAAGTTAGAATGAGGTATTCTGGGCAAACATGGAGTTTCCTTGGTTTTCTAAACACATCAACATGACATCACAACACCTCCCCCACCCCAATACAAAATACAATACAAAATTTAATTTTTGTCCGTTGTAAAAATCAACATTTAAAAGGCCGGAGTAATCTAATAATAAACTTTTAAATTTTTATTTAAATAATAGACATCCAGAAGGGAGAGAGAGGTGTGTGTGTGTGTGTGTCTGTGTCTGTGTATGTATATGAAAGAGAGAGACTACTGGGCTTGTGTATGGGTTACTACTACTACTTATATACCACTTTTCAACAAAAGTTTCCAAAGTGGTTTAGACAGAAAGATAAATAAGATGGTTCCCTGTACCCAAAGGGTTCATCCCTGCCCCCCAACACTTTGTATATTTCCAGGATGGCTTAGCCTAGAACTTTGATATCTGGCGTACATTTAAGGCCGGGTGGGAGGGCTCTGCATATTTAATTTGAAATGGATTGGTTAGTTAGTCGATTTTAAATATTTTTTTTAAAGTCTAAAAAGTCCTATAAGTGGCTTGTATCATGGAAGAAAATTGCAAAAACTTCTAGAATTGAAGCTCCCCACCCCCTTGGACCATGATTCTACCCCAGTGTGGCAGAATCTGCCCTTTGCCTTCAGAAAAAAGGTAAAGCACTTTTTGCCCCACCCCTTACATCTTCTGGAATACTACTACTTACTCTTGTACGATCATGTTGAGATGCTATGTGCACTGGGAATAAGGCAAGTATCATCGTGGCGTGATTGTGCAGGAGTATTTATTTATTTATTGTTAAATTTATACCCCGCCTTTCATTAAGAAAATCTCAAGGCGGCTCACAATAAAATTTAAAAACACGGTTATAAATATTGAGCTAAAAAGTATAAAAACAAATCTGATTAAAAATAATAATAATAAATTAAAAACACAAGGATAAAAACAGTACAAAATACAAGAAGCAGCAGTGGAGACAATAATATAAAAGCCTGGGTAAAACGCCATGATTTGACAAGTTTTCTAAAAACTGTGATGGAGACTGAGGAGCGGATACCCACTGGGAGAGCATTCCAGAGTCTGGGGGCAGCAACAGAGAAGGCTCTGTTCCGAGTGCACGACAACCTAGCCTCCCTCATTGTCGGCACCTGGAGCAGCGCCCCCTCAGATGACCTTGTCAAGCAGGCAGCAACCCTTGGGAGCAGGCGGTCCCTCAGATACCCCGGGCCCAAACCATTAAGGGCTTTAAAGGTCAAAACCACCACCTTGAATTGGACCCGGAAATGAACTGGCAGCCAGTGCGACTCTTTCAGAATGGGTGTGATGTGCTTCTACCGGGTAGCTCCAGATAAAACCCTAGCTGTTGCGTTTTGCACTCATTGCAGTTTCCAGACAGAAAGGGCTCTGTCCTCTCTCCTTACCCTCAAATCTACCTCTCCTAGTTTTTTTATTTGCTTTCATATCATGAAACATTTGTGCCATTTCTCTCTCCCAGGAAGAGAAATGTAAGGGAGGGTTTTGAAATGCAAGGGAGGGCAAGAAGGATAGTACATACTCTGGCAGGGCTTCCACTTTTAATTCTATCCCTCCTGGGGCTTTTGTAGGTAGGCCAACATTAGATCAACATTCATAGCTGATCAGCATCAATTAGACCACACAATAGGACTGTGAGGGCAAAGAAGTCTCTGACGAAACTTGCACCCTTTGCATAGATAATCCTGTTCATTTGCTTCAGTGTTATTTGATACAATGCTGTTTGTTATGCAACATTTTATTTTCAACTTTCCCCATCATGGGACTCAAGGTGGTGTACACATCAGGATTCCCAGACAGTAGCCCACCCAAGCACTGACCAGACGTCGATAATCTTGACTTCAGCATGGTGTCTCCATCATGTGACCTCAGACCATGCCATTACCAGTGGGTAACCGGTAAACCCTCCCTTACAGTCAATCTTTTTCTAATCAAACTAGACAGCCTCTGTGTCAGGGCTCTTTTTAATGTGCAGCTTGACACAAAACATAAAGCGTTTTTTTTAAAGCAGTTCTGAAAACATTTGGGCAGTTTAATAACTGATGCAGAAATTGTACTATTCTAGATGATGTGAAAAGTAACTGATACCAATAAGAAAAGTCAATGGTTCAGGTTCCTCTAGAACCTAGACCCTGATTCAGCATGCACATTTCTCCTCTTCTTGTCAAATATGCTTCCTGGAGATTCCACTGCTACTCCCCAAGGTCTTCTCACCAATGAATACTGCACTCTCCTGCAACAGTGCTGTTAAATTCCCAGTTCTGTGGATTTCCTCCCACTTGATTTAGGCTTCTCGTGTTTGACTTTAGGTAACAAAGTATGTGGCTTCTCGGATTTGACTTTAGGTAACAAAGTATGTGTACACAGGTGAGGAAAATGCACAGGTGTGCTGTTGTGACACGTGTTACACACTCAGTTAATGTTCATATACCATTAGGCAGTTCTGAGTTTTTTCTCTCTCTCTCTTTTGAAGCACCCTGCTATTTTTCATAGACTCTCCCATTTGAGGAACAGAAACATCAGATTTCCTAAAGCAGGGCCTCTGAAACTGGGGTGCCCAGATGTTGGGCTACAACTCCCATCACCCCCAGCTGGTGAGATGATGGGAGTTGTAATCCATCAACATCTGGTGACCCAAGTTTGAGAACCCCTGTCCTAAAGAGAATGAGGAGCAATGTTTGTGTACTTTCAAAGAGATGCAGAAGAGAACCCAGGGGTTTGGACCCCCATATATCCCAGTCTTAAGCCCTTTTTGTTTTCCAGTGTTTTATGAATGAGATGCCTTTCAAAAGGAACAATTTCCTGGCTGCAGTGCTCAATCCTTGCAAAGAAATTCACGGAAATTACTGACCCATGTAATCTTTTCGTTTTGTGCTTGTACACACCTATCTATATTTAGTCATGTGTAACTTCTCAGTGACCTGAAAAGGAGGAGAGGGAAACAATATTTTCTTCTGGTTTAGGAAAGCTCCCCACCCCTTGCTGCCTGAGCAAGTCTACCAGCTGAATGCCTATACAAATCTGGAATTGTCCCACCCAGGGGAAAACCAAGATCAAAGCACCTGCTCTTGGCACATGTAAAAGCATGACACATGCAGAACTAGGGCCAGAAAGTAGGCATGCATTTGATCTGAGCTCACCCTGAGGTGAAGTAATATTTGTGGTCAGATATTAGGAATCTCTCTGTTGTAATCAGCATGGTGCACAGTGAATTCTGGGTTTATCTGTGTGCGTTAAGTCAAGGAACCAGATGTCTGTCCACAGATATAGCTATCTCTGATGATCAGAGTCTCCAGAGTGTTCATAGTTATCGTTATTAGTACTTTTGTGCTAGTCTGCAGCCTGAAAGAGAAAAGCTGAGGTCTAAGGTGGAAGTTATTGCAAGAGGCTTCTTGAATGTCAAAAATACGTGTTGGCCTCAGACACAGAGAGACACAGGTGCGCTCTCTCACTCTTGCTCACTCATAACTGCCATATTTTAGCTTCTAACCCACATACTCACAATCATTTATTTGATAGGAGCCGTAATGCTACTGTATAACGAATCATCTTTAAGTCCAGAGTAGACTTCAAATTCTTTTTTGCTTTTCCACTGCACACATTCAAAAGGACCATCCTGGGAGATTATACATATGTGCAATAGGTTAAAAAATAATTCTGAAATAAAGTTCTTCCCAGACTGGTATCTTTGAGGAGCAGTTGGTAAAATCTGAGGCAAGAAGAAAGTGGTTATGTATCTTAAGGAGTTTGCTGCCACTTTAAGAAGCAAGTCCAAAAGTTCTGGATGAGAAGGCCATATGAATGAACTGGAGGACGTGCTTTTAGTTTTGTAAGTGAAGCTCCTGTGACTGGTTGCAACTGTATGATCTCCTGGGGGCAGTGGGGGGTGGCTGAACAGCCTTGGGCCTCGATCCACTAGAGATGGTCTGTAGGTGTTGGGCAACCCTGTAGGCTGTGGGGCAACCCTGACCTTCAATCTGCTGACTGACTCTCTTGTCAGGGAGCCCCTGGTGGCACAGTGGTAAAACTGCCGCCCTGTATCCAGAAGGTTACAAGTTCGATCCTGACCAGGGGCTCAAGGTTGACTCAGCCTTCCATCCTTCCGAGGTCGGTAAAATGAGTACCCAGAATGTTGGGGGCAATATGCTAAATCATTGTAAACCGCTTAGGCTATAGAGCGGTATATAAATGTAAGTGCTATTGTCAGTAGTTGCTGGCCAGAATTGCATCTCACTGGTGTTTGGTTCTCTCCTCTCCCACCAGCAGCTGAACATGTTTTGCTGTGTTAGGCTACAAGTCTGCAGCCAGTAATTTTTTATTTTTTACATTTTATATCCCGCTCTTCCTCCAAGGAGCCCAGAGCGGTATACTACATACTTAAGTTTCTCCTCACAACAACCCTGTGAAGTAGGTTAGGCTGAGAGAGAAGTGACTGGCCCAGAGTCACCAAGCTAGTATCATGGCTGAATGGGGATTTGAACTCGGGTCTCCCTGGTCCTAGTCCAGCATTCTAACCACTACACCACGTGTTCTTCTGCCTAGCCTGCTGCCTTCACTGGTCGCCCCCTGGAAACTGGTATGTCTTCATTTGCCACCTTAAAAGCAAGTTTAATACTGAAAAGAAAAGATTAAATAATGAAAAATATGTCCCCTCTGGGTTATTCTAAGCCCTTCTATATATTTTCATGTGTGTGTGTAACTATAGCCCTTTCATTTTATGGAGATACAGGAAAAACATGCTGGCACAGTACTCTATCCAATTGCTCTTGAAGACGTGAACTTATGCAGCAAACCACCACCCTGCCCTGGTGCCCCACTTCTTTCAGTGTCTTGGCCATCTGCCAACAGCACAGGGATGGGACCTGCATCCCACTCTCAAGGGCTTTCAAGGCAAATTGAATTAAGAACTACAAGCAAATAATGTTTCGATCTGTTATGGATATCAGAAGGGCCCTGCTGGATCAGACCAAAGGTCCATCTGTTCAAGCATTCTGTTTCCCATAGTGCTTAACCAGATGTGCTGCTAGATCAGAGCAGGGCCCAGCATCCATCCTGCTTCCTCCAATAGGAAGCCCACAAGCAGGGTTTAAGGCACCAGCCCCCTGCAACTGATATTCACTGGCATACTTCCTTGGAACTCCAGTACTTGAAACATGCATATAGTATTCTCTCTCATTTTTAGCCTACTTTCCAGTAGGCTTTTGAGATCACCAGGCATTTCGTGTGTCCATGTCCCCCCCGCCCCCATCAACTTGCAACACCTGGACCAGTATGAACCAAATTGTGTACAGTTGTAGGGACACATAGTGACACCTCAACGACATAGATTGTGATGATGGCATCCACCCAAATTCAAGATGGAAGATGCATAAACTTTTGAGGTGCAAGTGGGCTAACTTGTGAACTGCCTAACTGATTTGAACCAAATTTGCTAAAGCTATAGGGACACATAAGGATGCCACAATGGTGTAATTTGTGATGATGTCATCCACCCCAATCCAAGATGGCAGATGTGTGAACTATTTGGGCACAAGTGCACTAACTTGTGGGCTGTCTAACCAATTTGAATCAAATTTGGTACAGTTGTAGTGAGTGACACACAGCAACACCTCAGTGGTGAGGTTTGTAATGATGTCACCCACCCCAATCCAAGATGGTGGACATGGGAATATTTGAGGTGCAAGAGATCTAACTTGTGGATCTCAATTTGAACCAGATTTTGTCCAGTTGTAGGGATAGTGAAAGGAAAGTAGGCAGATTAGTTCTTACTAGAACAACGTTAAAAATGCTTTCAGGTGATAGAGGTGCCACTCATCTGTGTCAAATGCAACCACAGAAAACTAGCCTGAAATGCTTTTTAAGCTTTGCAAATAATTGTGGGAAGCATTACATTTAATCCATCATAAAGAATTATGTATATGTATAACTGAAAGAAAAAGAGAGAGAAAACGATTTTAAAAACCCCTTAAGCATTGACTTTAACATGCAATAAACATAATCTCACCCCCCCCCCGCAAAGCAGTACCTTCTAAGGTAGTGCTTTGGTAATTATATTTCTTCAAAACATGATAAATTCATCACAACCTTTAGTTGGAATAAAAATTCTCAAAAAATAATAATGGGGCTGGGGGAGGCTGTCTGCCCACCTCCTTGATCACCCCCCCCCCATATTCTACTGTTCTCTTCCCTCCCTGCACCTAGAATACAAGATGGGAGCTAGAATGTCTCCCTTCATCTTCTAGAACAGGAGTCCCCAGAGGTTGTTGACTACAAACCCATCATCTCCAGCCACAAAGGCTATTGTGGCTGGGAATGATGAGAGTTCAACAACATCTGGGGACCCAAAGTTTGGGGGCCTCTGTTCTGGAAGACCTAGTCAGGAGGAGGAGTGATGGCTACTCACTTTCTCCTTCCTAATAAATCTAAAGCCTTTAGGCTTGGTTTGAATATGCAGCAGAATGAAGAGGGAGAGTGAACTATCACACTTCCAAATGCAGGTGGTGCATGTCCTTTTAAAGATTGATTTATTTATTTTACAAAAACTCCCTGTGAGTTTAAAAAAACAAAGCAAAAATGAGGGCATTAGGGAAAGGTTTTAGTTCAGTTCACTCCTTAGAATGGAAACTAGCACATCAGAGGTAAAGTTTGTTTTCATAGAAGGGAAATATTGGGGAAATATTTGTCCCCTGCTTGTCATACAGTAAATTCTACCTCCCCTTTCTGCTGCAAGTGCAGGCTAGGACTGAAAAAGCAAAAACGGGACCCCTGGGCAGCTTTCATAGCATCTTTATGGAGACTGAGTGTGGCTTCCCTCTCTCACAGGGAGAAGAAGCAAGAGGAGCGCCTGCCCAGCTGAGCAAACAGTGGCAGAGCTTGCGGTTCTCTGGGCTGTGGTATAGGATTAAAAAAAAAAAAAAGCAAATGCAGCAGAGTTAAGGCCGTAATGGAGCTAGTATATATTTATTGACTACATCTAGATCCTGCCTTACCTCCAACAAGCTCAGAGTGATGTTCCTGGTCTCCCCATCTCATGGTCTCACCACCACACACTTTATCTGCTCAGCACCCTGTGTGGTAGAATAGACGGTGTGACTGGCCCAAGGTCACGCAGTGAGCACATGGCTGAGGGAAGCTGAACCCCGGTCTCCTCTTCAGTCAAACCATCTAACCACTACACCACACTGGCTAGTAGGACTTCTGCTTGGTTTTTCCTCCTGCCTGACCCCCAGCAAGCGGCGGGGGAGGAACAGGAAGAGAAGACAAATCCAGCCAGCTTAAATGCTGCATTTATAATGAGAACCTTGTTTATGATAAGAGTCTGGAGGCAGTATGTGGGACTCCCCACCTCAAGAGAAAGAATACCCAGCATGCAGCCTTCAAAACAAAGGAACTTGATTCAGGATGGGGGTATACCTGGCTGTTGCTCTCATACTTTTAGGGAGGGAGACGAAAACCCACACACGCCTTAGGCTGTCCTTCAGGGAAGGGCGCTTGTGACATAAATATTTGCACCTGGGCACTCTATTGGTTGCTTGGATGAAATTCCTACTCTCCCGAAGTGAATGCTTGTAGGTATCTCTGCTGTATTAATGTTTGTCAAGGCTCATACTTTCAATACTCTAGGAATTGTGTTGTGATGAAACTGGTAATTATGTGCCAATTGTCTGGAGAAAGGCCTAGGTCCCTTTCTCCAGAATTACCCTGTAACAAATATTGAGTTGCAAACATACGGATGTGCCTATAACAAAAGTAAGACTATATCCCAGGCCAAAGGTGTAGGGCTTTTAAATATCTTTGCCTTGTGTTTGCCATATTCAACACAGCATCCTTCTAAGAGGATCAATTGAGTTCCACATGTAAGATGTGAACCAAATTAGCAATTATTTCTCCTTATTATTATTTTTCTTCCATGACTGAGGCTGCAGTCCTGAACTCATTTACTAGGAAGTAAGACTCGTTAAACTCAATGAGACTTACTTCTGAGCAAGCATGCTTAGGATTATACTGTAAGCTACGGATGTGCACGAATCTATTTTTGTAATTCGATTCAAACTTGAATCTGATCAGATTCGAGTTGGATTAGACTAGATTCGGATTTGAATCAATTTTAAAAGTCTAGGGGGCACCAAAGTATGGTAGGTATACCACCTACCACCAAATTTGAAGGCAGTGGGGCAATCAATTGATTTTTAATGGATTTTTTAGATTTTAGTGATTTAATATATTTCTTCCATAGGTGGTAATGGAGATTTAAAGCAGCCCTAGCTATATCGTAAGCTTTCCTTTAAAAAAAGAAAGAAAGAAAGAAAGCAGAAACAAAAAAGCTAAGCTCTAGCACTTGTAGAAGTGGAGTTATGGAACAAAATGTGCAGCTACCATTTTTGAAGTGTTTAGACTCTTTGGTGTGTAATGACTTTTCCTCATAATGAATCCCTATTCATTCATTACACACCAAAGAATAAATTTCAAAAATTCTTTAAAAAATGAATTGAATACCTCACTGCCTTGTGGGTGGGGGAATTAGTGGCACCCCATGTGCCAACTACACCCCTCCCAACCCACAAGCCAGTGAGGCTACAGAGTTTATCCTAGCCAATCCAATCTTTATTACAGTCATTGACCAGAATGCAGAGTTTATATTTTGGGATTTTTCTGAGACTCTTTAATGTGTAATGAATCCTCATAGGGATTGATTATGAGGAAAAGTCATTACACACCAAAAAGTCTAAACACTTCAAAAATAGTGACAGCACATTTTGTTCCATTACTACTTCTACAGGGACTAGAGCTTAGATTTTTTTTTTTTAATGAAAGCTGGTCATTGGGGGAATGAATAAGGGAAACTTGGAACTCTAATCTTGAATTGATTTAACTTGAAACTGGGGAGATTTGATTTGAGCTTGAATTTGGCATGGGGTGACTGGGCAGATTTGTTTTTAGGTCAAATCACTCAACTCAACCAGATTTGCATTGAATCGATTTGACCTCAATAGGATTCGCACATCCTTACGGTGAACCTCTAACATCTCTGTGGGGGTGGGGGTGTAGGATGTGTTGCTTTCCCATGCTAGACTTGCTACAAGTCTGCACATGAGGTCTAAATGCTTCTTAGTCTTTGGACTAAGCTTTGAAGTCCTTCAGCTTTAGAAATTACTCGTGAGCTAAAGCTGAGGCTGCTCTGTTGGCAGCATTAATAAGAGAGTCCTTATCCTCTTCTTCGCTAATAAATGAGCCTGGGGAGCAAAATCGCCCATTCAGTCTGTCCTGTTTTCTTTATAGTTTTCCTTTGGCTCCCCCTGCTGTTTGGTTGTTTTGAAGAAGTGTTTCTGGTCTGATACCACAATGCCCTTGTGTCCTGTTTGTGTAAAAGGTGATGTGGTATCTTTTGGTTAAGAAATGGCCAGAGACAATAACTAGCTTTTACCTCTTTGTTGTTCCAGGTGCTGTGATCCTGCTGAGAGATCATGTCTCATCCCAGTGCTCCCCCAGGCTATGATGACCGGAATCCCCTCTATCCCCCACCATCTTCAGGCTATCCCGTGGGGTATCCTGGGGCCTATCCACAGCCTCCACCATATGGTGGTGGGTACCCACAGCCTGGAGGTTACCCACAACCAGGAGGGTATCCTCCTCCTATGCCTACTGTCCCAATGAACTTTGGTAAGCTGACTTGGTTTCTGGTTGTTGATGGGATACCTTCTGGAATTGGTGGTGGGTGGGAGGACCTAATTTGGTTTAAAACCAAATTAAGGAGCTAGAGAAACCAAACTGGAAAGTTAAGAGTAGGTAAACTTAAAGATTACTCTAAAGAAATGATTGGGGGGTGGGGGGAGCTGGGTAAGTGTGTGTGTGTGTAAATGTTTTCTAGGAGTGCCAAAATTCAGTTTCTGCTCTGCAGAATAGGTAGAGGAATGACTACATGGAGCATAATTTCTGTGATCTGTCTAGACTGTGGTTGGAGCAATGACTAAGCAGAAGATTGGCTGGAGAGTGAATGGGCCCAACAGTGGATCAGTCTCTGGTCCAGTTTAGATGCAGCAACAAACCATAGTTTGTTGAATCAAGATCACTAGAGACACACTATCTTAATGTGAGCGAGTTGACTCTTTACCCTTAAGGAAGATTAAGGAGTGTTGATTTCTTCTATTGTATTGATACATACTTAGGGACAAAGTGTGCATTCTGAACTGCATTGATGAATGTGAGTATGGAGCCATGGTATAGTAAGCAGTTGAATCTAGGTTAGATTAATGTGAAGTTAAAAGGTGTCATCTTGTGTAATGAGAAATTAGGATCAAGAACTGGTATTTATTTTATATCCCTTTAATTTATAAGAGTATACTCAAAGCAGCATGTACTTCAGTTATTTAAAAAAACCAATAATACAAACTCACTGTACAAAAAGCTATCAATAAAACAACCTGAAAACAATAATACGCAGCAACAGGTGAGAGCACAAGATCATGAGAAACAGGAGTAAAATCAAATACCAAATCCATGCCTTGAACACACACATTTTAACTGCTTATCTAAAAATGGAAAGAAAGGAAACATGTTGGATCTCAGTGCCACTACTGAGGGAGGTCCTGTTTCTGGCAGAGCCAGTCCTGAAAGGAGAGGACCTGAAGTGGTTGCCTTAAGTGACGGATTATTGGAGGAGGTGGCGATTGCCGCTGCCCTACCTGCCACCCCCACAGCTGCCTTATTGGCCAGCCTGGTTGTCTTTGCCTCTGCTGTCTGGCTCAACAGCAGCAACACATGCATTAAGCCACTTTATTGTCCTCCCATGCTCACATCATGTGGAGAAGAAGAGAGGGAAAAGGGATAACAGACAATTGGATACTTGGCAGAGCCCAGCATTCGATGGCCCAGAAAAAGTGTGTGCAGGGGGGAGAAAATGAGGATTTCCCCAATGGTAAAATTGTCATTTTTAGTAGGGAGCCATATCTACACAATCCCACTTTATATGCCATGTTTTTAAAAAGGCTTTAAGCTATGATGAGGAATTCTCCTGCCCTTTAATCTGCTGCTGCAACAGGAGTACTGCATGCTAAGAACTAGGGGGGGATGCTCCTCTGAATATTATTCCTCTGCCTCCTGAGACCAAGCTGCTTCTAACCACATAGAGTTGTCCTTGAATAGGTATTTAACACAACATGCTGCATGTGATCAGGAGAATTTCAGAGTTTCAGTGGCTGGCAGCTACTCAACAATACCATGTTGCTGAGCTTTAACTAATGTGAATGATTGGCACAGAGAGAGCATTAGAGATTGGCTTCAGTGAAGACAAGGGGCTGCTTTGGACAATGCTACTAGTGTAAACCAGAATTTGTAGCATGTGTAGAGAAGCAGTTCAGAGACACCCCCCACTCCCTATGATCACCCCCAGACACACACACACACACCCACTCGGAGAGGACTGCTGGTCTTGTGGTAGCAAGCATGACTTGTCCCCATAGCTAAGCAGGGTCTGCCCTGGTTGCATCTTAATGGGAGACTTGATGTGTGAGCACTGCAAGAGATTCCCCTCAGGGGATGGAGCCGCTCTGGGAAGAGCAGAAGGTATCAAGTTCCCTCCCTGGCTTCTCCAAGATAGGGCTGAGAGAGATTCCTGACTGCAACCTTGGAGGAGCCGCTGCCAGTCTGTGAAGACAATACTGAGCTAGATAGGCCAATGGTCTGACTCAGTTTATGGCAGTTTCCTATGTTCCTATGTGATCAGGGAAAAGCATGCTGGAGTGAGCAGGAAGGAAGTTCATGGTATGCACAAACTTTCTTGTGGAGTTGAACTAGTGGGCAAGGTATTGTCTGAACTGGCCCAAACAGTTGCTGGAATCAGTGTAAAGCCAAGTGCTGGTGGGAGACATTTTAGAAAGATGGCTTTATGGTTGTGTGTTCCTTCAACTTTATGTAGTCTGACAGGCTTTCAAGGCATTCTATTCACCCCAGGCCAGGGAGTCTCCTCTGGTTATTGTTCTCCTCATCTAGTGATGGCATAAACATAAAGGTAAAGTTGTGCTGTTGAGTCGGTGTTGATTCCTGGCGCCCAAAGAGCCCCGTGGTTGTCTTTGCTAGACTACAGGAGGAGTTTCCCATTGCCTCCTCCCGTGCAGTATGAGATGATGCCTTTCAGCACCTTCCTATATTGCTGCAGCCCAATATAGGTGTTTCCCATAGTCTGGGAAACATACCAGCGGAGATTCAAACCAGCAGCCTCTTGCTCCCTAAGCAAGTTACTTCCCCACTGTGCCATTAGGGGTTACCAAACCCCTGCTAACTTGTCCAAGAGGCACCTTTTAATGTGGTGATTCTCTTTACTTAGCAGGGGAGAGTAATTGGCCCTATCCACCTGCAGCACAGTACCTCCAGTGACTGTTGCTGGTGTCTGTCTGTCTTACATTTCTGTTTAGATTGTGAGCCCTTTGGGGACAGGGATCCATCTTATTTATTTATTATTTCTCTGTGTAAACTGCCCTGAGCCATTTTTGGAAGGGTGGTATAGAATAAATAATAATTACAATAATAATTAGGTGGCTTGGCATAAACATACTGTGGCATAAATACAATAGGAGCCACACCATCTTGTCTTCTCTTGACAGGAGACAGCTACATCAGTGATGGTACGGGAACCGATGGGAATTTCAATGAAGCAAGCTGGGATGATAAGAAAGTTCGACATGCTTTTATCCGCAAGGTAACTTTATAGGATGGACATCGCATAGTTCCCTTTGTGATCTGTGGATGATCTTCTTGGAGGAAACCAGACACATGAACACTTGGGTTAAAGGAAGAGAGTCTGCAGTGAGCAGTTGTTGGTACTCTGCAAGGGAGTTTCGGCTTGTACTTCTATAAGAGGAGTGCTATCCATGTTCTATGAAAAGAACTGGAACTGAACTTCAGTTACAGGGAGACATCTGGAACTGATGAGCCCAGGATTCTCATCGTGGAGAGAAAAATGGGGTAACAATATAGCTATTGGCCAGTGGCATAGCGACATTGGCAGTGGCCTGTGTCTAAATCTTTTCCTGTCAGCCTCAGCAGCCCCCACTGACTACCTTAGCAGCCCTCTCCACTGCTGCTGCTGGACTTAACTGGCTCCCACTCACCACCATGGCTGCCTTGCTTCCCTTTGCTGGCTGCGACTTTTTATTTTTATTTTATTTTTATTTTTTAATTTCCTGCCTGATTCCAAAGGCTCTAGCCAGTTTACAAAAATAAACACAATTAAAACTATTAAACAACAATTAAAATTTAAAATATTCAAAGATTACAGCAATTTAAAAAATTTAAACAGCAATTAAAAATGTAAAACATTTAGAGATCACTAAAACATTCAGAGATTACTAAAAGCCTGGCTTTAAAAAGTGTCTTCTAAGGTGTCTGTATAATGACATCTTAAGTGGTGCAGAGGGGAAATGCTTGACTAACAAGCAGGAGGTTGCCGGTTCAAATCCCCGCTGGTACTATATCAGGCAGCAGCGATATAGGAAGATGCTGAAAGGCATCATCTCATACTGCATGGGAGGAGGCAATGGTCAATCCCTCCTGTATTCTACAAAAGAACACCACAGGGCTCTGTGGGTGCCAGGAGTTGAAATCAACTTGACAGCACACTTTACCTTTACCTTTTATAATGACATCACTGCCCTGGCTTTAGGACAGTGACACATTATACCTCATCATGACCAGCAAAAGTAAGCAAGTTGGCCATGGTGGTGAACAGAGGCCAGCAGTGGGTGAGGAGGCTGCTAAGACCATCAGCAGGGGGTCTGCTGGCAGTGAGGGCATGTGTGGCGAGCCCCACCTCTCAGTGACCCATGTGCAGAGCGCACACTCGCTCAGTTGTAAATCCACCCTGTAATTATCATTTTGTAAAAGCACTTCACATGTATTATCTTTATATATTCTTTAATTAAAACAATCCTGTTAAGTCAGTGTTGTCCCCATATTGAACACTGGGAGAGCTGAGTCTGAGAGAGTAGCTTGCTTAAGACCACCTAGCAAGTTCATGGCAGAGGCAGAATTCCACTTTGGGCAGGGGCATAACTATAATGGGGCAAGGGGAGACAGTTGCTTGGGGGGGCCCCAGAAGCAAGGCACCTGTCCGGGCTTCCCTGGCCGTATTCATCCTCAGAAATTGATGTGAGTGTTAAGACCTGGAGCTACCAGAACAGCATGTCTTTCTCTAGTACCATTAAATGACTTGCATCGTCCACAATTTACAAAACCTTTAAAAAAATAATTTAGGTTAATGTTCTATTGTGGCACATAGGTGTTATATAAATGTTACTTCAGTGACTGGGGGGCCATTTTAAAATCTTGTCTCTGGGCTCACTCCAACCTTGCTACGCCCCTGACTTTGGGACTTCCCAACTGTAGCCACTATGCTATGCAGCCTATGGATAGGGAACATATTAAACTGCTTTCTACTATCTAGCTAACCATAGGCCATGCTTACTGGCAGCATCTCTTCAGAATTTGATAGGGTCTTTTCCAGCCCTAACTGAAGATGCTGGTGGTGGTGGTGATAATTATTACAAATATTTATGTACTGCTTTTCAGCAAAAATTCTCAAAGTGGTTTACATAGAAAAAGAAATGATTGTTCCCTGTCCCCAAAGTCTTACGACCTGCATGCAAAGCAGCTACCTTTTCCATTGAACAAATAATGCTATTTGTTCCTGTTTGTTTGAAGCTCCCCTTGTCTATGCCTTGGTGTCTTTCAGTTATACAGAACTGAAGGAAGGGCAATTAATTAAAGGAATTAATTAATTAAAGGAAGGGCAATTAAGCACCATAAATCGATTTCCAGATGCAAAGTGAAAAGCAGTTCTGTGGAAATGCATCCCTCACTCTCCCAAATGGATAGCTTGGGGTGCTCATTGCATCTCTTTGGGAGGAGAATTGGGAACAGACTCCTGTGTGCTGCTAAACAAGCTCTGGGCCTCAACAGAATAGGGGGCTTCTGCTGTGGTGGAATTCTGTCTGAATGTTTAAGAGTTGAACGTGCCTGTCCATTCTCCTCCTCTGTGACACCAGGGTCCTTTAAAAATGTCCTGGGTTTCAGAACACAGACTGCTTCCTCTTAGCAAGAAAGGGAAGTGTTGCCATGCTCAGTAGCTAGGGAATGTGCATGTGTGTGAGCAACTGTGCTCTAAATCTTGGCAGGGCCTTGATGGAACCCAAGGATATGGCTCAGAAGGATACAGCCCCCATGAGTTTGAATTCGGCTGTAATACATGGGTGAACATTTCTCGGTGTGCATTTGCATAAACTCACATATGCATAATTATCTTCATTTTCAGGTTTACAGTATTATCTCCTTGCAGCTGCTGGTGACTGTGGCCATCATTGCAGTCTTCACCTTTGTGTAAGTACTTCCCTTTGCGCTTGGAAACCGGTCTTGTTTTTCCTATAGAGATATGTCCATTAAATAATGATGTATTTCCCTTTATTCTTGGAGATGCTCAGAATAGTCATTTTGAGCTTTTGCTAGTGGCCATAACTATTCTGGAGGTAGTATGGCTATTACTGCTGTTGGAATATTATTAGTGGCCACTTAAGAGAGCTAAATGTTAATGCAGTCACTGGTGGTGAGGAAATGGAACTGAGAGTGTCTTTGATAAGCTCTCTTTGTTCTCCCCTCCAACAATGCTAGTGTTAATAAAAGCTATAGTTTTTCATCATGGAAATACTTTTAACTGGAATTGGTTTATCCAGGGAATAGAAATAAGGGTTCTACATGCAACCTTACAACTGTGTGCATTTGAAATTGGGATGTACAACTAAACTATGCACAGCAACTGAAACATGTCCTTCAATTGTACTTTAACTGACCATTGTCCATCTTCTGCTCTGGTTCTAATTCATTTTGATGGTACATGGTAAAAGTTAAGTTTTTTTGAAGTGAGGAAAGGATAAAATTTGAAGAAACCATGACTTAATCTGGCCTGCTCCATGGCAACACATTTCAGGCAAAGGGAATGCTTCTTTCTAATCCGTAGAAGATGAAACTTTGAAACTAATTGGCAACTGAATCGCTACAGGTGGTAGCTCTCAGCACTGATGTTTTGGTCAGGTCTATGCATTAGGCCTGTGCACAGTGGAAAATATCTGATATGATAAGAATCGGAATCAGATTCTGAAACCTTTGTAAATATAAGATATACGGTTATAGATTTCCAATCAGAAATCTGATTTAAAAAATGAAGAAGCAAAAATCCCCATAGAAATCTCTGAGAAAAGAGAGAGAGAAAATCAGAAATTGGGAATGTGTGGATGCTATGTGTGTGCTGGCGTTGCATGGAGCTTTGGGGGCCGAGCGCTGCCCCAGCAGGGAGCTGCATGGAATGGCGGAGAGCAGGTAAGAACCTGCTCTCCTCTTTCTTAAAGCTCCCAAACGACAATTCCAAACTGTGCTCGAACCATGCGTCAAACCTTTGTGCACATCCCTACTCCACAAACTGCTTCAGAGGGAGTATAGTGAGTATCTTTCCTGATTTCAAAAGTGGGTGAGATTTGGGAAGGTGAAGATTTCCACATTCATCTCTTTTCTGCAGTGGGCATTTCCCCTTGACCACTGGATTGCTTTAAATGGCGGTGAGAGTGGCGCACTTAAAGCCCTTCCCTCAGTGGTGGCTGTGGGAGAGGTAATGATTCTCTTGAATACCCTCTTTCTAGTGCAGCTGTGTCCATGAAGATGCACCAACAGTGCAGTATTTTGTACAGGGGGTGTTTCAGTGTTTGTAATAACTGCTCAGGGTTAAATAAAATGGGATTACAAGCCTGTAGTAGCTTCTGCTTACTAAATGAGATTGGAAAGTGGATCTGCATTGTTTCATGTTGGGTATTGTGCAGTAAGTATCTTGCATAACCTCTCTCTTTCCCCCTCCACCACAGTGTACCTGTGAGGAGCTTTGTACAGCGTAATGCTGGTGTGTACTATGCATCTTAGTAAGTATTGCCTTATCTTGTCTCTGTGCTTGCAGGACAACACTGTTAAATATGGATCTGGACTTGGTTCTGAGTTGATGATGTGACATGAAAACACTACCTCTAGATACCTGTTTGTGCTACAATTTGGGCTGCATGTGCATCCTTTGCTGCTGTAGGTGACTATGGATGTCTGATTAGCCCTAGCCCTATTAACACATTGGCCAACATCCTAATTTTGTTGCGCTTGTGCAGCAAAAATAGTTTCAAAAAATCATGGGGATGCTCAAAATTGTGTTGCTGCACAAAGATTCACTGCAGAACATATGAGGTGCATCACAAGTTGCACACCTTATGCTAGTGCTGCAACATTACTCTGAAATGCAGGCTCCAGATGTAGTACAACTAGGTAGTATAACAGCCTAATGCGACCACAATGTTTGCAGCTGTGTTCAATGCACATATAATCTATTTGCATTTACAGGTATTGACACATTATGTTCAACACACACACACACGCACGTACATTTCCTGTCTGTCCCTTGCATTTGAGGGGGCCTGTATTGGGTTTACTTTTAAAATGGTTATTACCTTTAAAGCCCTAAACAGAATGGGCCCCCAGTACCTTAGGGCCTGCCTGCTCCCAGATGAATCTGCTCACCTGACCAGATCAGCTGGGAGGGCTCTGCTTCCATCCTGACACCTGCTGAGGCTAGTTTGGCAAGCAGGTACGACAGGGCCTTCTCAGTGATTGCCCCCAGGCTGTGGAACATGCTCATGGTTGAGATCCACATGACTCCCTCTCTCCCAGCCTTCTGGAGGAAATTGAAGACTCACCTTCTTATAAAGGCTTTTGGACAATGAGTGGCCCTCGTCTTTCTCTTTAATGTAGCTGTGTTCTTGTCTTATTGGGTTTTTTTAAATTGAGAAATTTTTTTTTAACCTTAGTTGCCCTGGAATAATGGGATGAAGGGTGGCATTAAAATATTTTTAAAAATAAAATGAATGCACATATAGGCATTCACATGAAAATTTGTACATGTATACAGGTGTGTGTGTGTGTGTATTCACTCACTCAGTATCAAAGGAAGGTGACTTTCTTGTGATTTCCACTTGTAAGCACAGCAGAAGCTGGTCACCCTAGAGTAACAGTCCACTCCAGCTCCTGGCTAGTCCAGAGTAACAGAGGCTAAAGCTCTCCCTGTGGTGTAAGGAACAGTACTGGGGCCTGGTGTGTCAAGATGCCTTGAGGCTGGCTGAAAAGGGGCAAATGTCTCTGTATAAAGGCCCCACACTTCCATGACAGCCAATTTAGCCATTTTTCAGTTTGCCATATCCTAGCTCTTGTGCATTCTAGCTTTTGTCTTTGGGGCAGGGTGATAGGATCTCATACCCACCAAGAACTTACTACAATGTAAACATCTCACTCATTTCCTTCCTCCAGTGCTGTATTCCTGGTCACTTACCTGGTGCTGGTCTGTTGTGAGGGTCCACGGTGAGTATATCTTAGGTGAACTTCTGACCGTGGGAGTAATTGGTGGGTGAGTGGATTTGTTGGCTATGAGATGAGGACTTTGATAAAGTTGATGGT
The DNA here is from genome assembly GCF_027244095.1 of Hemicordylus capensis. Classification (NCBI taxonomy): domain Eukaryota; kingdom Metazoa; phylum Chordata; class Lepidosauria; order Squamata; family Cordylidae; genus Hemicordylus; species Hemicordylus capensis. Next base: position 150,390,534 of record NC_069657.1, read on the forward strand.
AGCCAGGCAATATGAAATACGGATTATTCCGTACAACAGTTCTCAGAATCTTTCATTTTCTGAAATTGGCTTGGAGCCAGGGGCATAATGTCAGTGGTCAAGATATTTGTTGCCTGGAACACTAGACTTTTTTTCTTGCTGTTTAAAAGGCAGTTGTAGAGCGAAAAAGATCCGAAACTGGACAGGTGCATGTGCCTGGAGGAAGTTTGTGATAACAAGCTCCCTCCCTTCATTTTTAGTCATAAAATTATTGTATGACTAAAATTGATGGCAAAAGGCTGAAACTATATGGGGGTGAAATGGAAGGCAATTGAGAAGGAGGCCTCTCAATTTTCCTGCCTCAAATCTCAACATTTGGCACTTGTAAAAAGCTCCATTCTGGGGTGGGGTTGAGGAGCATCTGACTTCTTGGTTCAGACTGAAAATGTCTAAGACTGGCACTAGGATGATTTGCTGTAACACTGGGTCAAAATGGCATCCCTTCTTGAAGTGACACTGCTTACCTGTATACTACCTTAATCTCTTCCAGGAGACGTTTTCCATGGAACATCATCCTTCTGTCTGTCTTCGTAAGTAAACACTTCATTATGGGGCTTGGGCTGAGAGTAAGGGAATTGCATGAATTCCTCAATAGTGAAAGAACAAATGATTGGGATTGACACTAGGCAGCATGGGGGCTGTGTCTTGAATGGGGGAAGGTCTTTAAAAAACCGAACCAAAATCTCACCACTCCAAAAAAACTGTGAAGTCATTTACTATATCTAGAATCTTGCAATTGCTCTTTCCACTGCTACCTGAAGTTATTTGTATGTCAAATCCTTCTGCTTAAATTGAATAAATAATCACTTACTTTTGATGTGTGTCCAGTCTAGATCTGGAAGTTATACGTGATTATGGAGAAACCAGCCTTTCCCAGTGATTAATGTCACACAAGCTTTCATTTTGGTGACTTTTTATCAGTGTGACCCAGCAACTCTGGGCAACTTAGTCAAACTTTATTGCTCCAAGTCTGGTTATTCTCAGATGGATGGTGTTGTCCATGGGAGCTTCCACGGGTTTGTGCAACTATCTGCACATAGAGTTATTGCTCGGCATTCACAGCTAGCAGTTCTTGAGCTAGCTCATCCCACTATTCTCTGTCTGCATCAATGGCAGAGTGTTTGGGAACATTATGAGTTTGAGTGTCTCTCCTCCCCTTCCCACAGAAATTTTATTGAATTGTGTTGTGCTGTTTCACATGTCTGGTTAGGGCATTTCTGGTTTACTGACTTTCTGCTGCATTTTGTACACACACACACACACACACACACACACACACACACACTTCTGCCAAGACTCACATGGAGCTTGAAATGGAACAAACATTCTTGGATATGGCTTTCAGTGTCTTATGGTTCTGCAGACATCTTTGCTGATCACTTAATAAATCACTTTCTGAATATCCCAAATTGCTTCCTAAATTCCTGCTGAATTTTTTCCCCACGTGCCTGATAATCCAAAATGGCCTGGCTGCAATCCTATGCACATGTTCCTGGGAGTAAGTCCCCAGAGAACTTAGTGGGACTTACTTCTAAATAAGCATGCATATATTGTGCTGTAAAACCACAATTTCCTCCTTTATATTTCTTAGTGTTAAATTGCTGCTCTTTCAATTACTGAGAAGAATAAGGAATATAGTGCAGATACTCTGTGTGTGTGTGTGTGTGTGTGTGTGTGTGTGTGTCCGTGTCCTGGGGGTGGGGGAGATGACAGTGGATCAATTAGGTGTTGCCGCCTGAGGAGGGGAGCACATTTAATGTGTTGAGGCTTGACTCCTTGTCATTAAGGTCCTGGTTTTGACCTTCAAAGCCTTGTGGGGTTTGGCACCTGTTTACCTACAGACCCGCCTCTCCCATCCAGTTACATCCCATCTGGTCAGATCTGCTCAGATGGCCCTTTTGTTGGTCCCCAATTTCCGAGAGGTTCGGGGTGCTAGGACCCGTGAAAGGGCCTTCTCGGTTGCCGCCCCACTTCTCTGGAATTCCCTTCCCCTGCAGATTCGTTTAGCTCCTTCCTTGTCAATTTTTAAATCTTTATTGAAGACTTTTCTTTTTCGCCAGGCTTTTACCCTGTAGTTTACCTATTTCCCCCCCTCTGTTAGTTACTTTAGTTTTATTTAGAATGTAATTTTAATGCTGTCTTGTTTTGCATGTTTTTGTACACAGCCCAGAGTCTTCGGAGTGGGGTATATCAAATGTTTCAAATAGATAAATAAATTTTTATCTCAGAGCAGTCAGACAAGAGCAATGTTTCTCATGCCACTTTGATATAGAGTTGTTTCTGTTCTGCAACATTGAATAAAGCGAACCAACAATCATTTGGGGAGAGTAGGGGAGGCTAAGCAGGGGGAGAAGGCTTATATCCCTAAAGGTTGCATAATAAGAGCAAAATTACAGAAACATTAAAAAGGAGACCTCCGTTTAAAAAAGATCTGCATGAGGCAAGAATAAGAACAAAAGTACACTTTGATCCAGAAGTGAGGCTGTATGTGTGGGGCGTAGCCTTGGGAGCCAACCCTCAGATGTGACCACCTACACAAGATAACCTCTGCACACTGTGCTGTAGTCTGTCTACATCTTTTCCTCCTCATGCAAGTTTTCCACCTACCATGATCAAGTTAGAATAAATGTAGTATGAAAAGATGCTGATGGCCCACAAATTGTCAATCAGTTTTTACAAGGAGATTATGCAATATGAAGCATATCATCTAAACTCCCCACAAAATCAATTGTAAGAATCTGTGTTCATCTTAGAACAAAGCACCATCTGGCAAATACCCCATGCTTTCTGGATTTAGAGAACTTCTCCCTTTGTACATTGTGTTGTTTGGGATTGGTAAAGTATATTGCTTATGAGAGTCCCACCTCCTCTTACCTTTGTTACATTAGTCCTTGGGGCTATACTTATTTTATAAGTGCAGCTGCAAGAAGGAGGCGTGAGAAACAAATTATTCACTAGGTTTGCTGATCTGATTAGTCTTAACTTGAAGGTAGTGTAGAGTTGAAGCTGCTTGGCTAAATGGACATATACAAGATATCAAAGACCATAGAAGGTTGATGGCTATGGGGCAGTGGGGGGCATGCTTTATTGGTAATTGTTCTTTTCAATTTTTCCTGTAGACATTGGCCATGGGATTCATGACTGGTGCCATTGCTAGGTAATATACAATAATACAATCTACCTATCTTCTATCTATATATTTAATTCTCTAAGGCATACCCATGGCTAATCCCGTGTGTGGCAGCTCTCGCGAGAGTTCATGAGCAAAAGCACCCAATTGGGCAGTGGGAATTCCATATGCAGATAGGGAGGAGGAGCCTGTGTGTGTGAGAGAGAAAAGGATAGTGTGCAGGGGTTTGCAAAGAGAGGGGTCGTGAGGGAGAAAAGAGCCCCTTCAGGAGAGGGAAGCTGCCGTTGTGTGAATTAGATGAGGGAACAAGATCTGTTAACTCAGGAGGGGGAGAGAGAGAGAGAAAAGAAGGGAGGGCAAGACAGACAGAGAGGAAGAGCAAGTGGAGGAGAGATAAAGGGAGAGGAAGGGAAGGGAATAGAGAAAGAAGGAAGGGCGAGGGATGGGCCCGAGCCTGTCAGGGGCCTAATGGGAATGAGTGGCCATGGTGGCAGTGAGGAAGGGCCCAGTCAACTGCTGCTGCTCCTGTCAGGAGGAGCAGGAGTTGGGCTCGGGTGAGAGTGGGGAGGTCTCTGGGGCTAGCAGGCTGCAGCTTGGCCAAGAAGTGTCAGCAACGCTGCAGCCGTGACCAAGAGGGGTGAGGGGGATGGAGTAAAAGGATGGAGGAGTGAACAAGAGGGGTGAGGGGGATGGAGTAAAGGGATGGAGGAGTGACCAAAAGGGGTGAGAGGGATGGAAGCAACCGGATGAAGGAGGAACAGGAGTGCGGCTCAGGTGAGGGTAGAGAGATCTCCGAAGTGAGGGGGCTGTGGCAGGGGGTGAGGGGAGCAATCAAGTACTAGTGCACACATGCCCTGCGTGGGTTAAGCTAGTAGTTATAATTATACAATAGTAACTCCCCCTTCCAAAAATTTGTTGCCTGCTAGCAATGAACCTTGAGCTTTTTTGTTAGAGGGGATATTCTGAATGTCTGCTCATTTTAAAGGCTTTGCTGGAGCTATATGGAGTATCTTTTTTAAAAGGGTAGAGACTCTTAATGTCCAACAATTACTGACTACTGCTGACCTGGAAAAAAATTAAAATATATAATTCTTGTTTGCCAAAACAATCCATTTTCATTCAGCATCCAACAAACCTCTTTAAACCATATTTCCTGAACACCTGCTACCAGTGTTCCCTCTAACAGAGGTTCCCATATGTTGTTGACTACAACTCCCATAATCTCCAGCCAAAGGCCATTGCAGCTGGGAATGCTCAGAGTTATAGTGAACAACATCTGGGAATCCCTGTTAGAGGGAACAGGCAGTTTAATATGTTGCTAAATACCTATTGGATAGCTAAGTGCTGCATAATCTTCTACAGCATTTTATATTTTATACAGCTGAAGACTCTCCCAGTAGGGCTACTGTGGCACATGTACTCAGCCACCATTCTTGGTGCTTCCACGAGTATCTATTTCAAAATCTTGGAGAAAACCCAATGACAAACTTCTGTTAAGTGTACAGCTAAGTCATAAAGTTGGGACAACTTAGGCTGCAATCATAAGCATGGGAAAATTTTCAGCTGAAATCAGTGGGACTTAAATTGAATGAAGGATTGAGGTATTAAATGGGGGAGGGAAGTTCCTTGTCTTAATGATTGCTGCTCTTCTTTTTTGTGACATTCTTGCGTTTGTATTTCCTTGCTATTTGGTGTATAATTTGTCTTAACTTTTGGCACATGACGGTCTTTTGTCACTGGGTCAATCATAATACTAAAGATTTGGATTACAATAAATGTTTGTTTGTTTGTTTGCAGCACATACAACACAAAGGCTGTTTTACTTGCCATGATAATCACAGCTATTGTGGCCATAATAGTCACCATCTTCTGCTTCCAGACAAAGGTGAAGTGTGCTCTGCCCTTAAGGCAGCATCATTGTTTCTCCTCTTTACAAGTTTCTAGCCTTTATGGCTGTGAAGACAACAAGCTTGCTGATTAAATTGTTTATAATTTACAATTTTAAACCTAAAAGGGGAGATGGGGGAGCAGCTGCTGGGGAAGGGCGGACATCTGTAAGCTGCCCTTAAGTGTATGGAATGGGAAGATCCTGGATGTGGTCAGTGTTCACATAAGCTGTCGAAATGTGGGTTTACAAAGAATGAGAAGACAGGTCCTTGCTCTGAGGTGCTTACAATCGGGTTATTGGCACAAGTGAGAGGAGCGGGAGAGAAATGAGGATGGAGTAAATGGGGCGGGGGGGGGGTCTGTGTGATTTTTTTTCAGTAGTTGGGGACTGTTGCTTTTGATGTGTATAAAATTCATACACTGAGCAAGAAGTTAGATCTTCTCTCCATTGAGGAACTGAACGTGGCTATGAAGATACGCTTTAAAATGTGTGGATTGTATCCGGCAAAATCTCAGAAGCCATGTATGTGCTGGAGAAATCAGTGGTTGAGGGGAGATCTGTCCTGCATGAATCGCTCTTTGCTTTTCCCCAGGATTGGTAAAACTAGACTGAATCTGCATAATGTACAGAAGTTGCAGAATCTGAGTACGGTATATACACAGGTCCGGCTCTCTGTTCCCAGCATCAAATTAAGGATTTCCACAAGCTCTCAAGGACCAATTCCTTGTTATAGTGGTGGGATTTACGTAAAGCAGATCTGTATTTTAAGGGGCTCTGTGCTCTCCAGTGCCTAGTGGAGGAGTGGCTTCAAGCAGTGGGGTCTCGCGTACCTGAGCAGTGGAGGCTTGGTGCTGCTGGGGAAAGAATGAATTTGCTTTTCAAACTACCAAGCAGATTGGCAGTGGGGCTCTTGCCTCTCCACAGTTCACATTAGTTGACAGTACAAAGTATAAAATTAGGAAGGATTTTAATTGCTTCTCCAGATAGTTGTTGGTTGGGGCATTGTGTATTGAGGGCAAAAAATGGCTTTTAATTAAGCTTTTAAAAAGGCTTTTAATTGGATTTATAGTTTTAAATTTTAATACTGGGCTTTAAATGTTTTTAATCTTTTAAATGATTTTAATTGTTAATTGATTTAATGTTTTAAATGATTGTAATTGTAAACCACCCAGAGACGCAAGTTTTGGGCAGTATAGAAATATTTTAAATAAAATAAATAAAAAGATGGGAAACGAAGGTGTGGGACTTTTTTCCTTTTTCTTTAACAAATTTTTGGTGGCCTCTCAGCTCCAGGCGGTCTTGGAGGAAACTGATTATCTGGACCCATTTCAAACTGGCTTTCAAGCAGGCCATGGGGTTGAGACAGCCTTGGTCGGCCTGATGGATGACCTTTACCAGGGAATCGACAGAGGGAGTGTGACTCTGTTGGTCCTTTTGGATCTCTCGGCGACTTTCGATACTATCAACCATAGTATCCTTCTGGAACGTCTGAGGGGGTTGGGGGTGGGAGGCACTGTTTTACAGTGGTTCCGCTCCTACCTCTCAGACAGATTCCAGATGGTGTCGATTGGAGATTGTTGCTCTTCAAAATCTGAGCTTAAGTATGGTGTCCCTCAAGGCTCCATACTTTTTCCAATGCTTTTTAACATCTACATGAAACCGCTGGGAGAGATCATCAGGGGATTTGGAGCTGGGTGTTACCAGTATGCTGATGACACCCAGATCTACTTCTCCATGTCAACTTCTTCAGGAGCTGACATATCCTCCCTAAATGCCTGCCTGGAAGCAGTAATGGGCTGGATGAGGGAGAATAAACTGAAGCTGAATCCAGATAAGGTGGAGGTACTTATTGTGCGTGGTCAGAACTCTAGAGATGATTTTGATCTGGCTGTTCTCGACGGGGTCGCACTTCCCCAAAAGAAACAGGTTCGCAGTCTGGGAGTACTTCTGGATCAACATCTCTCCTTGGTTTCTCAGGTTGAGGCGGTGGCCAGAGGTGCTTTTTATCAGCTCCGGCTGATACGCCAGCTGCACCCATTTCTCGAGATCAATGACTTCAAAACAGTGGTACATTTGTTGGTAACCTCCAGACTTGACTTCTGTAATGCGCTCTACGTGGGGCTTCCTTTGTACGTAGTCCGGAAACTTCAGTTGGTCCAGAATGCGGCAGCCAGGTTGGTCTCTGGGTCATCTCGGAGAGACCACATTACTCCTTGGTTGATGGCGTTACACTGGCTGCCAATAGTTTTCCGGGCAAAATACAAAGTGCTAGTTATAACTTATAAAGCCCTAAACGGCTTAGGCCCTGGGTATTTAAGAGAGCGTCTTCTCCGCTATGAGCCCCACCGCCCACTGAGGTCACTTGAGGAGGTCCGTCTCCAGTTGCTGCCAACTCGTTTGGTGGCTACACAGAGATGGGCCTTCTCGGCTGCTGCCCCGAGATTGTGGAATCCGCTCCCTGCTGAGATACGATCCTCCCCATCTCTGGCAATTTTAAAAAAAACACCTGAAAACACATCTCTTCAACCAGGCTTTCTCAGCTTTTTAAAACTTGTTTTTAAATTCTTCTGATTATTTAACTGTTGTTTTATGATGTTTTAAATTGTTAATTATTTTTTATGCTTTATAATTTTTGTTTTAATTATTAATATATTTTAATGGTGTTTTAATGTAAACCCCGCCCTGAGCCTTTTGGAAGGGCGGTATAAAAGTTTTTTTTTTAAACCCAACTTTTTTTTTTCCTTACAAGCAAAAGCGTGTTGCTCTCCATATCATGGAGTTCACGGGACCAAGAAGTTGCAAAGCAAGCTGAAGCATTATACTGAATGTGCAATGTGGTATTTGCATATTCTTATATAACTTATTTCTCTCTCTTGTGAGCAGGTGGATTTCACATCCTGTACTGGCTTGTTCTGTGTGTTGGGCATTGTTGTCATGGTGACCGGGATTATCACAGCCATTGTCTTGTCCTTCAAATATGTAAGCAGCCAAAAGTTAAAAATAATAATAAAAATTGGGCATGGGATCCGTGCTGGTCACAATTGTTTCTCCGGAACTGATACTTGAACCTTTCCTTATGGTTTCAAACTGTGTGTGGGGGTGGGGTGGTATCATTTAATTTGACTATTGCATATTTGTATGGGTCCCTCCATAGTATTGCTAAATCAGTGCCCTACCTACCACTGTATCAAAGTGTTTACCTTAATGGAAGTTCAGTTATTATTTGAAGGCTGTGGACTCTTTGGTCAACTTGAAACCGATATGTTTCTGGACAAAATACAAAGTGCTGGTTATTACCTTTGAAGCCCCGAATGGCTTAGGTCTGAGTTATCTTAGATAGTGCTGCCTTCTGCACGATCAGATAACGTTAAGGTTACCTGAGGTCAGTCTTCAGTTACCACTAGCACATCTGGTGGTGACTCAGAGGCAGGCCTTCTCTGTAGCTGCTCCTGGGCTGTGGAATGCACTCCCAGCAGAAATCCATAATCTGAGTTCATTATTGGCTTTCAGGAGAGCCCTTAAAACCTATCTGTTTGGCCTGGCCTTCCAGGGTTTTTAAATTGCAAAGGTTTGGCCTGGTTTTCCAGGGTTTAAAAAAATTGCTTTAATTGTTTTAATTATGTTGTTTTTACAGTTTTTGATTTTAACAGTTAATTGATTTTAGTTTTATTTTAACGTAAACTGCCCTGAGCCATTTTTTTGAAGGGTGGTGTAGAAATAAAATCAAATATATAACTTTTTATTCTGAAACATGAATACTTCATCCCCTTAAATGGGCCTGGAGGTTCACCTTTTAAATGTCCTCTTCTGCACCTGTTTGTGCCATGTGAAGAGGTCTAGAGAAACTCACATTCAACTTGCAAAGGTACAACTCGTCAATTCTTTCTTCTTGCAGGTTTACTGGCTTCACATGCTGTATGCAGCCCTTGGTGCAATTGCCTTCACCCTGGTTAGTAAAAGGTTATCTACTGTATGGTGGCTAAAAAGCCAATGAATGAATAAATAAGCAAGCAAGCAAGCCTACTCTTATACAGGTGAAACTCGGAAAATTAGAATATCGTGCAAAAGTCCATTAATTTCAGTAATGCAAATTAAAAGGTGAAACTGATATGAGACAGACGCATTACATGCAAAGCGAGATAAGTCAAGCCTTAATTTGTTATAATTGTGATGATCATGGCGTACAGCTCATGAAAACCCCAAATCCACAATCTCAGAAAATTAGAATATTACATGGAACCAAGAAGACAAGGATTGAAGAATAGAACAATATCAGACCTCTGAAAAGTATACAGTGTACTGTGCTTGATTGGCCAGCAAACTCGCCTGACCTGACCCCATAGAGAATCTATGGGGCATTGACAAGGATGAGAGACATGAGACCAAACAATGCAGAATTGCTGAAGGCCGCTAATGAAGCATCCTGGTCTTCCATAATACCTCATCAGTGCCGCAGGCTGATAGCATCCATGCCACGCCGCATTGAGGCAGTAATTGCTGCAAAAGGGGCCCAAACCAAGTACTGAATACATATGCATGCTTATACTTTTCAGAGGTCCGATATTGTTCTATTCTTCAATCCTTGTCTTCTTGGTTCCATGTAATAGTCTAATTTTCTGAGATTGTGGATTTGGGGTTTTCATGAGCTGTACGCCATGATCATCACAATTATAACAAATTAAGGCTTGACTTATCTCACTTTGCATGTAATGCGTCTGTCTCATATCAGTTTCACCTTTTAATTTGCATTACTGAAATTAATGGACTTTTGCACGATATTCTAATTTTCCGAGTTTCACCTGTACTTGTAAGTTAGTCTTGATTTTCCAATTCAAGTTCACTAGTCAGTTCACTAGTTCTGTTCACTAGCAAATTCAAAGGAGCTTGGTTAAAAACATCTAGGTACATGAGAATAATATTCACAGGCATTCTGCATGTTGACTAGAAGGTTCTGTCTCTTAAATTATTTTGAGCTAGTTAGTTTTTCAAGCTGATTATTTTGAAAGTGAGTCACACTTGCTGTATCTTTTTTTTTTAAATTGGAAATTTCAACATGGAATGTTTAACCTGCCTGGAAGGAAAGAGAAGTAGCTGGCAAGGGGTGTAGCATGGTTGGAGTGGGCCCTGGGACAAAAAGTGAAGCTGGGCCCCTGCCTCCACTTCTTCAGAGAGGTGTGAGAGGGAGAGCAAAGAGCTAACTGTCATGTTGCCAGCCTCTGCCAGGGGCCCAGGGAAAGACATTTGTCTAGGGATGTGCACAGAACCAGTCTGTGCACTCCCAGGAGGGTGGGGGAGGGGCCACTTTAAGGGACAAGGAAGGTGCTTCCGACCTGCCCATCCCTGCCCCACTGCTTTCCCCCCACCGGTGCTCTCCTAAACAGCATGGGTGTGGAGCTGCAGTGTTCCTACTTGCAGCCCGGTTCAGCGTCACCTTAAAATGACACACACACCCCTCTGAACTGGCTCAAATGCCAGACCTTTGAACCAGTTTGGAGCTCCTTTTTTCTAGTCCAGACAGGTTCCATGCACATCCCTATATTTGTCCCCTGCCCACTTGTTAAGTTGTAGCTATGATACTGGGAGCTTATGTCCCAAGAGGTGGAGGAAGAGAGCCAGGAGCATAAAGGGAAAGAAAAACATGTGGATTTAGGGAGGAAGTTTTCCTATCTTGCATAAAACATTTTGAATGGAAGCAAAAGTAGAGGGGAGACAAAATGGACTTTTGAAGCCATAAGAGAAATATCTTGGTTGGATATAGGGACTGACTTTCCAGCGCTGCACTTTTGCAACTAACGAAGTTGAGCTAGTGCAAGAAGATTGCATAGCAGCACTAAATCACTGGAATTTTCAGAACTGTGCTATTGTGCACAAGTTCCCTGCAAAACGTATAAGGGATGTCACAGATTGTGCACACTGTTGCACAAGTGCAAACGTGTTTGCCCTAGTGCAGTCCTAGTCTAGCAAGCTCCAGGCTTAATGCAGCTAGCTAGCAAACAGCCTTGCCCTAGTGCAGCGTGCTTGCACAAGTACAGTCTAAGACTGTCAGCCTCAGTTGCTTCTCATAAGTAAGCAGATACATTTGTTAATGCAATTGTATATGCTTCAGGGGAGCCAGGATTGGCCTGGCAATGGATATGCATTCAGGAATGATGTTCATTTTCTCTTGCATGTATTAATTTTTTGACACGTGAAGTAGCCTAAATATTTTGTACATCCACTAGAAGCAGGAAGAATGATTTCTTGTTGCATCATCTCTTGAAACATGCTGTTAACTACAGTACTTTCTTGTGTCTTTCTACAGTTTCTTGCATATGATACCCAGTTGGTGCTGGGCAACAGAAAACATACAATCAGCCCTGAGGAATATGTCTATGGAGCCCTCAAAATCTACACAGACATAGTCTACATCTTCACTTTCCTCTTGCAGATTGTGGGCAGCAGAGACTAGGAGGCTGAGGTCCAGCCTTTGTTCTGGGACTTAGTGCAACTTGCCTCAGAGGTCCAGGGGAATATGTCACTTTTTGAAATTAATGTTCTGCTGCTTTGCCCTCACCTGAACCAAATGTATAGAAGTTATCAGGTGATTCCCGTACTGGGGAGAGCTACAGCTATAAGTGGGAGGCCAGATGTTGTATACAATGCAGATATTGACTGAAATTTGTAAGATGCCCTTATCTCCATTTTTAATGGGAGAATTCCATGTTGTATCTAATGACCTGGATACGTGAATGTGATGTGTGTTACCAGCTTGGTGTTATATATCTTAGTCCTTTCAGCTTACTTTTGTCCGCATACCTATCCAAGATGTAGATGGCTCTAACAATTAGAAAAGCAAAGCTCCAAGGCTCCATCATATAATTGCAAATAAAAGTTATATTTTTGAATAAGACTGTCTCTAAGGCTTATGTGATGAGGATTACTCTGGGTTAAGAACATAAGAACAGCCCTGCTGGATCAGGCCCATCCAATTTCACACAGTGGCCCACCAGGTGCCTCTGGGAAGCCCTCAGGAATGAGATGAGGGCATGCCCCCTCTCTCCTGCTGTTTCTCCCCTGCAACTGGTATTGAGAGACAGTTGTGCACCTAGGTAATTTTGGAGCCTGGACCTAAAGGCCTCCAGAGCTGCCACCCCCCCGCCCCACACACACTGCAAGTTAAGCATCATTCCACACACCCCCACACACACTCTGATGCACATGGGTTCTTGAGGGCACAAACAGCAAATGGCCTCACAAGTATGTAATGATATAAAACAAATATTTTAATATGCAACTTCCTATAGGAAAGAGACAGTTTGCAAATTGCAATCCAAGCCTAATGCTTCTGTCTCCAAGCTCTCCACAATTTGCAAAAAACAAAACAATAAGTTTTATCGAGCAAGCGGGTGGGGCTGGGGTGTGTGGTTTTTTTTGGTCTTTCTTATGGTGTCACCCACCCCCTTCCACCACCTGGTGTGGCCTCGGATGATAGAAAGCAGATAGAAATGCCCCCTCCCCTAAGCTCAAGCAGGACAGAGCTCAGGTCAGCAGTGACCCAACAATCTCAGCTGCACTACCGGAAAGGATGAAACTTCCTTGGGGTATGGCATTGTAAACTTTTGCTTTGCTGCTGAGGGGAAGTTTGCTTCTCTCCCTCATTCCATCGCCTCGTAGCAGCCTCCGCATGGTCTCACAGGCATACTGCATGGGTGGGGAAGCAGGGAGCGATTCGGCAAGCCACCGCGGAGGCAGGCAAGAGGCCCACATTCGGCAGCCCATAATCAGCCACCGTGGCCCACACTCACTCTTTTCAGGTGCACTGCATTGATGGGGAAGCTGCAGCCTGCACTACTTCACACTCCCTCATGCACATGAGAGATTGGTCTGTTGATGGGCCTACCAGGCTGCTTAGGTTTCATGAGTCACGCACTTGACCGCTGGCAGTGGCACAAAACGAGCCAGTGCCAGCAGTGTGGCAGCCATCACCGAGGCACCCAGGGGACACTTTGGAGGCCACCCATGGCAGAGGACCAGACCTCTGCCCTTAAGTCCAGTCCAAAGAGCGCCAGTGTTGAGAGGCATCTTGCCTCTGAAGTTGGAGGTGGCCTGTAGCCACCAGACCAGTAGCCACTGAAAGACCTGTCTTCCATCTAGGTGCCTTTTTAAAGCCATCCAAGCTAGTGGTCATCGCCACATCCCATGGCAGAGAATTCCACAGATTAATTATGCACTGTGTGAAAAAGTACTTCCTTTTTGTTGGTCCTAAATTTCCCAGCCTTCAGTTTCAAGAGCTTTCTGGATGGAACACAAAAATCCTATGTATGTCTGAATGGAAGTAAGTCCCACTATGAGAACATAAAAAGAGCCCTTCTGGATCAGACCAAAGGCCTATCTAGTTCAGCGTTCTGTTTTCCACAGTGGCCAGTCAGATACCTCTGGATTTCAATAGGACTCACTTCTATTCCTACAGTTACCAATCCACAACTGAACCTGTCCCATTCAACCAAGATTGCAAAGTTTATTCAAGAGCCTTTCGTGGGCAACCTTTGGAAGTCAAAGTATACTGTGTCAGCCAGATCATCTTTATCCACTTGCCTGCTGACACTCAAAGATCTCCAAAAGGTTAGTAAGGCAAGACTTACCCTTGCAGAATCCATGCTTGTTCCTTTGTTCCTCAGACACATGGGTTGAATGTTCTTGGGAAGCCATCTGCTGCTGCCACCCCAAGAGCCATTTGGCCAAATACTTGCTATATATTTGCACAGTTCCTCCTCTAAGCTGGATCACTGGGCCCAGACTGTAATGCTGGATCACAGGGTCCAGAATTGCTGAACTGAAATCATTAGCTTGCGTGGTACTGCTGCAGGGAGACCTGCCCAGGACACTGTGTGTAGACTGTCTATCCCTGTGTCTGACTAGAGTTCTCCTAAACCCCAGAGCAGAACCTTAGAGAGACCTCATCATCCTCTATGCCAGGGTTTCTCAATGTGTGGGTCCCCAGATGTTATTGGACTTCAACTCCCATAATCCCCAGCCCCAGTGGTCTTTGGTTGGGAATTATGGGAGTTGAAGTCCAATTACATCTGGGGACCCACAGGTTGAGAAACCCTGCTCTGTGCAGACTTGCAATAGACTAACCACTGTGCCTGACTCCTGGGAACCCCAGAGCTCCCCTTTGCTAGTTGTAGGCATGTGTATTGTCACAGATCTCAGTGCCATGCTAGCACCTTGTGGTCTTCCTTTGCCCTCACTTTGACAGAACGTTTGCAACCTTGTCTCTCCAGCTGTTGCTGAACTACAACTCCCTACATTCCCAGCCACTGTTTGGAGAAACAAAGTTGCCTACCCCTGCACTATAGGCTATTAGAGCCTTCACTCCCTCACTTCTCCTTAACTAGTCGCTTTAGGGCTGCTCTCATTCCCTCTGCAACTATGGTCATATGAAGGTTATCAAATACCGTATTTGCATTGTGCCTCTGCTGTATCAACACACTTTATTTCTTGTTTTAACAGCCTTGTCTCTGTATCTGTTGTTCCTCTGGGGTGTACCCTATTATTGGCATTTGCCTGTGTTTAGACTGCGATCCATCTGCAATGCACACTTGCAAATTTGGTTTGAGCTAAATTTCCCCAAGTCAGTCAAGTTCGCTCTGCCACAGGATGTGGTGATGGCCACCAGCTTGGATGACTTTAAGGTGGGTTTGGACAAATTCATGGAGGACAGGTCCATTAGTGGTTACTAGTCTTGATGGCTATAGGCCACCTCCCAAGCTCAAAGGCAGGATGCCTCTGAATACCAATTCTAAAGGAGCAACAGTGGGAGAGGGCTTCCCAGAGACAGATGGTGCTCCATTTCCTGTTTGGGGCTTCCCATAGGCAGCTGGTGGGTCAGTGTGGGAAACAGAATTATGGGCCTTGGGTCTGATCTGGCCAGGCTGCTGTTGTGTTTTTACTTGATAAAGTGGGTACATTTGGCAGGTCTGATCTTCAAAACAGCGTCATGAAGATGCAGCATGGTGCACAATTTTTGTTTATCTTGTTCAAAAGTCCTACCATTCACTATCATGTCATCATGGTAGACCAGACTACATCCATAACTGAAAGGTATATGGAGAATTACAGAGCTCAAATGTCATAATGTTAAACTTGTACAAGCTTGTGAAGTGTAGAATGATCTTTTCTCTTTATTCTCTGCCTGCATTTTGACCTGCCAATGGCACTAGCCAAATCCAGAATAGAAAACCATTGAGCCTTGGCTAGTAAATCTAAACTAGCCTAAACTGTCATCTAGGAAGAGGGTATTCACCCTTCACCGTAATTAATTAAGACAGCAGTAGTCTATGAAGAAATGAGCACTACCCTCCTTCCTTATGAGGGCCATTGGTAGTGTACAAGGACTCTGAGTACTGCATAATGAAACTTATGAGGGCCATTGGTAGTGTACAAGGACTCTGAGTACTGCATAATGAAAGACCTCAAAACGGTGGTACATATGCTGGTAACCTCTAGGCTGGATTACTGCAATGCGTTCTATGTGGGGCTGCCTTTGTACGTAGTCTGGAAACTGCAGTTGGTACAGAATGCAGCAGCCAGGTTGGTCTCTGGGCTAGGAGAGATCATATTACTCCTATGTTGAAAGAACTACACTGGCTGCTGATACATTTCCAGGCAAAATTCAAGGTGCTGGTTATTACCTATAAAGCCCTAAACAACTTAGGCCCTGGGTATTTAAGAGAACGTCTTCTTCGCCATGAGCCCCACCGCCTGTTAAGACCTGGAGAGGTTTGTCTGCGGTTGCTGCCAACTCATCCAGCGGGCAACAGCTACTCCGGAACGGGCCTTTTCCGTTGCTGCCCCTGGACTTTGGAAGACACTCCCTGTTGAAATAAGAGCCTCCCCATCTCTGGCAACTTTTTAAAAGGCACTGAAGACACATTTATTCACCCAGACTTTTAATTAGATTTACAGTTTAAATTTTTTTTAATACTGGGTTTTAAATTATTTTAATTGTTAATTGATTCGATATTTTAAATGATTTTGATTGTAAACTGCCCAGAGGCACAGGTTTTTGGCGGTATAGAAATATTTTAAATAGAAATCGATAGATAATGCTCCTTTCCGGCATTTCCTGCAGTAGTTTAAACTCCTGTGGGATATGTAGCAGAACCTGTCTAGGACATTGTTTAATAGGCTGGCATGTTTGGGTATTGATGTTTTACACAGTTTGTACAACACAAATAATGATTCCCCTCAGTTAAACACATCAGAGTATCGTGACAGGGCTTGCTGCACTTCTATTAACTGTTCTAGTTCTAATTGTCATTGCCCTGACTTTAACTCTTAATCTGACCACTTCATCCTAATTCTGCAGCCTCATTATTTCCTAAAAGCATTTTAATTTGGGAGTCAGCTGATATTTCCTCTGAGCCCACTTAGCTATAGTGTCAAGCACAGCAATGACTGTGACTTGATGGAAAGTTTGTAGTTTGGGAGTTATATTAGCTATCTAAATAGCTAATTTATTAGCCTACTTTCCTTAAGGAAAGGAAGCTTATGAGATCACCTGGCATTCTGTGTGTGTCTGTCTGTCTGTCTGTCTGTCCATCCATCCTCCTATCAACTTCACAATGCCTGGACCAATATGAACCAAATTGGGTACAGTTGTCATGACATGTAGGGACAACAGCATAGTCTGTGATATCACCCACCCCGATTCAAGATGGCAGACATATAAACATTTGAGGCTCAAGTTGGCTAACTAGTGAACTGCCTAGCCGATCTGGACCAAATTTAGTCCAGTTGTAAAGCTAGTGAAAGGAAAGTAGGCAGATTAGTTCTTACCAGAACTTCTTGGATATTTAAGGCCTTGCTAAGTGGCACAGTGGGGAAATGTTTGACTAACAAGCAGAAGGTTGCCGATTCAAATCCCCGCTGGTACTATATCTGGCAGCAGCGATCTAGGAAGATGCTGAAAGGCATCATCTCATAGTGTGTGGAAGGAGGCAATGGTAAACCCTCCTGTATTTTACCAAAGAAAACCACAGTGCTCTGTGGTCGCCAGGAGTCGAAATCGACTTGACAGCATACTTTACCTCTAATGACCTCCCCATCAAGACTTCAGCCTGACTCTCTCTCCAGCAGCCTGCTGCTCTCTCCCTGTAGCCTTTCCCACATGGTTTCTGTTGTTGTTCCTCCAGGAGGAACATAATCATTCTGATGCACTGTGACTTCTATCACTGTCTGTCTTGGTGATGAGCCTGGCCCTTTAGTAAAACCATAGATTCCCTAAACTGCATGACAAAGCTTACTTCCACCCGATACTTTTGCAAAAAATCAAGCACAATAAGGCAGCTTGAAAAAATGCAGGGTTAACCACAAAGACATGGCTGACAAAACTCTGAACCATCTGAGTAATTTCCTCAATAGGCAAAGTTTTTTCATTTGCTGCTTTGATTATACAGCATGGGTTTGTAATTGTAACACACTGTTACTACGTTTTGCCATCTCCTATCAGATTCACCAGTGAAGGACAGGTATTTCCATCCCTGTATCCACTAAGAACTGATATGATATTGTTATGAGTGAGGTGTGTACCCCTCTTTCGGGACCCAAGGTGTTATAAAACAAGCAGTCCTCCCATAAGAATTGACACCCACAACTTAGGAACTGAATAGCATCATATGGACTGAATACAGAATGAGGCTTTAATGACAACATGTAGGGAATTCCCACATGACATTTTGAACACATAAGATGTAACACGTATCAATGTGCTATTGCTTTGCCTTCATGTTGGGTTATCTGGTTACCTAAAAGATATGTTGAATATATATGTGTGTGTGTGTATGCTATGTGTAATCTATAAAGGAGGGGGGAGAGGGTGATGAAGGAAAAGTAAGGGGAAGATACGACCAACACTGCCTGACAGACATTGGGCACAGAGAAAGAGAGGGGTCGATACACAACCAGAAGGGGAGCAGAGGGTACAAGGATGTGGGCCTAAACCAATTTGAGGTCCCAAAGTAGACTGCAGTTGGCCCACAGCCACAGATCAGTGAGAGAAGTGAGATGCATGTGGGAGCAACATCGAGTAAGTGAAATCCCTTCAGGGTTTATCTTTTTACTCTGGGGAGGCATTGGCTACCCTCTCCACAGGGATTATGGACCAACCCCAATACCACTAATCTGGTGAAAAATAGAACTCTGAAACCTCGTATTCTAGCTAAGTGGATTTCTTCCCACCTCTTTCACACACGCAGGATAGAGAGCAGGTTTTGGGAAGGAGAGGCATATTTACCTGCCCCAGGTGGAGTTTATGTCTGAGGCTTTCTCAACTTTTAGATACAGTTAAGAATACTTATAGGATACAAAACTAGGTTGTCTTAATGCATGCTTAAATGTTTACAGAGGCTTTTGCAACACTCTAGGTGTATTGAGTGTAGGCTAGTGTTTCTTATTTCAATTAACTTGCAGGTAAACTATAATAGAACAGTATCCAGAATATGCAAAGCACACACACATACAGAAATATAAGTTTCTAACACAAAGTCTGACTAAACAAACATTCCCCAAAATCAATCATTCTGAAGCCAAAGCTCAGGTTTCCTTTCCTTGAACTCACCAAACTCCAGTTGAGAATCAAGTCCTTGCAGTTCTACCTTCCAAGAGCTGCAGTCATTCTGTTTCAGTAATCTCCATTGGCACATGTCCCCATGCTCCTCCAGCACAGAACTTCCTTTCTTGTTCCCAGAATTCTCAGCAACAGCTCTCTAGGTCCCACCCACCTGGTGTACTGATTGGCTCCCCATTCACCAGCTTGTCAGTCGAGGGTTCACTCCCTGTTAACTCTTTAGAGGGAGGGAAGGCTGATCACTACAGACATTACAGATAGTGTGAAAGGGATTATTAAAGAGAATAAGGAAACTGCAGAGAGGCTGAATGATGTATGGATCGGTAACTGGTTGAAGGGCAGGAAACAGAGGGTGCAAATAAATGGACAGTTTTCACAATGGAGGGAAGTAAGAAATGGGGTCCCACAAAGATCTGTACTGGGACCAAAGCTCTTTAACATGTACATAAATGATCTAAAAGTTGGGGTAAATAGCAAGGTGCACAAATTTGCAGATGATACCAAACTCTTTTGGGTAGTAAAAACCACAATGTATTGTGAGGAGCTCCAAAAGTATATCTCCAAATTGGGGGAGTGGGCAACAAAATGGCAAATGCAGTACAATGTTAGAACGTATAGAATGATGCATATTGGGGGTGGGGTCTGAGATGTCAGTGACTGACCAGGAGAGGGATCTTGGGGTTGTGGTGGACAGCTCATAAGAACATAAGAACAGCCCTGCTGGATCAGGCCCAAGGCCCATCTAGTCCAGCATTCTGTTTCACACAGTGGCCCACCAGATGCTGCTGGAAGCCACAAGCAGGAGTTGAGGGCACGCCCTCTCTCCTGCTGTTACTCTCCTGCTACTGGTACTCCGAGGCATCCTGCCTTGGAGGCTGGAGGTGGCCTATATAGCCCTCTGACTAGTAGCCGATGATAGACCTCGCCTCCATGAAGTTATCCAAACCTTTCTTAAAGCCATCCAGGTTGTTGGCTGTCACCACATCTTGTGGCAGAGAATTCCACAAGTGGATTATGTGTTGTATGGAAAAGTACTTCCATTTGTTGGTCCTAAATTTCATGGCAATCAATTTCATGGGATGACCCCTGGTTCTAGTGTTATGTGAGAGGGAGGAGAATTTCTCTCTATTCACTTTCTACACTCTGTGCATGATTTTATAGACCTCTATTATGTCTCCCTGTAGTTGTCTTTTTTCTAATCTAAATCGCCCCAGGTGTTGTAGCCTTGCCTCATAAGGAAGGTGCTCTAGGCCCCTGATCATCTTGGTTGTCCTCTTCTGCACCTTCTCCAGTTGTACAATGCCCTTTTTAAGATATGGTGACCAGAATTGTATGCAGTACTCCAGGTGTGGCTCCACCATAGTTTTGTATAAGGGCATTATAATATTAGCAGTTTTATTTTCAATCCCCTTCCTATTGATCTCTAGTGAAACCCCTAATCTTTTCAGCGCCTGTCACCCTACCCCACCCAGCGTACGTCTTCCCATGCCTCAGAGAAGTTGGAGCAGCTCTTTGCTTTACATTCTCAACAGTGTCTCTTCCTGAATCTTGAATTAGTGTGAACTGAGTACCAATAATTAAGTGAGGACCAACTGAGTCCAATAATTAAGTGAGGAAGCCATGAGAATACTAGATGTGTGAAGAAGTAGTTCCTTTTGTCGGTTCTAAATTTCCTGACCTTTGGTTTCATGGAATGACCCCTGATTCTAGTGTTGTGAGAGAGGGAGAAAATTTTCTCTTTGTTCACTCTACTCCATGCATAATTTTATACAGATTGAGTATCCTTTATCTGAACTGCTTGGGACCAGAAGTGTTACAGATTTTGGACTTGTACACCTCTATATCTCCCCTTAGTTGCCTCTTTTCCAAAGTAAAGAGCCCCAGATGCTGTAGTCTTGCCTCATAAGGAAACTGCTCCAGGCCCCTGATAATATTGGTTGCCTCCTGATGCATCTTTTCCAGTTCTACAATGATCTTCTTAGGATATGGTGACCATAACTGTACGCAGTACTCTAAATGTGGCTGCACCATAGATTTGTATAACGGCATTATAATATTAGCGTTTTTATTTTTATTATTCCAAGCATGGAATTGACTTTTCTCACGGCTGCCACGTACTGAGTCTATACTTTCAACGAGCATTCGATAAAGTTCCTCATCAAAGACACTTGAGAAAACTTAGCAGTCATGGGATAAGGGGACAAGTACATGTGTGGATTAGTAACTGGTTGAAGGACAGGAAACAGAGGGTAGGGATAAATGGAGAGTTTTCACAATGGAGGGGAAGTAAGAAGTGGGGTCCCCCAGGGATCTGTACTGGGACCAGTGCTTTTTAATTTATTCATAAATGATCTAGATATAATTTGGGGTAAGTTAGGTGGCCAAATTTGCAGATGACTCACTAGGTGAGTGGGCGACAAAATGGCAAATGTGGTTCACTGTTGGCAAGTGTAGGATAATGCACATTGGAACGAAAAACCCCAACTTCAAGTATACGCTGGTGGGATCTGAGCTGTTGGTGACTGACCAGGAGAGGCATCTTGGGGTTGTGGTGGACAGCTCATTAAAAGTGTCGACTCAATGTGTGCCAGCTGTGAAAAAGGCCAATTCCATGCTAGGGATCACTAGGAAGGGGATTGAAAATAAAACTGCTAATATTATAATGCCCTTATACAAAACTATGGTGCAGCCACACTTGGAGTACCGCAAACAATTCTGGTCACCACATCTAAAAAAAAGGGCATTGGAGAAGGTTGTACAATGGTTGTACCTTCCTTTTTGTCCATTTAGGAGAGGAGAGCTGGTCTTGTGGTAGCAAGCATGACTTGTCCCCATAGCTAAGCAGGGTCCACCCTGGTTGCATTTGAATGGGAGACTAGAAGTGTGAGCACTGTAAGATATTCCCCTCAGGGGATGGAGCTGCTCTGGGAAGAGCAGAAGGTTTCAAGTTCCCTCCCTGGTTTCTCCAAGATAGGGCTGAGAGAGACTCCTGCCTGCAACCTTGGAGAAGCCGGTGCTAGTCTGTGAAGACAGTACTGAGCTAGATAGACCAATGGTCTGACTCAGTATATGGCAGTTTCCTATGTTCCTAAGGTGCAGAAGAGGGCAACCAAGATGATCAGAGGCCTAGAGTACCTTTCTTATAAGGCAAGGCTACAACACCTGGGGCTTTTTAGTTTAGAAAAAAAGATGACTGTGGGGAGACATGATAGAAGTCTATAAAATCATGCATGGTGTGGGGAAAGTGGATGGAGAGAAATTCTTCTCCCTCTCACATAACACTAGAACCAGGGGTCATCCCATGAAATTGATTGCCATGAAATTTAGGACTAGCAAACGGAAGTACTTTTTCACACAACACATAACTCACTTGTGGAATTCTCTGCCACAAGATGTGTCAGCCAACAACCTGGATGGCTTTAAGAAAGGTTTGGATAACTTCATGGAAGAGAGGTCTATCATCGGCTACTAGTCGGAGGGCTATATAGGCCACCTCTAGGGCCACTGCGCGAACTGAGAAACAGGATGCTGGACTAGATGGGCCTTGGGCCTGATCCAGCAGGGCTGTTCTTATGTTCTTAACTGGGGGCAGGTGGGAGGGGCAAACTCCTTGTCTGGGCTGCGCTCCCCCGCCTCCACTCTTGGCGCGCGCACACACACCGCCCCGCCAAATAGCCTTTTTGGATAGATTGCCAATAATCCACATGCTGGTCTCCATGACGAACTATGTCCTTGAGACACCCAATTCCGGGCCTTCACAGGCAGTGCTCTAGGCTAGGGAAAGCCTTTGTTAAATCTCTCAAAAATCGTGCGAGTTGAATACGCGCTAGAAAGAGAGAACGTGAACGCAGAGAAATATTGGCGGCTCATACAATTGTTGCGGCGTGGTCAAACGCCTGGAATGCTGGGTCTTTTCGGCGGCCCCTCTAGTCGTAAAAACAGCGTCTGGCTGGCGTTGCTACCTTGAAGCCTCAAACAGATGCTGCGTCCGTACTGTTCTTAGGTCTGAAGCCGACTTTCGCTTGTGGTGAAAGGGGAAGTTGCTACTGTTTTGGCTCACCTCTTGCGCCCCCCCCCCCCGCTCCACCCCGGTCCCTGCGCTCGCTCGTTCGGGGATGGAAAGGAAACCATCGCTGCTGCTCCAGTCCGCCCACACACACAACACACACTTCCCTCCCCCTCGGCTGTTCTGGAAGGGCTGGCCGGCCGGCCTTTCTCGGGGTTTGGGTCGCAAAGTAGTTGCTGATTTCAAACGAAAGACAAACTTTGTCAACGGGAGGAAAGAAGGCCCCGTCTCGAGCCACAGCAGCCAGGTAAGGATGCCGAGGACCGAGGCCAGAAACTGCACATGCCGCCTGTCCCCCGAGGTCACAGGAACAACCGCCGGGGTGGGTATCTGGCTAGGATAAGTCTCCAAAGTTCAGGTCTGGATCTTTAACCCGGACTTGATTATCCTGCTAGGATTCCGGGGCTGGGGATTACACAGTTTCGATTCGAGGGCAGTAACTTTCGGAGCGCTTCTCTGGGGAAAGGAAGGGCCATTATTGCCATGTGCTCGCGGTGATTCCTCCAGTCAGATTTGTGCAGCCAAGCGAGTGCTGATGTTCCTTTAAAACCTTGCAAGTTAGCTGTGCTGCTAAGTTCCCGCCAGATCCCATTCCTTCCTCCTAATGATATAGCCCCGAGATGACGCGGCCTCCTTTGTGGATGGCATCTTGGACTGAAGTTCCTGCGCGCTCAGCTAGCTGTGGTGAAGCTTTCTGCGCAAATCACTAGATTTCTCCCCATCTACATAGCAAACTTGTAGGGAGGCTAAAAAAAACACCCCTCGGTTCTGACTAGTGTGTTCCCTAATCCCACCCCCCCATCTGTGTGCAGAATGAATTTTGTTTAGTATCTATCAAGACAGTATGTGTGTACATGTATTCAGAATGGGGCCTTCCTGATTCAACCTGAGTGGGATCTAAAATTAACTGAGCAGACATCAAAAACTGTGGGAGTGCAGGCAGGATTAAAATGTAGTGAAGAAGTGACTATTAAATGTTTAGACTTGAATTGACTTATACCTTGATCTATGGATTTGTTTCATCTTGCTGGCCACTGGGTTTTTGAAATAGTTTATGCACTGATTTCAAGAAGCAGCACCCACAGGAGACTTTCCAAACTACCCGCTTTAGTTCAGGAGGAAGTGGTCTAACATCAGATAACTTAGGAGTAGTCAAAGTGGTAATAATAATAATAACCACAAACAACTTTGTTAGCTGCCCATAACAAATTGTTCTCTGGGCGGCTTACAACACAACATTAAAACATGAGATAAAAACACACATTAAATCATAACAGACCAAAAAGAAAAGGGTGTGTTTGTGTGTGTGGGAGAAAATACAAAATACAACGCAAAAACAATTTTAAAAAACATTTCAAAAAATCCAATTACAATCAAATCACAGTTTTTTAAAATTTAAATGCAAAAGGCCTGAGTGAACAAAAAGGTCTTTACCTGGCATCTAAAAGAACAAAGTGATGAAGCCAGGCAAACCTCACTGGGAAGGCTATTCTATAAATGGGGGTGCAACCACTGAAAAGACCCCCAAAATAAATAGAAACAAACATTTTCAGACATAATTCAGAGCACAAGGATCTTGGCCATGTCTGGTGGCTCCCCACCCTCTAGGCTTTACAATTATGCCTACACCCCAACTGATGACCCCTAGTCTGATGTCAGGCACACAGGGGCGGGAACAGTGCTGAGGTGGGGTCCTAGCAGAGCTTCCTTTCCCCAGCTAGCAACTAGGAGAAAATTTCCTTGCCTATCCTAGGAGGGTTTGTTACAAAAATCACTGTCAGATGCTCTTTAAAACAAAACAAGAAAAATATTTACTTAAAGATGTTATCTGAGGTTTGTTTGTTTCACTACTGATTAGTAGGGCTGAAATTTTGCTTGGTTACAAAGCTGATGATTTGAATTTCTCACAGCATTTAGTTATTTTACACACAAACAATATATTGTGTGTAAATGTAGACCCAATTTAGGTGGGCTATGGGGTGGAAGCTGCCTTGGTCTGCCTGATGGATAATCTCCAATTAGGTATTAACAGAGAGTGTGCTGATTCTTTTGGGTCTCTTGGTGGCTTTCGATACCATCAACCATGATATCCTTCTGGGTCACTTGAGGGAGGTCGGATTAGGTGACACTGTTCTACAATGGTTCCGTTCCTAACTCTCAGGTAGATTTCAGATGGTGTCACTTGGAGACTGTTGCTCTGCAAAGTGAGAGTTACTGTATGGAGTTCCACAAGGCTCCATACTTTCTAAAATGCTCTTTAATATCTACATGAAACCGATGGGAGGGATCATCGGGAGATTTGGCGCAGGGTGTTATCATTATGCTGATGACACCCAAATCTATTTCTCCCTATCACCTTCATCAGGAAATGGCATAACTTCCCTAAATTCCTGCCTGGAGGCGGTAGTTGCTGGTGTCTATCTTATGTTTCTTTTTAGACTGTGAGCCCTTTGGGGACAGGGATCCATCTTGTTTATTATTTCTCTGTGTAAACCACCCTGAGCCATTTTTGGAAGGGCGGTATAGACATTGAATTAATAATAATAATAATAATAATAATAATAAAAAATAATCTATATATTTAATTCACCTGGGTGCGCCTTGGAATGTGCGTCCTAGCGCCCAGTTGATTGGGTGGGTGGCAGAGGCGCCTGATTGGCTGAGGCGCACCCAGGAGGATTGGTCTCCGTAGCAGCGGCAGGCCCGGCCGTGGAGGCCAGAGGCGGTGGCGGGCCCGGCCGCGGAGGCAAGGCCCAGGAGGGGGGAAGAAGGCGGGCAGAAGTGGCGGTGGGGAGGAGAGGTGGCTGGGCCTGGCTCAGGCTGTCCGTAGTCAGGAAGCGGAGACTGGGGCAGAAGCAGGGGGGAGAGGTAACCATCGGTCCCAAAGAGCACACAGATGCTCTGTGCGGGGTCGGCTAGTAATAATAATTACCTATAAAGCCCTGAATGGCTTAGGTCCAGGGTCTTTTTTTTTTTGTCATGAACCTTGTCGCCTATTAAGATCATCTCGGGAGGTCCGGTTTCTCAGGCTTTTAATTAAAATTGATTTGGAGCTGTTCATTTTTATCCTGTGAAATTATTTTAATCATTTCGCTCTGTGATTGTTTTTGATTGTTTTTATTCTGTGAAATAAAAGTATTTTAATTGTTTTTTATATTTATATTGTCATTTGGATTGTGTACACCGCCTAGAGAAGTATATATCAGGTAGTATATAAATATGATAGATAGATAGATAGATAGATAGATAGATAGATAGATAGATAGAGCTTTTCACCTTTGAACCCAGTTCCTTCCCTGAACTGTACTTCACAACCCAGTCTTTATTACAGTCTGTCCTAATAACCCAGTCTTTTGTTTTTAGACTGTCTTATCCTTTGAGTCTCAGAACAACTCCTCTTTAAGACTTTTCCTACCCAGACCACAATCCCCATTCTAACTGAACTTCACTTCCAGCTTCTGTCACTCTCTGCCTCTTATGATCGACAGCTCCAAAGAGTTCTAAGCCAGTTTGCATAAACGTAGTCCTGCACCATTTCATCACACATCCTCCCTGTCTAAAAAATGTATTTAAAATCAAACAGTTGTCCCATCGGCTTCAAATTTAATACACAGAGTCCCACTATCCTGTACTACAACTGTGCCTGGATTCAGAGCTGCATGGCCAGCCCTTCCTGACATAAATTTAATTTTTTTCTCCATTGACCTCAATGTAAAAAAAACCCTTGTAGCTGACTATAGAGACATGAGGCCTTGCACAAGACCCATGGCAAAGTAATTTGTTTAAAAAACGAGTCAGGCTGTTCAGGAAAGAAGTACTTTAAAAATTAAGGAAATGAAGGAGTGAATGAATGGAAGTTGACTCCAGGGCACAGGGAACAAGTCTGCCCAGCGTACTATCATGTCAGCAGACACTTGGCAAAGCCACAGCTCCATCTCATTTTGATCCGCTTTATCCATGGGGTCTCTCCAGACATCAGAATCCTACTCCCAGAATGACGGAGTATCCCAGGAAAACGTTTTAGAAAGTGCAATTATTTTTAGATGCCAGTACTCTAGAGTCAAGCTCCATTCATAAAGATAAAACCCGAATAATTCCAGTTTTTAAAATTTATTTTTTATTTATTGTTAAATTTATACCCTGCCTTTCATTAAGAAAATCCCAAGGCGGCACACAATAAAATTTAAAAACATATTAAAAAATTGAGCTAAAAATATAAAAACAAATCTGATTTTTTTAAAAAATTAAATTAAAACACAAGCATAAAAACAGTACAAAATACAAGAAGCAGCAGTGGAGAAAATCATATAAAAGCCTGGATAAAAAGCCACGATTTGACATGCTTTCTAAAAACTGTGATGGAGACTGAGGAGCGGATACCCACCGAGAGAGCATTCCAGAGTCTGGGGGCAGCAACAGAGAAGGCCGTGTCCCGAGTGCACGACAACCTAGCCCTCCCTCATTGTCAGCACCCGGAGCAGAGCCCCATCAGATGACCTCGTCAAGCGGGCAGCAACCCTTGGGAGCAGGCGGTCCCTCAGATATCCCGGACCCAAACCAGTTGCTATATGGACAGTACCTTGCTGTCTCAGTACTGAATTTGGGCTAAATCCTGCTTTCATATGAACACACTCTAGGTCTTAGTGTGCAAAAGTGCTGTAGAAGCCCCATGCAGAAAAGCTCCAGGAAACTCAGAATACTGCCATACTGGTTGGGCTTGGTACTTTGCCTTGATACCAGATTTTCCTTTTGTAGCTAGCATTATGGACTCAGGCTTTAGATCAGGCATCCATACATTCTAAACTGGAGAGTTTTCTGAGGCACAAACGTGTCCATGACTTGAGATTTCCCAGTTTTGGTGCTGTATTTTTCCTTTCCAGAGGAAAGCAGATACAATTGGGAGGAGGAGAGGATGATTTGCTTTCACTTTTCCGTGGAATAGACTATAATGCTTTCCATGGAGCAAAGTAACTACTACCCATGGATGAATAGTGGTCAAGACAACATTGCTAGACATTTCCATGCATGCATTCATGTTTCCCAAGGGAAACATGAATGAAGGTATATAAAAAAGTGGGAAGAAAAGATGAGAGCAAAATGCTAGCTACTCAATCTACAAGATTGAGCTATCCATCGTTTTTAGACTTGATTACTCAGAGAATGATCCTGGAATCAGGACTTGCTGAGTAGGATGCATTGTGGACCACTAGTTTTAAATCTGCAATCCCATAGTGGCGTGCCTTTCAAGGAACCCCTCCCTGTATTCTGTCACAGAACCCCACCCCTTGCAGAGGATTCTGGGGCACACAGATAGTTCATGTGGAGCACACTGCGCCAGCTTGTTGAGCCTCACCATCTGTGTGAACTGAGAGTGTGGCATACCCAGCACTCAGTTTCTTTCCCCAAGGTGTGCCTGATGTTATGGACGTTCTTATTAAGGAAGCCCACAGTTCCCTGAAACACAGTTTGAAAACTACTGGGGTAGACCAAAACCCTAGACAAGCATGGAGGGTATAAACTATGTTGGTTGGGCACACCCCTCGTTGCTGACAGGCTTGCTGGCCATGCTGTTCAACCTCCACACATTGTGTCCTTGCCTGTAGAGGCAGCACAGAGTCCTGGAAGGCTTCCTTTATGCAGTCTAGAACCATAGGGGGTTCGAGGGTTCTACACGGAGAGGAGGACCCCTCCTTACCTTCTCCTTTGCAGGCCAGCCCTGAATGCACAAAGGCCTGGGAGGTGTGGGCAGTAGGAATGTTGGCAGAGGGGGCATGACTAGCAGGTGCCCACTACATGTTTACTGTCATAGGAACATAGGAAACTGCCATCTACTGAGTCAGACCATTGGTCTATCTAGCTCAGTATTGTCTTCACAGACTGGCAGCGGCTTCTCCAAGGCTGCAGGCAGGAATCTCTCTCAGCCCTATCTTGGAGAAGCCAGGGAGGGAACCTGAAACCTTCTGCTCTTCCCAGAGCAGCTCCATCCCCTGAGGGGAATATCTTGCAGTGCTCACACATCAAGTCTCCCATTCAGATGTAACCAGGGCAGACCCTGCTTATCTATGGGGACAAGTCATGCTCGCTACCACAAGACCAGCTCTCCTCTCCTGTCCTTAATACCTGAACAGAGCTCAGAATATGTGACAATCACACACTCTGTTTTTAACTGTGCATGCACACACTGGGAAGCCTGCTTAGCGACAGCAAAACAAACAAACAAAAAACGGTATCTGTGACCTCTATGTGTGCTAGCCAACCTACACATAGGCTGGCTAGCACACATCTGATACATGAAAATGTCTTCTGGCAGGATTATTATTTTTAAATACTGTGGCCCAGCTGCTTATGGGCAGCAGAAAATATGATCATGTTTCACTTTTGTTGAGGTTGCTGCATTGGCTGCCAGTTCGCTTCAAGGTGCTGGTTATCACCTATAAAACCCTTCAGGGTTTGGTGCCTGTGTACTTTCAGGACCGCCTCTCCTGTCCAAGTTCGACCCGCCCTGTGATGTCATCCCAGGAGGGCCTTCTCAGAGTTCCGGGCCCAGGGGAAGTACGTGGGGTCTGGGCTCGTGGGAAGGCCTTCTCTGTTGCAGCTCCCTCCTTATGGAACACGCTGCCTCCTGAGATTCGTAGTGCTCCCTCCCTTCTGTCCTTTGAGAAGCTTCTGAACATTTATCTGTTTTGCCAGGCTTTTGTTAGTTTTTAGTGTGTGTGTGTGTGTGTGTGTGTGTGTGTGTGTGTGTGTGTGTGTCAGTGGTGGGGTGGATTTGCCTTCGCTGCTTCTGTTTTAATTTATGTGAACTGCCTTGAGTCTAAGTAAGCCAGGCGGTCAATAAATTTGCTAAATAAATACATAAATAAATGTGAAAAGCAGCCGTTATCCCTTAAGTAAATCTTAAGAACTCTTGCCTCGACAAGTGAACCAAGGAGATGGGCTAGTTTGGATGATACATCCAAGGTGGCCTGCCTGCTGTGCAATTTGGGACATACAGAAACATGTTCCACCCCCGCCCCATTGTGTGTTCTCCTCTTCTCATTGCATGGTGGGGTGGGAAAGATTGTCTGAATTGCCACTCCACCCTTAATCTAAACACTGCATTAAAACGGTGTCTGGATCACATGTGACCAGGCGGTTCAGACACAGCACAACTCCTGCCCACAGCAATTAGAAGGGGGCTAGAACATGTCCTAGACATGTGCAAGGAGAAGGAACAGGATGTGCCCATGCACACTCCAGAGTGCATGCTAGGCTGGCTGGCTCAAATGCATTGTCCAAGCTGGCCTTTAGAGTGGTAAGCTGGATCATCTTTGACGTTCAAATCAAAGTTGCAGATTGTTATTTAACTGGAGTTTGTGTCACAGATAAAGCTCTGGGATAATGGGGAGCAGTTCATTGGGTCATGAGAATGAGTCATTTAGGATTGTTATATATTTTCTGTCAGGGCTCCTGCACCATTAACAGCTGTGTGGTGTGCTGAAATCCAACCATTGAATTATTTCCCAGCCTGAAGAAGCAGTGGTGGTCATGGGTGGGAGTGGGAGAAAGCTTCACCCGTTGAATACTTATCTTTTTCCCCATATGTTAAAGCCACTAGACATAAAAAGGTGGTAAGCTGCTTCATCCTGTTTTAGGATAAGTTCCTTGCTTTAGTCTTCCTTTTGTTAGATCCTTGGAAAGATGTAAATGTTAGAAGTATCTGGATATTAATAAGGGGCATGAAGATGAAGGATTCATGCTTGACCATGCTTTAAGGAGGCACAGTACGCAAGTGAACTCGCAGTGTGCAAGTAACCCAACAGAAGGCCGGAGTTCAGTACAAGGTTTGAGCAGGCAGATGGGATATGCTCCTTGAATTGACTCATGTGTTCCTTTTCATTTCTGGCTGAATATTAACAGAGTTGCTTCCTGTGCTTTCTTTTCTTTGTCTGTTTTGCATGTGGCTATTTTTAAGACTGCCACTGATGTGTGCAGTTGTTGACCATCATGTGTGTCCCAAAGAACAGTTCCTCTGTCTCTCAGTCATGTACACATGTGCTAGGTGAGCTGTGAGCAAGCTCGTGGACTGCATCATACTGTACTACTGTGTTCTAGTGACTTTGAAACATAAAAATTGTAGTGCCAGCTTCAAGCAGGCATGTTGTTTAGAGAAATCTGTGCCCCATCTCTGCAGGTGCAGCTCCCTCATGAGACCAGGTGAGGCAATAGCCTCAGGCAATGAGAGCACCATGGAGCATCACCCCACCTGCCTGTTGCCGCCACCTCCCTTCTTCTCTGCTGCCATCATCTCATGTCTTGGCTTCTCCACCACCAACACAAAACCCCCTCGTTGCCCCTGTCCTGCCTCCTTTACCAGACCTGCCCCATGCCTCATTGGCCCTGAAGTTACCCTTCTTTCCCCCTCGCTGGCTTGAACTTCCTTCCTTCCTCTGCTGCTTGGCTGGTGACTCTGTGTGGCAGCATGGATGGAGCTAACTTGTATGCAGTGGTGGCAGCTTCTTTCTCTCCATTAGTGCGCTGTCTCTCTCTCTCTGGCTTTCACTTCCTTTCCTGTTTCTAGCAACAAATTTGTCTGCTTTGTTCCTGCAAGAGAGTAGACAAAGCAGGCAAGTTTGTTGCTGGAGGGAGCGGGGTGAGAGAGGGAGCACTCAAGCTGCTAGTGCTGGCTCAGCAGCAGTAGTGATGAGGTGGGTGATGCTGCAGAGACTGGCGGGTGAAGCTACCACTGCTGGAGGCAAGTTCCATCCCTGCTGCCTCGCCAGCCAAGCGGTGACATGCTCAGGAAGGAGGTTCAGGCCAGTGAGGAGGAAGAGGGGTGGCATGGGGCCAGTGGTGGGGCTTGGGGCCTGCAAGGGAGGTGGAGTGGAGTTAGAACCGGTTCTGGCCCAAGGTGGGCAAGGCTGGTGAGGTTAGAATTAAGATAAGGTTAAGCAAGCAGCTTGTTGCTCTTCGCCTCATATGGTGAAAGGCAATGAGCCGGCACTACTGCTATGACATGTTTTTTGAAAGATTAAATTAATTCGATTATAAAAGCAGCTTACATCTCTTACAGCTTACAGAAACAAACATTTTCTCTGAATGTTTTTAAGAAGGACCTAAAAACATACTGTTTAGTCAGGCTTTCAGTGTATAGTTTTAAAGCTTTGGTTTTTGAGTTTTTATTGTATTTTAAATTGTTTTAATTATGTTAATGTTTTAATTGGTTTTATATTGTGAACCGCCCGGGGACTTTTTTGTATGGGGCGGTATATAAAGAAAGTAAGTAAATAAGTAAGTAAATAAATAAATGGAAAGGGTTAATCACTTCCTTTTGGTAGTGCTTCTGCAATTAGCCTTCTGTTCCTTCACACCACAGCTAGTCACTAACAGTTAGTGGATGGTTCAGATTTCTAGGAATAATGCCCCCTTGAAAGTACACCGCAGGTTACAGCAAATTGCTACTTAAATTGCTTGGATCCTCTTCCAGACCACTTCAGTGCTCAGTTGCACACTACAGTCTTACAGTCCACAGACAGACGCATTGCACCTCACTGTGTTTTTGAGGACTAACCATTCAGTTTTTAAAATGGCTCGCAGGTATCACTGGCAAACAGCTTCACCTGTTGTGAACTGAAAAAGGGAAGCAGGTGGCAATGTGAAACATTGCTGTGAACATTCAGAGAAGCGGGTAGAATGACAGGGCAAAGCCTGGGGTTGCTATTCCTCCGTTGAGAACAATGTGGTTTATTTTAAGCTAATTAAAGCAAATGGAATGTATGAGGTGCTCATTTTGTGTACAGGGATGGAGTGGACACCAGTTCTGAATTTTATAAACCCTACAGTGATAGGTGGGGAAAATAGGGTTTTGGAGCATAAATGACCAAGCCCTCCCCAACCCACACACACACTTGGAAATTACAGCATAAATATAGGATTAGGCATTCAGTTAACCATTTGGCTGAAGGAGAAAGAGACAGATAGTGGGAAGGAGGAATGGTCACTTTTTCCCAGGATACTGAAGCTGTTTCTCTGACTTGGGCCATTTCAGACATCACACAGAATCTAGTTAAATCTTGGTTCCATGTGACATTTCCATGCCTCAGCATACGCTTCCCAGTACCATTGCCAGCATGCAAGTCAGAAGAATTCCACTTCTTGCTATTGAACAAAACAAGTTTGGTCATGACATCTGCACTGCTGATCTTGGTTTATTCAAATTGCTTGGAAAAACCCAAGATATGGACCCAAGATTTGAAGTCGGCATCAGAATATCTGTTTATTTCAAGCAATTTGGCTAGAATAAACCATTATCATTCAGTTTGGATGCTGAGATTGTTTTTAACAATTGGAAGCAGAATTTTTCCAACTTGTACACAGACAGTAATGGTCAGGGGAGTGTGTACTTCTGAGTCTAGGAGATGTGCAGAACCAAGATTCAGCCATGGATCCACATGGTTTCTGAACTGGCTCTCTGTCTGAAAATAGATGATACAGGCTGCATTCGTGTATAACACAAAACTGGATTTTAAGGGGCCAGAGGTTCCCAGACCTGTATATCCAAATGCAGGAAACTCCACTTCCACGAGGAGAACAACCTGAGGTTTCCTTTTTAAAACTCCAGTTTGTACCTTTGGGTTGTAGTGAGTTTCACCACCCCAACCCGAGGTTGAACACAGTGTGCGTTACGTCTGAATGCAGAATTGCAGGCTGCATTTCCTGTAACTGGAGTTGAGGGAGGAAGTGCATCCCCGTCTATGGCCATGATTGGCTGTGCGAGCTGTCCTTCATGCAAGAAGGAAGCCCACACAGTCAGTTTTCCCTTCTCTGGGAAGACGCTGTGCTAGCAAAACCAGAGGACTAAGCTTTTTTGAGTAATAGCTCTTTCTGCCCCAGTTCCTTATGATGTGCTACAGGCACTATATTAGAAGTTTCCTTTTTGTTGTTGTTGCAGGCACAGCCTTTGAGTGAAAGGAAAGATCCCTTCCCTGCTAACAGTTGTAGAGCCATGGCCACCACTAGTGGAGTCAGGCACTCGCCATGGCATAGGCCAGGTTGAGGGGCCCAGAGCCTCCATCCTCTCCTGGGGGTCAGCTTTCCCTGAGATAAGCAAACACTTTGAATTCTATCCCACTTGCTGTGTAGTTTCTGGTCTAGCACATCCTGCTAGTCTTTGAACAAACAATTTGGCCTGTTATATTCCAGACAAATGGCACATGGAGAATGTATGTTGCTTCAGGACTGAACACGTCTTCCCTATCCTGCCTGTTTTGTTAATCATCCAAGGCTCTTCTAACATGAGGCAGGGACTATAATAAGTTTTTACTTCTTGTTGTTTTTCCAAGTATTGTAAGCCTTATTGAGACATCATGCCAGAAATGAGTCCTCCGCCCTATGATTTCAAGGAAGCTGAAGCTGGAGCTGAAGGTGAGAAAGCATTTTCAAGCATATCCAGCTAAACAGATTCTGTGAGGGAAGTGAATGGTCATTTTGGCTGAGGAAAGCCTTGCATGGGGTTGAGGGACAGAAGAAGCTGCATCATCTAGCAGGAACACTGGAGATCTGACGTGCTAGAACACAAGAGATGGGAAATTTAAGGGAGGGGTCAGGATGTATTTAGGAAGGTGGGTGGAGAAATGTTGAAAAGAAGAGCAGAACACACAGGAATTTGAGAAATGAGGCCCAGTTAGAAAGTGGAGTGGACGGGGAAAACCCTTGCCCAAAGCTGCAGGATGAGAAAGTCTTTATGGCAGTAATCGTCACTATTTTTCTAGGAGGGGCCACTTTGGCAAAAAGTGTTCCAAGTAAGAGCCATTTCCCACTGTGCTGACCTCTGCACACTGCTGCACTTTTCTCAGTACCAGGAGGACCTTTTAAGGGAGACTTTGCTCTCTCTTGAGAGCACTTCCCAGCACTGCATGCACACCTTCCCAAATGGTGCAGGGGACCCAGTTTCAAGAGCGCCAAGTTTCCCTTCAAGGAGCTCCTTGGTACTGTTCAAAGTGCTCAAGTTCGAAGTTGGAACTTGGGTCAAAGTGCAGCACTGCATAGTGAGAATGGTCATCTCCACATGGTGCCAGGGGAACTGTGCAGAGTACTCAGCTTTGGCTGAAGCCTCACACAGGCCCAAGAAACATGTAGGGAGCCCCCGGGCTTTACAATAAAGAACACTGCTTTATGGGATTAGAAGGAAGGAGGGAAAGGTGGGTAATAGGCCTGTGCAGTTTGATAGTTCTGACAGGTGTGTCAGACCCCATAGTCCGCATGTTGGGACTATCAGAATTAATTCCGCAAATGATAGGAGGAAGCCACGACAGTTGGAACTCCAACTAAATTCCTTCCCATTGGCACAATATTATTCCTGGTTCCAACATGTTTGTCGGAACCACCCTCTTCTGCCCTTCTGCCTCCCCACAACCTCAGCCTCCCCTCCCCCATCCTTAACTATACAGTCGGCATCACTGCCACTGCAGTTCACCGCCACTGGCTCTCCATCATCGTGGCCACCATTGCTGGGTTGCTATGCTGCCGCCAGGCTTCCATCGGCAGGTCTCTGGTGTTGGTGCTGCTGCTGTGGCAGCTGCAATCTTCACTGTGTGTGAAGGGGGTGGGGGGAAAGGGCCTTTTAAAAAGGCAAACCCCATATGCAGTGTTTGCCCTTTTAGGAATGCCCCAAAGGTCCCTAAGGCATGGTGCATTGTGGGAAGTGTAGTTCCTTTAAGGATTCAGTGCTGCAGTGGCC
This sequence comes from Hemicordylus capensis, assembly GCF_027244095.1. Lineage (NCBI taxonomy): Eukaryota > Metazoa > Chordata > Lepidosauria > Squamata > Cordylidae > Hemicordylus > Hemicordylus capensis. Next base: position 150,425,984 of record NC_069657.1, read on the forward strand.
CAGCACTGGTGGCAATGATGATAAAGACCTGGCAGTAGTGACCCAGAGCAATGGCTCTTTCAGCTGTAAAGGCAAGGGTGGGGAGGAGGTAAGAGGGCAGTAGGGGTGGGGGTGGTTACAGCATAATGTCGGTAAAATGTTGGATCAGTACCAATCCAACAGTGTTGGAGGGGCCATGTTGGCTTCCATGGCATTTGGGGGGGGTTTGAGTTGGATCGAGTTGGAATTGATCCAACGTTTTTGCTGGTTGGCCTAGTTGGTAAGGCAGAGAAACTGAGTAGCAAAAGGGCTGAAAGTCACCATAGCTAATGAAAGCAGGATAAATAGGCTGAAGATCAACAGTCTAAGGGAATGATGATTGACGGAGACAGGGAACGAAAAGAGGTCCCAAATAAAAAGAGGTGCTGGAAAAACCCCTCATAGGATTCTAGGAATGAAAGTGGATGTTTGCTGTGGCAGGAAGGACAGGTGAGGGAGCTCTGGAAACTAGAGGCTATGGATCAGGGGGAGAAATAATGATACTGGGTTCCACATATTTTTGACTGCAGGTTTATCTTAGTGTATAAATGAAACAGGTATTGCCCTTTTTCGTCTTCTTTTGACAGGTTACAGCAATGATATAGAGGAAGGTGGGGATTTCCGCATTGCTTACTGGGTTGAAAAGAATGTCCGGCAAGCTTTCATTCGCAAGGTAACTAATGAAAATACTGCAGGACCTCGTTTAAACAGGGATGCTGACGACGTGGAATTATCCAGGTGCTTAAAGATATGAAGTATTTGCCTTTTCTTAAAATTCCCTGCACATTTTGACATTTTTATCATGAAATCAAAGGAAAGGGGAGCCCATTGGGAGCCCAAAGAAAAACCCCAAAACAAAAAAACCCTCAGAAGAAGTATAAAATGCTGTGCTTTAATCAGCTATTAATCTCTCAAGATAACTGCATCTGACTTAATCCGGTGTCGATCCTACTTAGAATGTTATTAGCATCTCTTATTTCTGTAAGCGTGTTTGAGTCTTTTTCTTTTCTGTTTTTATTTTTGTATCATTGAATGTAATCTCATATTCATTTTCTATAACGACAAAAGGGAAAATAATGAAAATATGCAGTGTGTGTGTATATTTTCATAATGATCACCTTACTGAGCAGGGAAGTGGACTAGAAGACTTGCAAGATCCCTTCCAAACTTCTGTGGTTCTATTCCTGTTTGGGAGCACCTTCTCCCACCTCCCAGCATTCTTCCGTCATAGTACAGGAGCCAAGACCATGTTTTGTTTTGTTTTTGCCTGAGAGAAATTTCGTACTGGTAGTCGAGACCTTGTGAGGTAATACTGCTGAAGATTTCCGTTTAGGTCAGGCTTTGGCGAATGGGAAGGAGCATGTTTGTGTACGTGAACACCTGTGAATGTGAGTGCTGTCTAGAGAGTGCGATGGGATGAGGTGCTCCAGTATATGGTTCAGCAAAGAGCCCCTGTCCTTTGTGTGACCTCACTGCCTGGATCTCTGGGCATCTGTAAGTGGAAGTATGCTAGTGTGCATTTATGCATGTAGATACCTAATCTCATTTGTTTTTGTCTCCACCTCCAGGTCTACAGCATCATCACTCTCCAGCTACTGGTGACTGTGGGCATCGTTTCAGTCTTCACCTTTGTGTAAGTCTTCCTGTGGATCTTTGGATCACCACTGAATCTTTCAAGGGCTGGGACAGCAACCTGGGATTATGCTACAATGTCAGGAGGATTGGGAGAGTAGTGAAGATGGATAAGAGGCTGGGCAGGAGGAGGAGGAGGAGGAGGAGGAGGGACACTTGTGGGATTGACTGGAGCAAGGTGTGTGTGTGTAGGCAAATGCCCCTGCTTAACCATTTACAAGGATGGGGTAGCTCATCTACATCAGTGGTTAGGGGAACATTCTGATGGTGGTTATTGCTCTTGACACAACTACTACAGCAATAGTGGTGGGATGATAAGAGTTAAGCACACCAACAATGTGCTTGTCTGTATTACCACAGATTCTCACTGTTACAGATCAGAGGGGAGAGGGAGGAGGACATCTCTTCTAAGTACACCTTGCATCTGCAGGCAGTGTGCCCCCCACCCCTCGGTGGGGAAGACTGAAAAGCACGTGTTTTCCCCACTGGAAAGCTGTGCCGATGTGTGACTGAAGCGCACAGAGATGATGTTCCCTCACCCCATTTTTTGCTTGACATGTTGAAAACGATGGTGAGTCTAGCACAGCTGTAGAATGGTGGGCCTCATTGCAGACCGGAGAAATAAGATTCTCTGGGAAACCCTCTCTCTGCACTGTGTGCAAATGTTTCAGTAACAGTGTACTAAAAACGCACAGTTATAAGCACAGCTCAAACCTGAGCTGGATATGAGCCCTGAGCAGTGGTCATGCTGTTCAGAACCAAGCCAAAGGTATAAATGTGTGAGGTGTCAAAGGAAGGGTGGTCTCAAACCAATGCCCCTAGCAGTCAGGATATTCTGTGCTGGGCTGGGCTGTGGTCCCAGATCCAGGGTCATGACACAGAAGCAGGCACCCTACTCCCTGCACTGTCAGGACAGACAGACTATTGCCTTATCTTTGCTGTGCTGCAGCACCACCCCGATGATGGACAGATAAGATACTGCTGCTGGCTAGACAAACCATCTAAGGAGTCAATAGGGGCCTTTCTGTCCCTATATAACTGTTGCTCACCCTCAGCCTTAGTTCCTCAGCCTAAAGCATTTGTCATCATGAGTAGCGACGCCAGCTGTCCCACCCTTCCCCACCTCCTTTCCCCCTGAGCTGTTTTCTCTGGAAACCCAGCTATTGACCTGACCCTGCCTCTCTCATCTGCCTCCAGCCCCTCAGATATGTGCCCACATGCTCCAGAACCTTATTATTCATCTTTGAACCCAGCTGAGGCCTGACAGAACAAACATTCATGTCCATGAATTCCAGTGGGGAAATGGAGCAAAGTCTATTCTTTCCACTACGATAGTGATGATTTATATAGCATCATTTGTGTACATGGATACTTTCAAGGTTTGCTTTCAAGTCAAAAATAGGTGGGTATTCTGATAATATTTGATGACAAGTATCCTATCTCACACTGTCTTCCTTCTCCACAGAACACCTGTGAAGTTATTTGTGCAAAGGAATATCGCGTTGTACTTTGCATCTTAGTGAGTATCACTGTTTATACAAATGCAGGACTGAATGCTGAGATGGCTCTAGTCTACTGGGTGCCTAAATGGTGTCATGTAAGGCTCTCTGTCTAGTCTCTACCGTAACTTCCCTCATTACCATTCCATTACAGTTGTGTGGTGCCAGGCCTCTTTAGAAGGGAGCACATGGTACCTTCCCAAGAGGAAATGCCCTGCCTTCTTAATCTATAATCTGCTAATTCTGATGAAACTTTTGTATGAATGATTTGATTGATGACTGTTGTCTGCCTTTGAAAAAGAACATCAGTCTGCCTTCATGGTACAAGGAGGCTGTGAGGGACCATTATTATGAGGGATCTCCAAAATGTAGAAAGCAGTTTATCATTTAGAGTTGCTAACTGGCCAGTTTTAAATAGGCAATATCTGTCTTGTTTGCCTCTCCAGTGTTGTATTCTTGATCATTTACTTTATACTGGTCTTCTGGAAGAGCATCCAGTGAGTATCTGTTAACTTCATTTGTGATTTCATAAAGCATGGGATCTACTCATTTCAGCCCCTCAGTTTATCAATGGATAGAAGACCTCTCTAATCTGGCAGCTTTTGAACTGACAAAGAGGACTCCCATACCAGGATTTGGAAGGACTATTTAGAGTTATTTGCATAATTCCCTCTGTTTATTCCAGATCAATAACTGTGTTAACCCTTTCATCCTCCTCTGCCCTCCCCCCTTTTCTGTTTGTTTCTGGGTTCCCCCCCCTCAATACCACCGCCTTTTTTGTTGTAATTACTTTGTTATAGCATGGGGGGGAAAGAATACAACTGTTAATTGGAGGTGGGGGGAGCATGGGATCCAAAATTTGCTTGGAATCTAGGGAGGGAGGGAAGGTGGGATTCTGTCATGGCTGGGATATGATCTTGGAAGACAACTTCCAGCAATGACCTTGGTCATTGGATATTTTATTTTATTTTATTTCATTTATTGTTAAATTTATATACCGCCTTTCATTAGAACAATCCCAAGGCGGTTTACAGCAGAATTTAAAAACAAGATTATAAAAATAACACAATTAAAATATTAAGCTAAAAATATAAAACAAATCTGATTAAAAACATTAAAAAACAAGCATAAAAACAATTAAAAATACAGTACAAAGAGCAGCAACGGAGACAATCATATAAAAGCCTGGGTAAAAAGCCAAGATTTAACATGCTTTCTAAAAGCTGTGATGGAGACTGAGGAGCGAATAACCACCGGGAGAGCATTCCAGAGTCTGGGGGCAGCAACATAGAAGGCCCTTTTCCCGTGGGCATGACAACTGAGCCTCCCTCATTGTCGGCACCCGGAGCAGAGCCCCCTCAGATGACCTCATCAAGTGGGCAGCATCCCTTGGGAGCAGGCGGTCCCTCAGATATCCCGGGCCCACACCGTTAAGGGCTTTAAAGGTCAAAACCAGCACCTTGAATTGGACCCGGAAACAAACTGGTAGCCAGTGCAGCTCTTTCAAAATGGGTGTGATATCCTCCCATCGGGCAGCTCCGGATAAAACCCTAGCTGCCGCATATTGCGCTAGCTGCAGTTTCCGGATATTCTTCAAGGGCAGCCTCACGTAGAGCGCGTTACAGCAATTCAGCCGTGACTGAACTAAGGCATGGGTAACCATGGCCAGATCTGCCTTCTCGAGAAAGGGACGCAGCTGGCTCACTAGCTGAAGGGACCCCTGGCCACCGCCTCCACCTGAGCTTCCAAAAGCAGAGCCAGGTCCAGTAATACCACCAAGCAAGTTTTTATGGATGTAAAAGGGCAAAAACATTTTTAAATTAGTCCCCTTCCCAAATTTCCCCTTCCCATCCTTTCTACAGATGGTTTGGAGCAAGGCACATACTGGCTGACATCCAGAGTTATGCTGACATCCAGACTGTTGCACTTCTTCAAGGATGTTGTTCTAGCGAATTCTGCTAAGTTGTGAGCTTGCATTCTGGACTAGTGTTGTACTGGTCCAACAGGGTGTGCTTGTTCAACCTGTGGTGTGTCTCCTGCTGAGAAAGCTCTTCCTCAGTCCATATATGTTGCAGGGGATTATGCAAAGCTATCACCTATCCTTGTTGTGCAAGTGCAATCAATGTGTGCATAAGCAGACCAAGAGTGCAAGAGATTGTGCAATGTTGAGCATCCGCTCAGTTATGAGACTTCCTCATGGGGGTGCATCTTTGTTTGTTGCACTAGTGCAGCATTAGTCTGGATGTCAACCAATGACGGAATAGAAAGAGACTCATTGAAAAGCTGCCTGCCTCTAGCAATAGGCCTTCCTCTTTGTTCAAAATGATGGTTGTGGAAATGAGTCAGGGAAGTCAAAATTGTGTTCACTTAGGTTGAAGGGGAAGATTAGATTTTGCTCCAAGGTGGAATTAGATAAAGGAATATGAGGGGGGTTACAGCTGGCAAACTATCTGTCTATCTATCTATCTATCTATCTATCTATCTATCTATCTATCTATCTATCTATCATATTTTTATACCACCTGATATGTACAACTCTAGGTGGTGTACAAAATTTAAAATATTTAAAAGTCAAAACAAATTAAAATACATGACTCAATAAAAACAGCATGAAACAGTTATTAAAACAAATTGTTAAAATTATTAAAAATTAATTCTAATTAAAAGCCTGTGGAAACAGGAGAGTCTTGAAGGTTTTCCTGGAAACAAAGAGAGAAGGAGATGCTCTTATTTCAGCAGGGAGCATATTCCAAAGCCCTGGGAAGGAATCCAAAACCATATTCCAAAACCATGGGAAGGAATCAGGGTATGATATGTTAGGTGGATATATTATGGTGGTCGGGGGACACTAGAAGATCCTCTGTACATGTGCCAAAATGGGTCTCTTTCTGGAAGTGAGACCACTTGAGTGTCTTCTAACTCTGTCTTACGAATCGCTTTCAGGAGACGCTTTCCATGGAACATTATCCTTATGACTATCTTTGTAAGTAGAGCTTTTGTTGTAGGCTTGAGCTGAATACATTGGAAGGATGTGATGTCCCCAGTAGTGGGAAATGGATGCTGGTGGAAGAAGGGTCTGGGGCGAAGACTAAAGATAGAGACTGTATTTGGCAGCCCACAAATCTTCAGAAAAAAGGCATAGTCCACATTAGTTTACTTTGTAAATAAAATACGTGTGGGGAAATGATCATATCAAGAAGTCTAAAAGCCTCATTATGTTCAAGTAATTTGCCTAGAATATTGTATTCTTTTTTCCCTTCTTTTCACTTGGCTGTCAGACAAATACTGTTTACCTTTCTTTCCTTTTTCCTCTTCTTCTAACAAAAAAAGCAATGCAGTTGAAATGTGGACAGTAGGCTTTGTCTTTAATTTTCATTAGCAAGACACAATAGCTTTCTGCACTTCTCTTTACAGAAAAAATGTATAAGGTGTATGTGTGCAGGGAGTTTTTCTAATAACAAAGTCGATTTTCGTTACATTGCTTTATAATGGAATAAATTTGTAAACTTAGAACTAAAAGTGAATCCTACAGTTCATATTTTATTCATTTAATTATGCCCTACACTTACTAAATCAGTTCCAGCAATGCTTAATTGTACATAGTTTCTTAGTTATTGATATAGGAGGATCTCTAACAGTTCAATATGTTCTGGTTGTTAGAGAATTTTTATAACTTCAGTGCCCAGTGGAAGCATGATTTTCTGTGTACACTTAAAAAAACATACGATTCTGGCTGACGTGATGCATACTCTAACAGAGTCGGAATACTCTGTGGGGTCTGCAGGAGAGTTGGAAGGCAGCCTTGATGCTGGAGAGCAGGCACACAATCAGCAGTATTGCTTTTTCTCCCATTCACTACAATGGGAGAAATAGGAGTGATATTGACTGAGTGACTGCTGGTTCTCTCCAGTGTCTGGGTTACCTTCTGACTCTGCCCTAGCCCCAGCCCCAGCATGGAGTGTTCTGGCTCCATTAGAGTGCACGTCATGTCAGCTACTATTTGTATCTGCTTTCATATTACCTACTTCATCTCAAACACAATGTTTCCAGTAGAAGTAGATCATATGTTCAGTGAGTTTTCAAGTGATGACATAACACTTGAAGTACATGCATGGGTGAATCAGCCCTCATTTATTAATTATAACCTGGTGCTAGACATACTTGACAACTCTGCCAGTGTGGCATTTTATTGCATTCAGTAACGTAATTTGTGAGGATAACCCAACCACTCCTGCCTGCCATGTATCATGTAATGGCAATGGAATGGTGAAGAGCTTCTGCTTGCTGGATTTTTTTTCCCCTGTGCCATCCTTATTCCTGCATTGATTTCATACTTGTATTGACAAAAGGAGAATAACTGAAATTGAATAACAGATTAGGTACCATACTCAGTCAACTATCAGATGGAGAAGCTGAAGAACTGCAACTATTTGACAGTAGGGTGTAGGCAGAGGGAATGCTTGAAGAGCAACTCTTCACAAATTTCTGTGGGGGGCGGGGAGAAAAGCTGTTTTTTTGTGGACAGAAAAATAAGTTTTGGGGAAGATATGGGTTATTAGATTTGGCAGGGGGGGATTCAGTAAAATGAGGGGGAACTCCTCAGATGCTCTTTGGTGGGGTGGGTGCATTTAGGATAAAATAAGTCCCAGAAATTGTTTCATTTTCTGTTTTCCCTTTCCCCCTCTAGACTTTGGCCATGGGAGCTATGGCAGGCATCATTGCTAGGTACAGTACAGAAATAATTGGAAGTGGTGTTTTGGATGTTTGTACAGTGCAAAGCTCTTTGAGATCTGTATTAAAAAGTTTCTAATGTGAAAAACAATTGTACCCAAATATTGAATATCAGTTGTTTGACAGTGATTAATTGGCACAAACTTGGATAATCTGGTGGTAATTTTTGTTAGGAGAACAAAGCCCTCTCTTTTCAAGAATCTTTGAACAAGTATCCTTTAGCTTTTGTTCATCTATGCTCTGTTGTTAGTGGTTGAGCATCTACTACAAACCACCTTTTTCACAGGCCTTTTTTACCAGCCTGGAATTGGTAAATTCCAACCTTGTAAAATTTGTAATTCACCAGGTCCCCTTCCCCATTTTTTAAAGCTGAAATCCCATTGTGTTGGGATGGATCCAAAAGTTCTTTTCTCTGGAGGAAGAAGCCCTTTCTATAGAATGCGTCTCATCAGAGGAATGAAGAAAACTTGAATGCAACCGATCACAGTTATGTATTTATTTGAAGCCCATACTGCTAATCCCTGGTAACTAAGCCAAGAGGTGGGTTGTAAAGTCATGGCTTTCTTATATTTATAAGAGGGAGAGCAACTATTCATTCCTTGATAGCATCCCTCCATTGTCTGTTGTTGGTGCCTCCCTTGTGTTTCCTTTTTAGACTGGAAGCCCCTTTAGGACAAAGAACCATCTTCACATTCCTTTTCTGACCCCCCCCCCCATTCTTTCTGCTGTGTAAACAGCCTTGTGAACCTTTTGTTGAAAAGCAGGATATAAATACTTTTTAACAATAATAAAACTGGGTTCCTAGGCTCAGGGGTGCTCCAGGAAAAATCTGCCCAAGTGCCCTCCTGGCCCCAGTGAGCAGGAGTGTGGGCGGGCGACAGGGAATGCACATCTCACCTCCTCACCACAGCCTCTAGCTGCCACTTTGCAGACAAGCGGGTGCTTCTTCACCCACCCTCCTCACTGCCACTTCCACCACCGCCTCCACTCACCATGAAAGTGTGGTGGGTGGTGGTGAAGAGGGTGTGCAAGCGGGTGGTTATTTCCCATCACCCATCCGTCCGCCAGCAGCCATATGGGGTGGGTGTCGAGAGCAGAAGGTGACGACCCTGGGTCTCATGTGACCCAGGCTGTAGCTGCCCCTACTGACTTTGCACCCTAAGTGGGCACGTAACTAGCTTTAATAAATCTATGGAGTTCTTTGCCATGGGATGTCATGATGGCCACCACCTTGGATGACTATGAAAGGGGCTTAGACAAATTCATGGTGGACAGGTCTATCAGTGGCTGTTAGTGTGGTGGCTGTGGGCCATCTCCAGCCTCAGAGGCATGATGCCTCTCTGTGGCCGCCCCTCTTCTTTGAAACACCTTTCCCCCCCAGATTCATTCAGCCCCCTCCTTAGTGGCTTTTAAGGCCCTTCTTAAGACCTACCTTTTTCACCAGGCTTTTGCCCTTTAATTTTTTTAAAAAATATTGCTATTATTGTTCAGCACCTAGGGGAGCAAGAGCAGGAGAGAGGGCATGCCCTCACCTCTTGCCTTTGGGCTCCCCAGAGGCAACTGGTGGACCACTGTGTGAAACAGGATGCTGGACTAGATAGGCTTTGAGCCTGATCCAGCAAGGCTGTTCTTAATGGGTGGACCAGCCCTGATCTGAAGGCACACAATACAGCCACCTTGCTATGAGCTTACTCTTGTGTAACATTTAGCTATTTGGCATGAAGGAGGAGAGCTGCTCTTGTGGTAGCAAGCATGAATTGTCCCCTTTGCTAAGCAGAGTCTGCCCTGGTTTGCTCTTGAATGGGAGACGATATGTGAGCACTATAATATATTCCCTTTAGGAGATGAGGCTGCTCTGTGGGGAGCAACTGCATGCTTGCAGCAGAAAGTTCCAAGTTCCTTCCCTGGCATCTCCAAGGTAGGGCTGAGAGATACTCCTGCCTGCAACCTTGGAGAAGCCGCTGCAAGTCTGTGTAGACAACTGTAAGCTAGATGTACCAATGCTCTGACTTGGTAGAAGGCAGCTTCCTATGTTCCTAGTTCCATAACTTGCACAACTTCTGTGTACACAATGTTACTGGGCTGATCAATCCTTGCCTTGTGTGTCAGCCCATATCTTGGACCTTATATTGGTCCATTGCAAATATACATGACATCAAATCCCTCTCCAATGCTAACAAGAGATAGAACAGCCTCTGTTTTATTCCTCCTTTGATGTTTTTGACAGACACTGAATAACTCTTGAAGAAATCTCTTGTTGTTCCTGGAATAACATTCCAGTCTCTTGTCTTCTATTGGCTCCATTATCCAAGTGATGCTTGGCATATAATTTTGTTTTAAACATGAAGCAAATGTCACAATTGACAATCTTGGCTGTACAGGGTTGGGTGGGATACTTAAAAGGAAACAAATAAATACATATGAAGACATTTTAGATGTCTTTACACAGATGCTAGCCAGTTGGTGTCTGCAAAACACCATTGCGTTGGTGTCACACAGTGAAGTTCCACACAGCATATTGCAGCTAATTACTAACTGGGAGAAGCAGAGGGTTCTCCCCCACCCATCCATTTTACAAGCAATACATTTTCAACATGAACTCTGTTAACTTAAATAGATCTTACTTCTAGATACCAGGACACATCTCTAGCCATTTCACTCACTGTATTATAATCATCCCTATAATTGTGGCTGCCAAACATTGCATTAAAAATGTTGGTGGTTGGGGGACTGGATATACTGAAGATAGAAGAATTGTCTGCTTAAAACACGGGAGGTGGCAGTAATGGGGGGAGGGGATGAAAATGTATACAAAATCAAGAGATGCAAACATTCAAATGAATGTTTTGCAAAACAAATAACATTCACATGAGGATTTTTGAGAAAAATATGATTTTGGCAATGTAGCACTGAAGCTGAAAAAATATTATTTGCTATAATTATGTCTGAAAAGTATTTTTTTCCTATTGATCTTTTGTAACAGGAAAATTGTTGACATTAAAAAGATTAGTAATCCTAAACAAACAAAAATGTCACTCTTGTTTGCAGCATGCACGAAACCAAGGCAGTAATTCTTGCCATGATCATCACAGCTGCAGTATCCATAACAGTCACTATCTTCTCTTTCCAGACAAAGGTAAGGTGCCCCAGTGTGGAGTGAGGGAATGCACAACCTAGAACTAAAAGGTTAAAACAGGGAAAGTCATAAAATGGCTGGGAAATTCTGTGATGGGCTGGGTAGCTTAGCTGGTGTTCACCAGAAGCTCTCTCTCTTTTAAAACAGGGATTCTCAGCCTTGGGTCCCCAGATGTTACTGGACTTCATCTCTCATAATCCCCAGCTCCAATGGCCTTTGGTTGGGGATTATGGGAGTTAAAGTCCAACAACATCTGGGGACCCAAGGTTGAGAACCCATGTTTTAAAACACATAGCATAGCAATCAGCAATATTGATTGTGTGGGGAGAGCACTGATCTTAAAAGGAAACAAAGAAAAATGTTTACAAACATTTTGAAAGTTTTCAAAATGGCGCAAGTTTGGGTTGAAAGAGAAGTGTGTTCTGATCACCAGTGATGACAAGGTTGCTAGCTAGTAGGTGCCTGTAACACTCCTATACTGCAACTAATGTGCTAATTGTGAGACACAGAGCATTTTTTGTGCCACCAGAAATAGTAGCTGGATGGTTGCCCTATAGGGAATATGCCAGCTTAGCTATTTGATTGCACTCTGACAATATGAGCACTGCTTTTCAGAACATAATCTGGATCCCCTACAACTACTGCATAAGCATTGCCCATCCTTAAGGCAAAAAGAACCATGTGCAGGAAAGGCCGTCAGTTGAAGCCAGTAGCAGAGGATGCTGCCTGCGGCGCATGTGCAACCCGCTGGTGGCAGCCCCATTTGTGTTTATATGGGGCACGCATGCCCTAACCACCCCCTGAATCTGACATCATACACAGGAGCATAGCCAGATATGGAAACAGAGCCATGCAGCCCCATTTGCAAGGCGCTTCAGTCAGCGCTGGTTTCCAGCCTGGCTGGGAGCACCTCCCTCTGCCTTCAACTTTGGAGAAGCCACTGCTAGTCTCTGTAGACAATACTGAGCTAGATGGACCAAGGGTCTGACTCAGTATCAGGCAGCTTCCTGTGTTCCTACTTTATTTGTATCTGGCCTGAATGGTGGGCAATCCCCATATTACAACTCTAGTTGAATGGACAGGTCTTCTGAGTTAAAGTGTACATTCAGGGGAAAACACATGAGCTCCTGGGACTTCAGAATGCAGGCTGTGGCTTGCAGGTTGAGTGTTTCTCCATGTAAAAATGGTCCTTGCATTAGACAACTGGCACACGAGGAGAATGCTAAACTAGAGCCTTTCTCCCTACATCCTAGCTTTCCACGGACAAGAGCACAGAACTCAAACATGTAATTTATTATTATTATTATTATTATTATTATTATTATTATTAATTTATTTATTTACACAGTCAGACAGGTGTTATTGACTGGTTTGTTTTATCCAGACATCGAGTCCATTAATAATAATAATAATAATAATAATAATAATAATAATAATAATAATAATTCGATTTCTATACCACCCTTCCAAAAATGGCTCAGGGCGATTTACACAGAGAAATAATAAATAAATAAGATGGATCCCTGTCCCCAAAGGGCCCACAATCTAAAAAGCAACGTCAGATAAACACCAGCAGCAGTCACTGAAGGTACTGTGCTGGAGGTGGATAAGGCCATTTACTCTCCCCTGCTAAATAAACAGAATCACCACGTTAAAAGGTGCCTCTTTGCCACGTTAGCAATTCCTACCTAAGAGCATCTCCATCTGTGATTGCTTTTTAAAAGACCCTCAAACCACACCTGTTTTCTCAGGCTTTTAACTGAAATTAATTTTAAACTGTTGAATTGTTTTTATCCTGCGAAATTGTTTTAATTCAGTTTTATATTTGTGTTTTAAATTGTGTACACCAGCTAGAGATACACATATCAGACGGTATATAAATATGATAGATAAATAATAAATATAAGAATGCTGATGAAAAATGTATACCGCCTAGAGATGTCTGTATCAGGCGGTATAGAAATATGATAAATAAAGAAAATAAATGATTGAACAATAAGATGATATCACCTCATTCTCATTGGCAGGTGGATTTCACAACCTGGACTGGTTTTTTTGCTGTCTTGGCCACTGTCGTCATAATGACAAGTTGCATGTCTGCTGTTGTCCTTACCTATAAATATGTAAGTGATTAGCGAGAGATTGGTTGATGTATGAGGTCATCACTGGACATAGTTTCCTATGGCAAGGGCATATGAGCATCCATGGCTTCCATTTAACCACAGAGTTGGGAGGGGGAGTGTATGTGAAAGGAAGGGAGATTGAATCCGATTGCTGCACATCTATGTGGTAATTCTTTTCTGTTCAGCTGCACAGCCTGCTTTCTGTATGATGATATCAAAAGGGCTCTCATCCTAGGTGACCACTTAACCTTTCTCTTGCATTAGTTTTTGCTTTTCTCTCTTTGCAGGTTCCCTGGCTCGATATGCTTTTTGCAGCCATTGGTGCAATTGTGTTCACCCTGGTTAGTAAAAACTCCTTATTGCATTAATTGAGATAGCATGTCATTGATTTCTGGCATGCTGTTGTCAGGAATACTACATACTGTTTTCCTACTCCTTATTGCATTAATTGAATCAGCATGTCATTGAATATGTGTGGTATTTTGAACAGTTTATATAAAGCTAAGTAAATACTATATAAATACCTAGTATTATTATAATTATATAAGGCAACCATTTTTCATCATTGGACCACTGCCTATTTTTTACCATACAGTCTATTGGCATCCCCAGTTCCATTCCAACTACTGAATGGAATATATTGGAGCCCAATAAAGTTAAAGTGGCACTAAGGCAATGAAAATTCTAGAGAGTGGATTTTGTCCAACTAGGCTTGGATAAGAGTAAAGGTAAAAGTAAAGTGTGCCGTCAAGTCAATTGCAACTCCTAGCGCCCACAGAGCCCTGTGGTTTTCTTTGGTAGAATACAGGAGGAGTTTACCATTGCCTCCTCCCATGCAGTATGAGATTATGCCTTTCAACATCTTCCTATATTGCTGCTGCCTGATATAGTACCTGAGGGGATTCAAACTGGCAACCTTCTGCTTGTTAGTCAAGTATTTCCCCGCTGCGCCAATTAAGGTGACTTTGGATAAGAGTACTGTACACTTTATCTTCATAGCAAATTGGTTTGTGCTCTAAATTCATGGGGCAACTTTAAAAGGTGATTATGATTGTGAACAGGAACTGGTACGGAAATGCCAGGACTTGGAGAGCTTTGGCTTTGGACTTAACAATATGTCCAGCCATACAAAACCAGAATGTCTGCCTGCAGCTACAAATTATTTCAAACTGGTTTTGACAAACTAAATAACAAATCATACTGGAATGAGGTTGGAAATCAGTGGGGGAACTCCAGGGTAACTTGCTCAATAAGATGCCTGATTGAATAAGATCATTCACTTATAGGCATCATACATGTTATAATGACTTTTGTTGATGTTATGGAGCTGTGTGTAATGTTTTTATAATGCAATGTAAGGATGCGTAGAAGGTAAAAGGTTACAACTGTTAGGGATGTGCATGAACCAGTTTGGCAGACCATTCCCATACGGTTGAACAAATTCGAAAGACTGGCGTTTGATCCGGTTCGAAAGTTGGAAAGGGATAGCTTTAAAGATCGGGGAGGGTGCTCTCCCCCCCCATTTCCCCCACCTTTAAAAGCGCTGCCGCGGGGTGGCTGTGTACAGCCCTGTTCAGCATAATACCAGAAGTGCCCAGTGCACATGTGCACACCATGTACGTGCATGTCGCGCACCTGCCACTTGCGGTATTATGCTGAACGGGACGGCAAGGAGGTACACAGCCGCCCCGCGACAGCGCTTTTAAAGACAGTGCTGGCGGGGGAAACACAGGGTGTTGTATTTAAGAGCACCCTTCCCGATCCTTAAAGCAAACACCCCCACCCACCCCAGCTCCCGGGAGTGCATGGAACCGGTTCTGTGCATATCCCTAACAACCGTTACAGGAATGTTTATCTGATAGAGAGAAGCTGCAGTAGTGGGACCCCTGCAGGTAGCTGTGGGAAATCCTGTTTGGAATGTAAGAAGGTAAAATAGGCAGAGGAAAGGAGTTTGTTAGTAGGGTTTTGAGAGGGTGAGTCTTTGGGAAGTCTTTAACTGGAAGGAAGGTCTGAAACAAAACAAAGTAACCAGGCAAGTCACCCTAATCTTATAAAAGGAAAGTCACAGAGAGATATTTTTACCAGTAAAACATCACAAAACACCAACACTGTAACAAGTCATAAATATGTTTTGATATCTGATTCACTGGGGGCATCATTAGGGGGTGGCCCATGGAGCAGGGGCTCCCAATGAATTCCTTAGAGCCCCAAATCTCATCAGCCCAGGGCTGGTGCAGCAAGACTTTTCCTTATCCTGTCACATTTTCTTACCTAGTAATGTTTTCTCATGGACAAGAATGTAAGTTTTCATTATCCTCTCAGATTTCAGTACCAAGGCAAACTTTTCTGATATTATTATCTTGTTTACACAGTCAGACAGGTGTTATTGACTGGTTTGTTTTATCCAGACATCGAGTCCTTCCCAAGGACCTAGGATGGCTGAATTTTATTGTCAATTGTTATAGATATCGTCGCAGAATATAGGCTGTTCCCAGTAAAGCTGCTTTTTGTAATTGGCTGATGGTGATTTCTGTGGCCCCTATGGTGTTGAGGTGCTCTTCAAGGTCTTTTGGAACTGCACCCAGGGCGCCAATCACCACTGGGATTATTTGGGTCTTTTTCTGCCACAGCCTTTCCATTTCAATTTGTAGATCTTTGTGATTTTTTCTATTTCTTTTTCTTCTATTCTGCTATCCCCTGGTATTGCTATGTCAATTATTTTGACTTGTTTTTCTTTCTTCTCGACTACAGTGATATCTGGTGTATTGTGTGGCAGATGTTTGTCTGTTTGTAGTCGGAAGTCCCATAATATTTTTACATCTTCATTTTCTTCAACTTTTTCAGTTTTATGGTCCCACCAATTTTTGGCTACAGGTAGCTTGTATTTTTTGCAGGTGTTCCAAGTGTATCATCCCTGCTACCTTGTCATGCCTTTGTTTGTAGTCAGTCTGTACAATCTTTTTACAACAGCTGATCAGGTGGTCCACGGTTTCATCTGCTTCTTTACAAAGGCGGCACTTGCTGTTTGTGGTTGATTTTTCGTCTTTTGCTCTTATTGCATTTGTTCTTAGTGCCTGTTCTTGTGCAGCCAGTATTAAACCCTCTGTTTCTTTCTTCAAGTTGCCATTCTTAAGCCATTGCCAAGTCTTGGTGATGTCTGATTTTCCACTTATATTGTGCAAATATTGACCATGCAGTGGCTTATTTTTCCATTTTTCTGCTCGGTTCTTGACTTGTTCTTTCTTGTAGGCCTGCTTTCTTTCATTGGTGTTGAATAGTTTCGCGTTCTTGACCATTTGAAGTGCATCTTCTTCACTGTCCTTGATATATTCTTCAAGGCCTCTTTTCTCCTCCTCTACTGTTTGATGGACTTGCAGCATTCCTCTTCCACCTGAGCTGCGAGGGAGGTATAGCCTAACGACATCACTGCGGGGTTGTTATTATTTATTTATTTATTTATTTATTTATTTATTTATTTATTTTCACAGTCAGACAGGTGTTATTGACTGGTTTGTTTTATCCAGACATCGAGTCCTTCCCAAGGACCTAGGATGGCTGAATTTTATTGTCAATGTTGTTGCTGTTGTTATAGATATCGTCGCAGAATATAGGCTGTTCCCAGTAAAGCTGCTTTTTGTAATTGGCTGATGGCGATTTCTGTGGCCCCTATGGTGTTGAGGTGCTCTTCAAGGTCTTTTGGAACTGCACCCAGGGTGCCTGTTGTTGTTGTTGTTGTTATTTTACATTTATATCCCGCTTTTCCTCCAAGGAGCCCAGAGCGGTGTACTACATACTTGAGTTTCTCTTTCACAACAACCCTGTGAAGTAGGTTAGGCTGAGAGAGAAGTGACTGGCCCAGAGTCACCCAGCTAGTTTCAGGGCTGAATGTGGATTTGAACTCGGGTCTCCCCGGTCCTTGTCCAGCACTATACCACGCTGGCTCTCTGATAGGCAATGTTTTCTGATGGACTGGACCATAATTTTTCATTGCTCTGTCAGGTTAAAGGCACTGGCTACAAATGGAGAGATAGAGCATACTCTTTTTTTGCCAGAAAAAAGCCCCCTTTAATCATACTGAGCATGCTCCACTGCATTTGAGCATGCTCTGTTGCATAGGATAAGAAAATCTATCAGGCTAAGAAAAAGTTCGCTATACCAGCCTTGCATCAGCCATGACCTCTTCCAGAAAGGAAGTGCAGCAGTCCAGGCACTCGCATAGAACCTGAGAGAGAGCACCTAGCCTCACTTGCTTCCACTTTCTTAGGTGCTGTATGATAATATTGAAGACTTGGAAGAGCATATGGAATTATTTGGCAGTGGGGATATGCTTGAGTTTAATTATCAAAAAGGGAGGCTGAGGGCCTAGGCTCCAAATCTTTCAAGTACCTAGCAACACCCCTGTATCTGAAACCATTACCCTTATAAGAACTTGTTCAATATCACCTGAGTAAGCCTAAGTTAAAAAGAAACCCAAAAAACTTGTTACTTCAATGCTACCAAGGTGCTAGAACATTCTCTTTCCTCTCCCACATTCACCAGAAGTGTTTCACCAAACTAAAAGATAACATCATATTGGAAAAATAAGCTCTGTCACACATTTTCCATAAGACCATGATATTTGTCTAGATGTGTCAAAGATCCTGAATGGTGGCAGCAGGGTTACCTAGAAGACAGACAACTATCACATACCCTTTATTCTGAGAAGAAATTTTGGCTTGGATTTCAGACTGATAACAGATTTCCATTTGCAGCTTCTGTGGTCATTAGGTTAATTTAATTACAAGTTTAAAGTCAAAATATTCCTTAAAGCTAGTAAGTGAAAACAAGGAGATTGTATTCTGAAATGAAGGCTGGGGAAGCCTGTAGGATGCAGCAAGAATATGGATAGGGCCATGAGAAAGCTGTCTTAGCAGGCACATTTTGGGTGGATGCAAAGCACTTGGGAGATTAGGGAGGACTTGGTGAAGTTATTAAAGAAATACCTTGACTGACATGAGAGCCCCAGGAATAATATTTGTACACTGAAGACAAGCTTTGATACTTTCTTGAACCATGTGACTAATTACTTTTTTGGAATTTCTTTCAGTTCCTTGCTTATGATACTCAGTTGCTACTGGGACACAAGACAATTACAATCAGTCCTGAGGATTACGTGTTTGCAGCCATCCTGATCTATATAGATGTGATCTACATCTTCTTCTATATATTACGGATTGTTGGCAGGCGTTAGAGATTGGGACCCTGTACCTTGGCCAGTTTTTCCCCCCCTTAACAGCTTTATAGAACATATTATTTTCTGAATGTAAGATTTGTCCACTTTATTTTCTTACTCAGCACATGGCACTTCAAGGAGCCTATCATAAAATATTGAGAACTCCTGTTTTAGAGTCTTCAAAACCAAATAGAAACTCTTCCATTACTTTCCAAATAAATAGCCATTTAGAAATATAAACAATCTCTTTATTTAAAGAGGCAAATATTTTCTTATTTCTTTAAGTTGTCTGAAATATGTGAGCCTCCTAATGAAGCATTTTAAAACTCATTTTATAAAAATGAATTTGTAGGGCAATGATTGGTGCCAAGGTGTTATGAGAAAGCTCATGGGCAGGAGGTTGAGAAAGCGGGCGGGTGGAGATGAGCAAAGATGTCAAGCAAGTGGGTATGTGGATTCACACACATTTGTCCTACTTGCCCATTTTCTTTTATTGATTACAAATAGAACATATGTTTGTCTCATATACCGCATGGTTAATTTCATTCTCTTGAAGCACCAGATGGGAGTACATGTTTTTTTACTATAAGCTGTTTGCGAATCCTCACATACTTCTTGATTATGTGATATAAAGTAAACAGCCTTGGTATGTCTGACTTCCAGTGACTTCTAAACATACAAGCCAGCAGTGCATGCACGCAAAGATCAAGCATTTTAAAAACAAACAAAAAAGCATACCTATATCATGCAAACATGTGCATGATGTTCATTATGCTCAGCAATATTAAAAAGCTCAATAAAGGAAGATATGAGCTTTAAAGAAAGGATTTCCAAACCAGAGTCCTACAAACAAGGCTGGCTAGCTTTGTGGGGGGCTCTCACGTATATGGTAGAAAATCCCCCAAAATTCCTCTTGAGCCTCATGTACTTATCGACTGTGAGAAGATAACTGGGTAGATTAGAATATAACCAATGTGTACCAATCACCTCTGAGTAGCCACTGTAGGGCCCAGATGTCCCAGGTGCCTCCTCTGACTTTTCTTTCTCCCAGGCCAATAAGAATAGGACAGTTTGTAGGGATCTTTCATGGCTATATCAGGACCAGGACCTCCAGCCCTGTGCAGTTTCAACTGCAAGCAATCAAACAGTTGGGGCTGGGTGACCTGCTGGTTGTGGGCATACAAAAGAGATTCCCATTGCAATATCATATCCTGGAACATAGGAAACTGCCATATACCGAGCCAGACCATTAGTCTATCTAGCTCAGTATTGTCTTCACAGACTGGCAGAGGCTTCTCCAAGGTTGCAGGCAGGAATCTCTCTCAGCCCAATCTTGCAGAAGCCAGGGAGGGAACTTGGAACGTTCTGCTCTTCCCAGAGCGGCTTCATCCCCTGAGGGGAATATCTTACAGTGCTCACATGTGGTCTCCCATTCAACCAGGGTGGACCCTGCTTAGCTAAGGGAACAAGTCATGTTTGCTACCACAAGACCAGCTCTCCTCTCCCTGGTGTGCAGTGGTGCATTTTCTGTGCACACAGGCCCTATGCACTAAATCAGGCCTGCACAACACAAGGCCCTGGGCCAGATTTGGCCCGTAGGGACTTTTTTGCTGGCTCCCAAGTAGGAATATCCTGCTGCAACAGCAGGAGCCATTAACAGCTCTTGGCCTTTCTTGCTGATGAACAGCAGTTAGCGGCTTGAGACCAGATGTCTTTCCCCCAGACTCCCACACTCAGCCCCTACACTTTTATTAATATTTTAATGTAATGATGTGTTGAAAATTGACCTCAGCCCCACACAGCAAGTCATGGTCAGTTTCAGCCCACCGGGGCATTTGAGTTATGCACTGCTACACTGGATACCGATTTCTATATCTAGTTGCCTTTTTATGAGTATGGAAGTCTAAGCCTTGCTTTCCATATGTGAAAATGAGAGGAAAGGCACACTAGATCATGCCCACAAACTATGCCCAGAAACAAACCACACAGTCTTTTCCTAATAAAACACACTGCAGAGACCAACAACTAACGTTAGCTCCAAATTTGCTAGTACCCCACCTTGCTAATTCTCATCATAAAACTGACATAGTGAAAAGTATCAAAGCCTCTTGAAAATGCAGGGCACCCAACTAATAATTACAAGAATAAAATGCACTTAAATAAAATCTATGCAATTAAGATTTTGTTGGGCAAAAGTTGAAAAGGAGTCACATAAAACTGTCTGCTTAATAATTTGTGAACCCTAAATGTGGTATCTGCTTAATAAATGGTCTCCATCACTGGCTATGAAGTCCTGTTCCTTTTACTACAGTTTGTTGTTGTGGCTATATTTATTATACAAGCAATTAACAATGTTTTTGGAAGCTGGAGTTTATGCCAAATGTTACATGCTTCGTGGTTTAAACACTTAGTTTTAAAAAAATTAAACTGTTTTAATGTTTTAACTTTGTTTTTAATGGTTTTAATTGTTTTATGTAAACCACTTGGAGATGTTTTATATCAGGCAGTTTATAAATAAAGTACTATATCGTTACAGTGATATAGTAGCATACAACTTTTATGGACAAGGAGAGTCCAAGGCATCCTGTGTAGAAAGCACTTTAAAGAGAGATTGTAAAAATGACTTACATTCCTATCATTCCCAATAGGAGTAAGTCACAACAGCATTTGATGCAGCACTTAGGATGCACAGAGTTTCCCCTGCTGATGATATGAGCATCCACATGTTGGTGAGTGCCACAGAGCCAGCAAATCCACATCCCTCTTGAGAGGCTGGCTGGCTACACAGAATGTAAGCCAATACCTTTATCAGTTGGATACAAACAGCACTGCACAAAATCTATGATGTTATATACTATTTGAAGCTTTAGAAAGACCCCCTAATAATTTCACAATCAGTTTTCAGGAAATATAACACTCAATGTCCAGTGAAGTCAATGGATTTAGCAAACATTTGTTGGATTGCTAAATGAGTGTGCCAGTTTGGCACACACTCATTACAACTGTGCAGGAAAATAATCCTGATTGGATTCCTACCCCAACCGCCTGCAATTACTTAGCCTTCGCTCTTTCATTTTTAGCCTACTTTTCAATAGGCTTATGAGATCACCCGGCATTCTGTGTGTGTGTCTGTGTGTCCCCACCCCCAACTTTGCAACACCTGGACCAATATGAACCACATTTGGTACAGCTGTTGATACACATAGGGGCATCTCAGTGACATAGTTTGTGATGATGTCATCCACCCTGATCCAAGATGGCAGACACAAACTTTTGAGGTACAAGTGGGCTAACTTGTGAACCGCTTAACCAATGTGAACCAAATTTACTACAGCTGTAGGGACACATAGGGATGCCCAAATGCCATGGTGTGTGATGATGTCATCCATTCCAATTCAAGATGGCGGCCACATGAACATCCGAGGCACAAGTGGGCTAATTTGTGGACTGTCACATCGATTTAAACCAAAGTGCATACAGTTGCAGTGAGTGACACACAGGGACACCTCAACAGCATAGTTTGATGATGCCATCCACCCCAATCCAAGATGGCAGATGCATACACTTTGGAGGTGCAAGTGGGCTAACTTGTGAACTGCTTAAATGATTTGAGTAAAATTTGCTACAGCTGTAGGGACACATAGGGACACCTCAACAGCGTAGATTGTGACAACATCATCCAATCCAATTCAAGATGGCACACACAAACTTTTGAGGCACAAGTGCAATAACTTGTAGACAGTCTTAACTGATTTGAACCAAATTTGCTACAGCTGTATGGACACAGAGATGTCTCAATGGTGCAGTTTGTGACATTATCATCCACCTTGATCCAAGATGGTGGATGTGTGAACTTTTGAGGCACAAGTGCACTAATCTGAGGACTGTCTAACCCATTTGAACCAAGTTTTATACAGTTGTAGTGAGTGACACACAGGGACACCTCAATGGTATAGTTTGTAATGATGTCATCCACCCTGATCCAAGATGATGGATACATAAACATTTGAGGTGCAAGAGATCAAACTTGTGAACCTTGATTTGAACCAAGTTTAGTCCAGTTGTAGAGACAGTGAAAAGAAAGTAGGCTGATTAGTTCTTACTAGAACAACTTGTTCAAATATTTAATGGTTCATTATTATGCCAATTTAGCAAGGTAGGAACAATGATGCCTGGGCCTTTCTCAGGGGAAAGTCTCACTGGACACAGTGGACGGAAAAGTGATACCAAAGTTCTTCCTAAAGCATCCTGACCACAATCTTCTACACCACCTCCAGGAGAGATATAAGAACATGGGCTCCTTTAGGCCCTCACAATTAAAAAAAAAAAGCTCTCCTCCACTTATAATCACACTCCTAATTATTAATAATTAGTCAGTGGAAGTACTGTATTACAAATATTACCCAGCAAAACATTACCCTTCTAGCCCAGGACCCCACCAACATCCTATCAGTCAGATTGTTGTGCCTCATGTAATGCAGCAGATTATTGGTTGCAGAGGAATTTAACCTAGCTTCACACAAGGCAACATGAGAAACCAGCTGGCTGTCTTCTGTATAGAATTACACTGTGTCTCAGGCAGATGCTGAAAATTTGTCAGGACATTTGCTAATGGCTGAAGTCAGTAACTACATGGTGAGAATACAAAGAGAAACAACAGTTCCTTAATGGCAAATGCAGCCATGTTGCAATTGTGCGGCTTAGGTCTTTGTTTCAACCAGTCCCTCAGTTCCCAGTGATGCTGTTCTGTATCTTTTCCTATCATGCTCTCCCTCATTGTAAGCCGCCATCTTCTGGTGGATTTTCAGCTTCTTCAGCCGGTTCTTGTCCACTTGTCGCTTAGTGAGGAGGAAAAGAATGATGCCAGAAGGGAAGCCAATAGCCCTGAAGGAGATGAAAATAGCATGCCAGTTAAAAAGCATATAGAATTCAGTAGTAGAAGCTTCAGGGCTGTAAGCAAGCAACGCCATGCTCCCAGCCAAATTCTGCAAATGGCACTCCATGCAGAGTGTTGCCGAATAGCCTCCTCTCCATTTGGAATTTAGCTTCCAGACTGAGCAAGTTTGGTGCACAGACCAAAACACAGAAAGGTCAGCTTCCAGAAAGGGCAAGAAAAGCAGGTCATATAATCAGAGACTTTTGCAGAGAATCTTGGAAGAGTGGAGACCTCACCCAGCACTCCTGCACAAAGAACGTGGCTAGGTCTCCATCTGGAATAAACAGGGCTCTGCGACAAAGCAACATTCTGGTTAATTAGCCAATCACACCTTAATGCAACCAGAGCAATTCCTAGCCTCTTAATTAAATCTGTTATGCTGTTTCATATGATTTGAAGCTTTAGACAGACCCTTTAATAATTTCACATACAGTTTTCAGGAAATATAATACTCAGTGTTCAATGAAATCAATGGATTTAGCAAACGTGTTGGATTATGGACAGTTTGGCACACACTCATTACAACTGTGCAGGAAAATAACCCTGCAATAATAGAGGCCTGTTGTCTTGGTACCTCCAGCTGAATGGTGCTAACTCCCCATCATAATCTTTTATTTTTCAAAGGTCCTGGTTTCTGACTCTGCTTTCTCCTCTGGTGTACTCCAAGATGGCACTTAACCTGATCCAAAATCATTCACACAGGCAGGTTTGGTGCTCACAATTCTGGGATTGCTCTACTAGGTGGATAGCAGTCTGCTTCCCTGACTAGTAGACAGTGCTCCCTCTAAGGCATGCACATGTGCATGCACTCACACATTTTTTTATGTCCACTCAGTTAATTTTAGATCCCGCTCAGGTTGAATCAGGAAGGCCCCACCCTGAATGCATGTGCACACACACTGCCTTGATACTGCCGCCCAGAACAAAATTCATTCTGCACACAGATGAAAAAAATAAGAACACACTACAAGCAGAGTCAGCTGTGGTACAGAAAAGGGTTTCCCCTAGAAACTGCAATTCCCCAGATTCAAAGCACAGGCTTCCTCAGCAAGTTGCTGTCCTGAGCCACAGACATGCAACTAAAAGGGCACATGTGTATAGGACACAGATCGAATCAAGTGTGGTAACAATGGGCCTTTTAGTCTCAAACCACAGCCTTCTGTTGCTGTCCCTACCTAGGATTCTGCTACCTGTCTTCCAGCTTGGCCCAAATATCAAAGAGTTCTTACTTTTTATCAGATTAGTCCTCCTTTCACATCCCCCCCTCCCCATGTTCCATCAAGATTTGGAAGGGAGCAGAATCACACTGACTGGCTTCCTAAATGAAGTGTAGCTGCTAGCAAATCCTGAAGATGAGGTGACAATTTCACCGAGGTGTGCCTGGAAAGAAGACTTTACCTGGAAGGATCTATCTTAGATAGCCTAAGATGGATGACCCCTGGGGGATTGCCAAAAGGAACTGGGTGTTATCTGGTTTGGCAAGCAAAATCCCCTCAGGTGTGAGGGTGCAAACGTTTCAGATCAACCAGAAGGGGACAGAGTAGAGCCATGAGTAGAGCAGATGGAAACACATGACAATTGGACAAAAAGGTCAAATGATGGTAAGGGAGGTAGCACACGCCAACACCAGGTAAGAGACTCAGCATACAGGTGTCTATATACCAATGCCAGAATCATCCAAGCAAAGATGGGTGAGCTGGAATGCTTGGTTACTAATGAAAACATAGATATCGTGGGCACAACGGAAACCTGGTGGAATGGTGATAACCAGTGGGACAGGGTTATTCCTCGATACATACGCTACAGAAGGGACAGGGAGGGGAGGATTGGGGGTGGAGTAGCACTGTACATTAAAGAAGGGATAGATTCCAACAAGCTAGAAAACCTAGGTGGACTGGGAACCTCCACAGAATTATGGGTGACAATATGAGGACTGAAAAGAAATGTGTTACTAGGGACGTGCTATCGCCCTCCGGATCAAAACACTGAGAGTGACATGCAGTTGGAGAAGCAAATCAGAGAGGCATCAAAGAGAGACAGAGCAGTAATAATGGGTGACTTCAACTACCCACATATAGACTGGGTAAATTCACATTCAGGTAATGAAAGAGAGGCCAAATTTCTAGACCTATTAAATGACTGTGCCTGAGAACAGTTAGTTGTGGAACCAACCACCAGAGAAGGCAACCTTGGACTTAATCCTAAATGGTGCCCAGGACCTGGTGTGAGATGTCAGAGTTGCAGAGCCACTGGGGAACAGTGACCATAGTGTGATCCAATTAAGCTTATATGTGAATGGAGAATTGTCAAGGAAGTCCAACACAGGTGCATTGGACTTCAGAATAGGAAACTTCTCAAAAATGAGGGGGGACTGGTTAAAAGGAAGCTGAAAGGGAAAGTCAGGAGGATCAAATCACTCCAGAAAGCATGAGACTTATTTGAAACTGCAATACTAGAAGCTCAGCTGGAATGTATACAAAGAATGAGGAAAGGTACCACCAAGTTCAGGACGACGCCAGCATGGCTACAAGTAGAGTCAGGGGATCTGTAAAAGAGAAGACGACTTCCTTCAGAAAATGGAAGTCCTGCCCAAATGAAGAGAACAGGAAGGAACATAAACTCTGGCAAAAGAAATGAGAGGATAAAATAAATGCAAGGATAAAATACAAGAATAAACTCTGGCAAAAGAAATGCAAATAAGGAATGCAAAAAGAGAGTTTGAGGAGCATATAGCTAGAAGTGTCAAGGGAATAACAAAAACTTCTTTAAATATATCAGAAGTAGAAAATCTGCCAGGGAGATCATGAGGGTGTGATGAAACAATGAAAACCTGCCTTAGATGATGAGGGCATGAAAGGGATTATCAAGGAGGATAAAGAGATTGCAAAGAAGCTGAATGAGTTCTTTGCAGGTGTCTTAAAGGCGGAGGATACCAACCATATACCCTCTTTGGAACTGAGCTGCTCAGGTTTCAAGGCTGAAGAACTGGGCCAATTTGAAGTGACAAGGGAAGATGTTCTATACTGTCTTGAAAAACTAAAAATTAACAAATCGGCAGGGCCAGATGGCATACACCCAAGAGTTCTGAAGGAATTCAAATATGAAATTGCTGATCTCCTAGCAAAAATATGTAACTTGTCCCTACAATCAGGCTCTGTACCAGAGGACTGGGCCACCTAATGGCACAGTGGGGAAGTAACTTGCTTAGGGAGCAAGAGGTTGCTGGTTCAAATCCTCGCTGGTATGTTTCCCAGACTATGCTGCTCTATCGGGCAGCAGTGATATAGGAAGATGCTGAAAGACATCATCTCATAAGTTGGGGAAAGCAGTGAAGTGGCCAATTTTGCAGATGACACTGAACTATTTAGGGTAGGGAAAACCACAACATATTGTGAGGAGCTCCAAAAATCTCTCCAAACTGGGGGAGTGGGCAATAAAATGGCAAATGTGGTTCAGTGTAAGCAAGTATAATGTGATGCCTATTGGGGCAAAAAACACCAACTTCACATATATGCTGATGGGATCTGCTGTCAGTGTCTGAGATCTTGGGGTCATGGTGGACAGCTCATTGAAAGTGTCAACTCAGTGCATGGCTGCTGTGAAAAAGGCTAATTCCATGCTAGGAATCATTAGGAAGGGGACTGAAAACAAAAATGCTAATATTATAATATCCTTATATAAATCTATAGTGTGGCCACATCTGAAGTACTGTGTACAATTTTGGTCACCATATCTTAAGGAGGATATTGTAGAACTGGAAAAGATGCAGAAGAGGGCAATCCAGATTATCAGAGGCCTGGAGCAACTTCCTTATGATGCAAAACTACAACACCTGGGGCTCTTTAGTATGGAAAAGAGGCGACTATGGGGAAATATGATCCAAGTGTATAAAAATATAAAAGGATAGTTAGGACTGACAAAGGAAGTACTTTTTCACACAGCACATGATTAGTCTATGGAATTCTTTTGCAATGGGATGTGGTGATGGCCTCTAGCTTGGGTGGTTTTAAAAGGGGCTTGGAGGTCTATCAGTGTCTACTAGTCTAGTGGCTATGGGCCACCTCCAGCCTCAGAGGCACGATGTCTCTCAATACCGGTTGCAGGGGAGCAACAGCAAGAGAGAGGACATACCTCTTGCCTGTGTGCAACTGTGTGAAACAGGATGCTGGACTAGATAGGCCTTGGGCCTGATCCAGCAGGGTTCTTCTTATGTAACCTGTAAAGACTAACAATTCTGAGCCATTATTTGCTTTTAAGCCAAGTCAGCAGTTTTATGGAGTGAGAACAATGCTGCTTTTTGGATGTGTTAACACTGCTGCTTATATATCGTTTTCAAACAAAGTTTCCAAAGTGGTTTACACAGAAAAATAAAGAGGTCATTCACACAAGCAAAAACTGTGTGCTACCGAGGTTTGGGAGCTGTGTGTACTCCCAGTTTTTGGTTGTGTGGGTGCAAACAACCAGGTAGGTGGAGGGAAAAGCAATTGTGTGGAAGCAAGGTAGGAGGGAAACCTGGGTAGCTTTTCCTCCTACCTTGCTTCCACACAACTCCTCCTACAGAGTTCTTTGCACCCACACAACTGAAAATTGGGAGCACACATAGCTCCCAAACCTGGGTAGAACACAGTTTTAGCTTGTGTGAATGATCTCAAAGAATAAATAAATCTGAAAAAGAAATATAAAGTAAACACCAACAATAGCCACTGGAGGGATGCTGTGCTAGAGGTTGGATAGGGTCAACACTGTGTATGGACATTTCAGTGGAAGCCAGTGGAAAGACTTTGCCTATCTTGTTGCTGCCTGAACATAAGCTACCATGAGAGGATCACAGGTTCCAGATAACCAACCTTCTTGATACATTGCTTGTATCAATCTTGCTTGTGCACCCAAAATGGAAAATTTTGAGAACAAAAAAGGATGGTATCTGAATATACCCTGAGTTGTCATTACTTAATACAGAACTTATTAATTAATATGAAAATTACTGGGTTGCCAAGCAAGTGCAACCAATAGAAGGTCTGAAAAGTTGGAGTAATTGGGCTGAAGTATAAAGGCTGGAGGCTTGGTATGTTGATGGGATCCTTTTTAGGTCTTTGGGGCCTTTTGCCTTTTGTTTGTTTTTTTCTTTTAAATAGTTTTTCAGGATGAAGGGAAGCTTCTTTGAGAGGCCTTCGCTCCACCTTTCCTTGCTATTCCCATTTTAACCAAACTTATTTTTGCTGTAATATATTTGTAATATTAATAGAGTGCCTTTAACTTCTGAAGAGTCTCTAGAAGTCTCAGCTTGAAGATTGGTAGATATCAAATGTTATTTCTTTGTATTTGGACTGTGGTGTTGTTGTTGTTTTAATACTATCTGTTCCTGGGAACAAATTCAGCTCCAAAGTAATCTAGCAGCAGAATGGAAGGAGTTTGATTTAGCTACATATTTGTATTAAGCTTATCAGCTGCATATTTGTATCAAGCTTATCATGTAGTATTGAAAATGTTTCTTTCTATGTTTCTCTTCTGTGCATGCATCTAAGTTCCTTTGTTTAATTTTTCCTTAATTTCTCTGCAAAACACTTAATGTCTGAATTAAATGCTTTAATTCGTTTAAGTAAAACCAGTGAGTCAGTATCCTGTGCGTTAAGAGTATGTTCTTCTCACACGTTCTCCCATTGGTTAGCCTACTGGGGCAAATTTCACAACTTGCCTCCACTTATTGGGCTATGTAAGAACGAGCCTTATGCCTATTCAACTATATGTATGTATGGTCTCTATTCCTACTCACTTCCACAAACTGAATGGACACATGGCCGGGGGTGCAGCAGGTGGGTTGAGGAAAGAGCTAGGGCATACTAGAGTGGGAAGATAAAACAAGCTAACAATGAAGTGCTCACCAGGCAATGGCAACTGGCTTCATGGGGTTCTTGGCCTTCTTCTGAGGAATATATTCCACACCTTCATAGACCCGTTCATGAGGCTGTGGCTTTGTCTGCAGTTCTCTCAAAGCCCAGCGGCTACTACGGAAGGGTCTTGTGGAGGTCTTTAAAGGTGCAATTAAACCTGCAGCTCGTCCTAGAGTGGCAAAAAAGCCTGTAAAGAAGACACACCACATACATGAAATTACACTTTTATAACCATTTCAGTGAGAATATTTATCTAAGAATTTCTATCCAGCTTTTTGGCCCCAGAAAGGGCCTTAAAGCAGCTTACAGATAGAGGAATCAAACAAACAACATCAAACACAAAAACAATCAACTCAAACTACTATAAAGTGGGCCACAATCGCACAGCCACTAAGGCAGATTAAATTGCTCACCAAGTCAATCTACATAAAGAAAATGGGAATGTTCACTCTTTCTGAGCTTACGTAAACAAAACAGGTGGACCATACACATGTGTGCTCATAGATGGGCCTCACAGAATTCTGTGGGGCTTCCTTATCTTTTTAATTTTTTAATTGCTGCTTAAATTTTTTAATTGCTGTAATCTTTGAATGTTTTAAGTTTTAAAGTTGTTGTTTAATAGTTGGTCTTTATTCTGTTTCTATTGTTTATTTTTGTGAACTGCCTAGAGCCTTTGGAGTCAGGTAGTATATAAATTAAATAAAATCAAGCAAGCAAGCAGCCCAAGAGGTAAACAATATTGTAATTGTTAGCAGACTGCAAAATCTTCTAACATGCCCGAATAACCAAACCCTGCATGAAAAACCCAAAACACATCTTCTAACATGCGGAATAACCAAACCCAGCATGAAAGTAAAAGTCATGGGCCACCAGGCAGAATGACAAGATGAAAAGAAAAACAGGTCTTCTGTATACTTAATGAGATAAAGAGGGAGTTTTAGCAGCTGCAGTCTTCCTCAACCCTGAAGGACTATGGCTATGCTAAACTGCACTTCAAGACAAGAATCCTGTCCTCCTGCACATCTAAGCGGAGTTCATACGGAATGCAAAACCGGAGTTAAACGTGGAGGAAGTTGGAACCTCCTCCACGTGAAACTGCAGTTCCCCGGCAAAAGCAGCCTCCAGTTTGCCAAGGCAAACTCTCATTTGAACCTTCGGTATGCACAAAGGTTTGCCACTGAGACCTGAGGTTTGGCCGCCAAGGGCTTGCCTCTGACTCCAGACCTAGTCACCTTGTCCAGTGGAGAGGAGCAACCCACAGGGCAGAGCCGCTCACCACAGTCTCGACAAGGGCTCTCCACCTCGGTGCTTAAGACTTCCAGCCATGTATTGTCCACAGTGCAGGTGGGGCGGCAGGAAAAAAGTACCAGAGAGGGTGTGCATAAAGCAGGGAGCTAGTGTGGGACAGTGGGGAGAAGAGGGATGGGTTTTGACTGGGTTTTAATACGTGCTCAGCCATGAAGCTTGCTAGGTAACCCTGGGCCATTCACTCTCTCTGTCTAATCTTTCTCACAGAGGCTGTTGCAATGGCAGGGGTGGGAGGGAAAGAACACAAATATGCAGCCCCGAGCTCCTTAGAGGAAGGGCGGGAGTTAAAAATATAAACAGTACATAAATGGTTGCATGGATGAACAAGTGGATGGATGCGTGCAGCATGCATACAGGAGTTGCTCTGGACTGCAGTCCCCGAAGGCCCTCTACTGCAGCTTTGCTCTCCCCTCCCTTCCTCGACTCAGCCTCGGCTGTTGTCCCTTCTGGCAACCAGCCATCCCGACCCCTTGCCCGTAATAAGCCACCTCCAAGTATCTCGCCACCTGCCCAAGAGTTACTGCATACATAGTCACCCTACCCTGCACTCGAAGGCACCCAGCCGCCATCTCGGGAAACTCTCCCCTGCTGGCTTGGTCGGCTAACGTGAGTGACAACATAGCAAGCAGAGAAAGAAACAAGGAACTACAGTTCCCATGACACCTCTTCGCAGGGCGGAACTGGCGTTGGTGAAGGGCGGCGGGGGGGGGCAGCGGAAGAGAAACTACAACTCCCTGCTTGCCCTGCGCTCGGAACGAGAACGAGAGAAGCCGTTTTGACGCCGGCCCCGATTGGCTAAGCCTTTCTAACCCCCTTCGGCAATTGGCAGTAGCGTCTTAAGCTCCGCCCTTCTCCGCTAGATGGGAGGGCGGCAGAGGAGGCGCTTGGTTAGTAGCAGGATCGGTGGCGTGTGGGTGCTGGTGGGTAGAGGCCAGCATGGCGGAACCCGGAGATGGAACAGTTGCAGAGCCGGCTCCAGAGCCTCTTCTGCTCCTGGCAGGCGGAGATGAGGAGGGGGACGCAGAAGAGATCGTGGAGGTGGTGGACCTCGAGGCGCCTGGACCTGGTGAGAGAGAATGAGAGCGGGGCTGGAGGCCTGGAGCGGGGACCCTGGAGATCGGGGGCCCTTAAATCGTGGAATGAGATTAGAGGAATTAAGTTGCCCTTCTGGGGGAAGAAACTACCCCGGCAGTGAGAGTCTTTAATGGCTTAGGCTACCTTCTTCTTGTAATAGTGGGGAGAATAGGGGACAGGTCTTAGCAGAGGCAATGCTGAAGGTCTCCTGGAGGGGCTTGGCTGCAACTTCTGAACTGTTTGCACCTGTGGTTTTGGACTGAGGAGACGAGCCTGCCCTTTAGGGTGGATGATCATCCTCTTGGAGTGGCTTGGCACATCTGGTGCTGAGGAGAAAGAGTGTGATGTGGAGTGTTCATGGTTCTGGTTGGTTTCTCTCAACAGACGATTTGGCTGATGAAATGGAAGACGTGGACTTAGATGAAGAGGCGGCTGCTTGGGAGGTGGTGGAGGAGGAAGATGAGGGGGTGGAGGAAGGCATGGAGGCCCAGGATGACAGCGAGGTCACATTTTCGAAGCACACAGGTAAGTTAGTGCAGGAATGAGAGTAGACATCCCTCTTAATTATCTGGCTTTCCAAGCACAGGTTTATGACACTTTCTCTCTCCTGGCCTTTTGGTGCAAAATGTGGTAAGAATGCGACTTTCATTTGGAGTGTTCTCAGGGAACCAGTTCTGCCTGTGCTAAATAAATGTGGCTTTTTAATGTGGGGAAAGGACTTTACTAGCAAGCCTGAGGTTGCTGGTTTGAATCCCCGCTGGTATGTTTCCCAGACTATGGGAAATACCTATGTTGGGCAGCAGCGATATAGGAAGATGCTGAAAGGCATCGTCTCATACTGTATGGGAGGAGGCAGTGGTAAACCTCATTGGCAGAGTAAACTTGTTTGCAAATGCAGCCAAGGAATTTACCATTTTCCTGCCCAGCAATGACTCATTGGGTTGTCTCCTGGAGAGTGACTAGCTGGCAAACAGCTGGTACTTACAGGTTGGTTTGTCTACTTGCTACTTTATTCCTGGCACCTGAAAGCCAGGTTTGACAATATGAATTGTTCCTGCTGAATTTAAGAAGCTGGAATTGGAGCACTGTCTCATGTCTTCCTTTTGCTTTAAAGTGCCAAAAAAGTGAGCTCACCTGTGCAGCCCCTATAGCACTGGGTTGCTGCAGCTATAAGGCACAGCTGTGTCAGCTAAAAGAATGGCTCGTTCTCTTTCCTTTACAGTGTTTCTGGATAGGGGATGAGCATGAACTGCAGTTTGAGCACAGTTTGGGAGTGGGGCCCAGGAGGTTTAAGAAAGGGGAGAGCAGGTGCCTGCAGATGCCAAGTGTGTGCTGGTGCTGTGCAGGGATTCTTGGGACGGGCACTGCCCCAGCAGGAAGCAGCATGGGGCGGTGGAGAGCAGGTAAGGACCTGCTCTCCTCTTTCTTAAAGCTCCTGGTCCCCACTTCCGAACTGTGCTCTAACTGCAGTTTGTGCACACCCCTATTTCTGGACCTTCCAGGACAAAAGAGGGAGGGCTATCATAGCCTGCATGGTGCTGTGCTCTGTTTCTGGCTTGACAGCCATGATGGGATCAACTCTGTTATCAGTCCTGGCTTTAAAAAATCAAGAACAGATCCTGAGATAGTACAAGATGAAGAAGTAGGAAATGGCTCTCTGATCTTTTGAGTTCCTTTTTATTTGGTTGCCTACAAATGCCCTGGTGGGCCAGAACTGACCATGACTTGCTGCATGGGGCCGAGGTCAATTTTCAGCACATATTAATACAAGTGAAAGGGCAGAGGGTTGGAGTTTGGGGGAAAGAGGGATGGTGTCATTAGGTTCCAGTCCAAGGACATCTGTCCTCAAGCGGCCAACCACATTGAGCTGCTGCCGTTGATCAGCAGGAAAGGCCAAGAGCTCTTAATGTCTCTGCTGTTGCTGCCTCATATTCCCACGTGGGGGGGGGGAGCAAAAAAGTCCCTGTGGGCTGGATGCAGCCCCCGGGCCTTATACTGTGCAGGCCTGGCCTATGTTAAGGCACTCACTAAAGCTGGAAAGTGGTGGCTTGTTTCCCTCATTCACATTGTCTTGTTTGTTCTCCGCAGCATCTGTCTTCTGTGTCAGCCTTGATCCAAAGACCAACACGCTGGCAGTGACAGGTGGTGAAGATGATAAGGCCTTTGTGTGGCGCCTCAGTGATGGGGAGCTCCTCTTTGA
Organism: Hemicordylus capensis; assembly: GCF_027244095.1. NCBI lineage: Eukaryota > Metazoa > Chordata > Lepidosauria > Squamata > Cordylidae > Hemicordylus > Hemicordylus capensis. The sequence goes on from NC_069657.1 coordinate 150,459,744, forward strand.
ATGTTCAGGTGAGGCATCTCACAAATTGGACATCTGCTGCTGGCTGGGGAGGGCTTACAAGGTCCCCATATTTAGCTTGCCTTGGGGTCAGCAAGAAATACATGAAGAATAGATACTTCTCCCTGTTTCAGAGAGCCCCAGGGATGAAGCAATAGTTATTTTATGCTGAAATTCTTCAGCATGTGTCTTGAATAGGAAGACGCACAAATGGAAGTCATCTCCCAGACTTCTGAGGTGATTTAATAGTCTCCCAGTTTACTTTGACTGTAGGTGGCTACATGTGGATGACTCTGCATGATCAGAGTGGCTCTGCTCAACCGAGAGAGAAATACTTCAGCGTGGCTTATTAAGTAGAGAATGGGGGAGATGACACTGTTAATACTATTGTTGGTATATGTATTGTTAGTAGGGCTGTCGATTGGAATTTCTGATTCTGACAGCAAAGTCTTCCCGGGGTTACGTGGGCGGGTGCTTCCAGTCTGGCCACCACTGCACAATGCCATATTTGACTGAATAGAAGATGACCCCCTTTAAAAACATGAGTGAAACACAGGTTATGCTATTTTTCCCAAAAGGAAGAGGACCCTGAATGTAAGACGACCCCCCAAATTCTGTCATCAAAACACTTGGAAAAAACCTAGTCTTGGGTTCAGGTAAATGCAGCACCTGCCATTTCTGGTACAGGGGCTGGGGTGGGGTCTTCAGCGGAACTAAGAGTTCAAGGGGAAGCGGGGAGGGTGCAAAGAGGACACCAGGAAGGCACTGGGGGACAGCTGGGAAGTGTAGTTCTTCCCAGCATTCTTTCATGGGGAAACTGCTGGAAAGAACTACAGTTCCCAGATGGCTCCTTTGCACCCTTCTGATGTCCCTGTTCTTCTGAAAAATCCTGTTCTTCTGAAAAATCCTCCCCTTCCTTCCCCAGAAATAGAAGGTATTGTGCAAAGCTGGCTGTGCCAGGAACGCCTGCTTCTGTGTACTGCTGGAGGGCAGTGTTCCCTCTAAGGCGTGCACATGTGCACGCGCTCACACTTTTTAAAAAATGTCCGCTCGGTTAATTTTAGATCCTGCTCAGGTTTAATCAGGAAGGGTCCCACTCTGAATGCACATGTGCACACACTGCCTTGACACTGCAGCTCAGAACAAAACTCATTCTGCACACAGATGAAGAAAAATTAGAGAGAACACTGCTGGAGGGATGTTGCCTCTTTGTCAGAATTGGAAATGCTGATGCATAGCCCCAGTTGTTACTACTACTACTATCAGTATGGGTATTAGTGCTTCAGATACTAGTACTATAAAATCATTTATACTACCTCATAGAAATTTTCTTGTGTGGAGTACAACAAACTTGTACGGTAGATCACTCTTCTCTCCGTACTGCAGATAGTGAGGCTGAGACTGAGAACAGCTTGTCTTGGGCCCTGTAGAGAGTTCATGGCAGAAGTGAGATCTGAACAGGAACTTTCTGGTATAGAGTTGAGTCTCTTTGCTGCTGTGCCACACTGTAGATGGAAGGTGGGAGGGGCTGCTGAGAAGTTTAGGAACTGATGGGATGAGGAAGGGTTATTCCTAACTAATCAGGACAGCAGGTAATGATGGTACTAAAGTCTCAGGTTGCTGCCTGGTCTCCTGAATCCTCTTGATCCCTGTTGCACCTTTGCTACTCTTAATTGTGTGAAGTAGCTCTGGCACCCAAAGTATGATTTTTCTTTTCATTTTCTGCAGGTCACAAGGACTCTGTTACTTGTGCTGGTTTCAGCCATGACTCTGTATTTGTGGCCACCGGTGACATGAGTGGATTGATCAAAGTGTGGCGGGTGGAGACCAAAGAAGAGATCTGGTCTTTTGAAGTGGATGACTTGGAGGTGAGAAATGGGACCTGCAAGTTCCAGGGCGAAAGCTTTGTCATGAAAAGATGATAAAGCCGGTGCCCCAGTGAAACACGAACACACACACACCCCTGATCACACAAGGGACCTACTAGGCTGCAGTCCAAAGCCTCATTGAACTCAGTGGAACTTGCATGAAAGACTGTAGTACAATGGTTAAGAATGGGGGAAGAACCACAGCTCAGTGGAAGAGCACCTGCTTTGCATGCAGAAGGGCCCAGACTCAATCCCTGGCATCTCCAGTTAGGCCTATGAAATATGTTCTGAAACCCTGCAGGGTAGTAGGCAGTACTGAGCTAGATGAACCAATGGTATAAAGCAGCTTCTTATGGAGCTCTGAACTGAGTCCCCAGCTGAGATCTTACCTCTGTCATTAATTCATTAGATGATCTTAAGGAAGCTGCTATCAATCTCCTTCTACTCTCTCCTCGCCTCCACTGCAATACTGAATAGTACCAGCCTCTCTTAAGGGTTGTTATAAGGATTCTTTAGCTTTTTATAATTTTCAGTTTTTAGCTCTTAAAATAACCTTTAATTTGAACCTAATAATGATTGTGGTTTTTAATCTGACAACTTTTTTTGTTTAATTTAGTTAATTGTATCTTGTATTTATCTTATTTTTGTGAGCCATCCCAAGCAGTAGTGCACTGGAGGGGTGGGGTATAAATATTTTAAATAAATTACTAAAAGAGCACATTGGTTCTCTTAACACCCTGAAATGCTGTGTAAATGTGAAGTCCTTTTCTTAGTAAATATACATAGTGTTGAACTGATGGAGAGCTTGCAGCTGGCACTGCACAAGCAAGAGTTTGTGACACACCTAGCGAAACAACCAATAATGTTTAAGCCTGTGCATATTTGCAATTGAAAATTCAGATTTTATCCAGAATTGCCCAAAATCGGTAAAATCCAAATCCATTTTTTAAAATTGGATCGGTAAAGTCAGAATTAATTCCAAAATATCAAAATTTATTTTGGAAAATATCAAAATTTATTTTAGTATTGGCAAAATGAAATAGGATCCTCCCCCCCCCCAGATGTGAAGGGGGAAATTTAAAAATAATAATCGCTGGTTGGTCCTACAGCCTTGAAACTTGCCACACATGTAGGGAAGGAGGTCAGGGGCCCCCTGTAGTTAATTTGAAGATATTTGATAGATCCTCTGATTTTTTTGGGGGGGGTGGATTTTTAGGGGGAAATGGCTAAACATGGTGAAATCTGGCTTGTTTCAAGCCAGAACTTTAATAAAACTTCTGAAACTGAAGACTCTCCTTGGACCATAATTCCACCAACATGTGGAGGAATCTGCCCTTTGTGTTCTTGAGAAGGGGTAGCAGCATTCCGAATTTTCTGAACTTGCATGAGCCTAATGTTTGTGCATTGCTTATCTCCCAACCTGTTGCTTTCCACTGTCTTCTCACCCTACCCACCTTCAACCCCAGTGGATGGAGTGGCACCCTCAAGCTCACATCCTCTTTGCTGGCACGGCTGATGGCAACTCCTGGATGTGGAAGATCCCTGGTGGAGAGTGTAAGACCTTCCAAGGGCCCAGCTGCCCAGCCACTTGTGGACGTGTCCTTCCTGATGGTGAGGAACAAGGCCTGGGATGTGGAGAGTTGTTGTTGTTGTTGGTTGGTCGATTTCTATACCGCCCTTCCAAAAATGGCTCAGTTGACAGAATTGCTGCAGGAGAGTAGGAATGCCTGTGGCAAGAGACCCTAGACTTGTTCACACAGCCTCTGGCAGGATAGGAGAAGTGCCCAACCTGAGGAGGAGAGCCTGGTGTGCTTCTGATTTTCAGTCATGCGCTTGCAAATGTTAAGGTAGTTGGTGGGGAGGATGTGTGTGAGGCAGCAGCTGGGTGGGACGAGTGTACTCTACCTAATTCCATCCCCAGCATTTAACCAAGGTAGGTATGTCACCAATCATTCTTCCCTGCCTTAATGTTCACAAGTGTGTGACCGAAAATCAGGAGCGCGCTAGCTCTTCTCCTACCCTGCCAGTACTTGTGTGAACAAGCTCACTGTGAAGCTTTGCGCTTCCAAGCACATCCTCCACGGTGCGGGATTGTTTAGAAGTTTTGAGTTAGTAAGGGCTCTTGGGTCTTTTTGAAAGATGGGCTAGAAATATTATTATTCTAAATAATGCAAGGATTTGGGAGACCTGGGGACAGAAAGGGACTAACGCTAAGATGCTCCATGCAGGGAAGAGAGCTGTGGTCGGTTACGAAGATGGGACTGTGCGCATCTGGGATCTGAAGCAGGGCAACTCACTGCATGTTCTCAAAGGTACCAAACGTGTTTCTCGCTCCTCATCCGTTTCCATTACTGTAAAGAAGCAGGAGTGAAATTGTCATAATATCTTGGTAGGGAGCAGGGTAGGTTTTGTCCAAGAATCTGTGTTTCATAGGACTTGCTTCAGAGGAATTGTAAAGGTGGGAAATGCTCTCTTTCTTTCATGATTGGCTTCCAAGGAACATAGGGAATCCCAAGATGGTCATTGGGCCCAGTGTTCCCCCTAAGCTGTGCACACGTGCACAGTTTTTGATGTCTGCTCCTGCTCGGGTTGAATCTGGAGGGTCCCATTCAGAATGCATGTGCACACACGCTGCCTTGATCCTGCCGCTCAGAACAAAACTCATTCTGCATACAGATGAAGAAAATTAGAGAGGGCACTGATTGGGCCAGCCAAATTAAAAATGCCTCGTTGGAGAACTTCTGCAAGACTTCATCTTCTTGTTGTATGCTTGCCCTCTACTTGGGGCTGAGGAACCTTGACTCCACTAAAAGTGGAATTGATGGGTTTGAGGATCATCAGCAGACCTTTGTTTTATTCCACAGGGCTGTAGGAGGGTATAGGTCAGCTCTGGGGTCTTGTGGTATCAAAACATGCCTTGTCCCCTGTGATAAGCAGGGTCCATTCTGGTTTGTGTTCGGATGGGAGACTACATGTGTGAGCACTGTAAGAAATTAGAGCACTTGCGTGCTTGCATGCAGAAGGTTCCAAGTTCCCTCCCTGGCATCTCCAAGATAGGCCTGAGAGAGACTCCTGCCTACAACCTTGGAGAAGCCACTGCTTGCCTTTGTGGGCAATACTGAGTTAGATGGACCAGTGGTCTGACTCTGTATACTTCTGCCCAAGGATAGCCAGGTATTATGGTTCTAGGCATTGGCAAAGATGGAGGAAGGGGACAGAGGGATGTGCTGAGTTGAGCTCTGCTCTTGCTTAGGCATCTTCCATATTTAGCTATGTGATCTTTGCTCTCTAATAACTACTTCCAGGTCAGGATGGGCATCAGGGCCCTTTAACCTGTGTGGCCTGCAATAAGGATGGTAGCCTAGTTCTGACAGGCTCCATTGACTGCCATGCCAAGCTAGTGAATTCAGCAACTGGCAAGGTGAGTGTGGTACTGGAATGAATGAACCAGGGGATCTTTTCAGTTGGGAGGGTATATGTATGCAAAATTCTTTTAGTCCCAGTGAACAACTGGCATTGCCTATCTAGCTAAGGGCGAGGGTCAATTTCTGTTTGCTACTGACCTTGTTCTCTTTGGCTACTCTTGTTCTAGCAGCAAAGGTTTCAGAAATCCAGTCACTAGCTCCTGGGAACTGAGATCATCCCCCCCACCCCCCAAACTTTATCCAAACAGCTTTCTCTCATGGCTTGTATTTGTACATAGCTCTTTGGGGCCACGTAGATCTTGTAATGTGGTGGCTGATATGTTTTACTAATATCTCCTGTAACAGTTTGCATTCTTGGCTGAGCTTTATAAAGTTGATCTCTGCTGTCAACTTGGGTAGCATTTATGTGGAAATGCTACCCAAGGGTTTGCGCTTCTCTGCTGACAGGGTTTTGTAAACTCTGTGCTCAGAGATGATGCTTTGGATCATGACTATGTGGATTCTCCTTAATTGGTTTTCTCTTCTGTAGGTTGTGTCTGTGTTTAAAGCAGAAAGCATTGCCCCCAAGCCTTCAGCAGGAGAAGCTGAGGAGGCTGAATCCAACTCTGTTGAGTCTCTGGGCTTCTGCAATGTGTGAGTATTGAGGGTGGAGGGTGAGCTATGGTCACGAGCTTGGTATAGATCTTACGTGCTTAGTACACCAGAGAGCTTGATCCACCAAGCCATTTTGCTTCTTCAGTGCTGGGAGTTCTGAGTATCTCCTTGCCTCTATAACCTTGCCTGTGTAGAGCTCTTCCTTCTTCCTGTGGCGGTTGCTTTGGAAATTGGGTGGTATGCTGCCGCCCCAATGGACATTTAGAAAACCACACGCCGGCGGGGGAAACACGGTGGGTGTGGGGGAGTGCATCCTCCCCCACCAGACAGATCTTGCTGTCTGCCTTGTGGCAACTACCATGTTGCCTCTTTTCTGGAGGAATGTGAACCTGGTGAATCCTCCATATTGCTCCTTTTTAATGAACCAGAGAGGGAACTCCCCTAGAAGGAGTTGAAAATTATATTTCCATTAAAAGGGTGCAGTAAAATCACTCCTCTTATCCTTCTGCTGTTGCAGGATGCCACTAGCAGCTGTTGGCTATCTGGATGGAACCTTGGCTATTTACGACATTGCCACACAGACCCTGAGGCATAAATGCCAGCACGAGGTAATGGAGAGGATGCCTAGAGGAGCCAGCAGGGGGCACTGTGAAGAAATGCATTGGCATGAAACCTCCTGAAATGCTAGGCCATAGGAGGAAGCATTGCAATGGTCTGGCAGCTGCTCGCACTAATTTTCTGGTCCTTGCTATGTAGCCCAGCTGGTGACAGCCCTAGATGGGTACCCTGCTCTTAATGAACAACTGGGACTGTCAAGGCTCTCGTCAATTCAGAAGCCTCTTTTAGGGTAGAAAGCTAAAGAAAAATAACTGGTGGATAAGTGTGCAGATTCTGGTGTCTCCTGCTGCTTTTGGCTAGATGGGTAGAAAACATGTTACAGGATCCAATAGATGCTAGAGCACACGATGGTGTGGAGGAAGTGCTATAGTTCAGGGAATTATTAAGCCTACCAACTGGCGTGATCCAGGCAAACCTGCCCCTGCTGCCTGCTTTGCCATCTTCCCCATAGCTTTTGAGAGCAAATATTGTAGCCCTCTTCTGAGCACCATTCCCTTCTGGCCCTTCTCCTTTACAAGTGATCATTTGACCTGCAGTCGGGCTCACTCTACCCTGCTAGCTTGGTTGTGACATACAGCGTATTTATAGGCAAGATGGTGGTGCCCAGCCAGTTGTGTCTTTTAAAGCAACAAATCTGTTGGCTTGCTGAAAAATGTTAGACGTCCAGAGCTTAAGACAATATGAAGGGGTCTGGCTCTAGCTTGAGTGGGTGGGAAGGGAGGTGACCCTAATAAGAGCTTTTCCATCTGAATTTGCAGTCAGGGATTGTGCAGCTCCTGTGGGAAGAGAGCTCACCTGTGGTCTACACCTGCAGCCTGGATGGGGCCGTGTGCCTTTGGGATGCCCGTTCAGGCAAGCTGATTAGCGAGTACCGGGGCCACTCGGCTGAAATCCTGGATTTTGCTTTGAACAAGTGAGTGCCTGCAGCAAGAAGCTCTTTAACTGGAAAAATGCTGAGTGGAGAGAGGCATTGTGGAATTCCTGTGAAGAGAGAGAGAGAATAGTGCACGAGACTGGGATAACAAGGTTGAATATCTGGATAAATGAGGCATTGGGAGGGAGGGTGAATGCTGGGAGGATGCGGTCAGGAAGGGAATGTAAGATTGAAATGCAATTGTAGGTTCAGGTGCTTCTGTGGTTGGGGGTGTGCATAGACTGGTTTGCAATAGAACCGGGTCCATTTGAGTAGTACAGTCATGAACCACTTCACACTGGTCTGAGCCGGTCTGTTGCTTCGACTGGCCCCACCGTTTGGTTTAACTGAACTGGTTCGGGGAGTGGAACTTTGGTCCGAATTCAGACCGAACCACCACTGGTCTGTGCACACCCCTCGTTAGGGGGGTTGTATGGGAGAAATACATATTTACCAAAGTGTTCCTCTGAAGAGGCACGTGCCTCCTTCCACCTCTGTCCACCCTCCCTCCCCATTTGTCTTGTGGAGTTAGCGCCACTGGCTGGTCCTATAAAGGCAAGTGCAGTGAAATGAAGATGTGTGCTTTAGCAGGCAGAACAGACATGAGCCAAAGTTCATCCCTAAGTAGCCTTGGGTGCCCAAGTGTACTCTGTCTGCCCCTCAGTTCATTATATGTACTGTGTGAAACTTGAAATGTGCCTCACAGAGGAGTTGAGGAAGAATGAGAGACTTTGGTACTTTGCACATATTCTAAGGAAGAAGCCCCCTTGGAATCGGCAGGACTTGCTTCTGAGTGAACATGGATAGGAGTGGGCTGTGAAAATGTCATGGCAAGTGTTAATAGTCCTCTTCGGAGCTAACTCATTTTCTCTTGTTGTTTTCTCTTGCAGAGATGCTTCCATTGTGGTCACCACCTCTGGGGATCACCAGGCCAAGGTGTTCTGTGTGCAGCGCCCTGACCGCTAACACTGCCTCACTCAGGCAGGGATTGACACTGTGAAGAAACAGGCCCATGCGGATGCCAGCGGCCACACCAGTGGTGGGGTGGGCGGGGTTAGTGTCATCGCCTCTAAGGGGCATCTAACCTCTTGGTGAGGGAAAAGCTTTGCCGCTCTCTTCCCTAATGGCTCCGGGCTAATTTCAGAAGGCTTTTAATTATCCCACCTGCCTGGTGCTTTTGTAGAACTGCAAAGCCATGAAGCCACACTCTCTCTGATCTGGGGCTAGATCACCAGGATCCTCAGCATGTTGGTGGTGGGAAGGTGTGCCATGCCTTGTGGGCAGAGGAAAGCCTTTGTATTTCTTCCAGGTTCAAGTGTCACTTTCCCCTGCATAACTTCTGACAAAGTGTGTAAAATCCCCGGTAATATGAGACATATTAATCAGCATTAAGACATTAATATGTCTTAATGCTCTTCCCCATAAGGTGGAGCAGAGGGATTGCTTTGCAGCCTCTGAAATGAAGAGGAAGCATCTCCTCCTCCTCCTGTTGAATCCCTCTGCCTTTCACATTTGAGTGACAAATAATGTGATTAGAGACTGAGAAATCAGTGTAGGGTGTGATGACTTCTGGTACACATGTATTTCTTTTAAGAAGATGGGTGACTGAATAGCTCAACCTGGAGTTGTTCATTGGATCAGTCATTCCTCCCCTACAAAACAACTTGGTCAAATAATGATTCTTGTCTTTGCACTCAGATGACCACAGGATGCAATAATAAGAGAGAGAGGCTTCACAAGGATATTCTCGGCTTGGACCATTTGGCCCTGGTCAGATGGCAGTTGGGTGACTTTATAAACAGGATCCAGATTAAGTTAGTCATGATTTGGTCCCATTGATTTAACTTAGTCCTATTGAAATTGTTTTATGTTGATGTTACTTAGCCATGGCTAACGTAATCTGGATCCTGCCCAGTGTCCGTCATAGATCAGCCTTTTTCTGCACTCTGCCTCTGTAGTGGCTTTTTGCTAGTAAGAGGAAGTAGATACGTGCAGCAGAACCACAAAGCAGCCCCTATTCTTCCAACCAGTTCCTTTGCCTCAAGAGAGGAAGCTGACTGGGAGATTCTGCTGTTCTGCTCAGTGGTCCTTCCCGTAATGCACACCAGCCACATCTCATTGGCAGCCAAATGTGTGGCTGTAGGTGCAACATCTAACCTTTGTTAGATAGTGTGTTCTGCTGTGAAGACCTTGGTAGGTGGGATGCTGCCTCCTGTGCACTAGGACTGGGCTAGTGCCTGCTAGCCTAGGCAGAAGCATGGGTTTGGAGAACTTGGGACCGGGCAGTGTATTTCTTGCCAGCTACTTTTTAAAGTACCTGCATTGTTCTCCTGTGGTATTTTGGGGAAAGCAGAATAGAAAGGAGGGAGAATTCTCTGAGGGCTCACAATGCTGCTTAGGAGAACTGGGGCAGGGAGAAGTTCATCAGCTGCTCTTTCTCTTGCTAAGGGAGAAGTGGCCCCTGCCACTGCCAAAGATGATGACAAAACCCAGGGGACATATTTATTAAGAGAGCTCATAGGGCAGCTCCAAAGGATTTCAAGGATGTGCTCTTTGTTGGGGGACAAACACTAGTAGTCATCCAGAACCCAGCTCCAAAGGGAGCCACAACCTCCAGCAATCATGACTTACCTGTCATTGCCAGCTGTCTCCCTGCCCAGCAACCATTAATGTCACAATGGGCTTTTTCAGGGCCAATGGTTGCCAACCCTAAGTGTAGGCATTTTGAGATTGCCAGAAAAAACACCTTCCATCCCCCCCGCACCCCCCCATGTGGCTCTTCATATTGCCTGAGGTATTCAGAGAGAGGCACTGCCCCCACCAGCATGCAGTAGCCGGTCTCATTCATGTATCACAGCAGTTGTGCCCCTTGAGTTGTTTAGAAGGGGCTCGGAAAATGTGCTTTCTCCACAATTCCTGCACTAGTTCTTCCTGGGTATGTGTTCTCACTTTGAGGCATAATAGGGCCTGAAGTGCTCTTCTTGATGACAAATAGCCATAAAAAAAAACAAAAAACCCAAGAGACTGGCAACCTACTCAAACTATTCCACATGAATAGTTGCTCAGTTTTCCTTCCCCACAGACCCCTCCTAGGCCACCTTCCCATTTACACAAGTATTCCAGAGAAGACGTGTACCAGGATTTTAAAGGTGTCAGTCAAACATATTTCAGTTTTGTTTATTCTTTTAATATGAATTTCATTTTCTGTGGAACCAGCCAAGCAGTCTGGCACTTGAGTGCCTTTCTGGGTTGAGATAAATTTTGCACTTGCCCTTCAAAAAATAAAATTAAATCTATACACTGATTTGTGTTCTGGTTAAATATTTGATTACATGTTGTGGTCTGTCCTTTTTATTCTCTCATTTTAACGGCTTCCTTTTGACACAATAGGCCTTGGATGCTGCTTGTTTTCAAAACCTTAAACCTGGGGTGCACAACTCAAATACCCCAGTGAGCCAGAACCAATCATGACTTGGTGTGAGGGGGCTTGGCTCAATTTTCAGCACATTTTTGCATTAAAATTATTAACGAAAGCAATTATTAGTTACTTGTGGATCTTTTCCCCCACATCAAGGGGCCCACAACTGTAACCAAGGGTAGTGGCCAGAAAGTAGACCCTATCCCTGCTTTATCAGTGGGGTACCTGGAGGACATGCCCGCCTCCAGCAAATGCCAAGTCTTCTCTAAATTGCTGTTAATTTCAGGCTAAAATCCTGGGCGTGCTTAGGAGAGAGCTGTACTGGGTACACCATGAGATGTATTCCTGAGTAAATATGTATTAGATGGCACTATAAGGCAGTTTCTGGGAGAGGATAGAGGGTGGCCCTCCTTGGAGAAGGCAGCTGGGCAAAAGAGTGAACTTGTACCTTTCTGGGGTGCACTCTGCCTGTACCCATCTGATGTTATAGCTGCCACTGTCCCAACCCTTTCAATCCATTGCTGAAGCTGCTGCAGATCCGGCCGGTGGGGCCTGCAGGTAGGAATATCCCACAGTAACAAAAGGGGCCATGAAGGATGGGCAGGAGACTGTTGGTCAGAGCATGGGGTGGCCAGCAAGGGGGCAAAGGGTTGGACTTGGGGGTAAGGCAGGAGGAGTGAGGTTAGTGGTTTCCAACCCAGGGGCAGGGCCAGCAAAGTGGGCAGGGGTCATCTGGTCCCAAATGGCCAACTGTATTCAGCTACTGCTGCTTAGCAGCAGGATAGGCCAAGAGCTCTTCCTGGCTCCTCCTGTTGCTGCAGAATATTCCTACCTGAGGGCCAGCAAAAAAGGCCCTATGGGGTGGTTTCAGACCCCTGAGCATTATGTTGTGCAGAGTGATCCTAAGCCACATTTCCCACCGTCTGTTGGGTTCTGCCAGGGCTTGCTTTCACCAGGGAGCAGCGAGTGAGTCTGGACTCTCTTGCATTTCTGTTCTTGAGTTGTCCTGAAGGGAGTGGCAGCAGGCTGTGCGTGAAAGGGGCCTTCTCTTAGGCAGATACACTTGGAGGCATGATGGTCTTCAGGTCTTTACTGAGGTTCTCTTGGCTTTATCTCTCCCTCCCCCACATAACTGTTTTCTGGGAAAGCAGAAGGAAGCTCATCTCTTGAACTAGGACTGCTGCAAAAGGAAGCCTACAGTCCTCCTATCTGAAGGGCTGAAAGAAGCGTCGTGCTGACCTAGTCTGCTTTCTCAGCCCAGTTTATTCTAGGGCAAGACAGCTACACACGAACTAGCTGCCTGTCACTGGATGATAAATGCATCAGCTGCCAAAGACTGAGCCATCACGAAAGCTATTCCGGTGTTGGACATGATATGGCCTTGCTCCTCCTGCACCGTAAAGCCTGCCTGTAATACATGAGCGTCAAACTCAATCCGCTGGTGGGCCGGATTTGATTCCGATGCAGTTTGGGGCGCGCCACCTTCTGTTGCCTTGCACTGCCTGCCTTCTCTTTCTCTCACTCTTTCCCTCCCCTCCCTCCGAGAAAAAGTGCCCCGCGCTGACTTCTGGTTTGGCTGCCTCGTCATCTTCCTCCCCGTCTCCCCTTTATCTCCCTTCTGAAGAAGAACGCTTCTCACTCCCTGAAGAGCCTGCTGCGAGGGACGGGGAGGGGAGTGGCGGCGAAGGAAGGAAGCCTCTCAGGGCTCCCACTACAGCGCACTGGGGGCGTGGCGGAGAGAAATGCTGCAGCTGCCAGCAGAGGGTAGAGGGAAGCCTGCCAGTCAGCAGCAGGCAAATGAGGAGACATGCCGCCTCTTTGGCAGGCAGCGGGGGGAAGTAAGGCGGTGTCCCAGCTTCACGTGGGCCGGTCACTGGAACTCCAGGGCCCTGATCTGGCTCGCGGGCCGGCAGTTTAACATTCCAGCGCCTCTAATATAATCCTGTGCTGCTGTCACTTGTCTGTACATTTTCTTAGGGAGCTCCTCCCATTAGTTTTTGGTTAGTGGTATTTGTAATGCAGAAGCCATCGCGGTGAGGAATCTTTCGTTCAGGGACGCTTTCTTGGCCCCATGAACAAGGCTAATGCTTCCGAAGGGTAATTCAAGTCTTGGCTGCGGTCTACATGTTCAGAAATAGGAAATGGTGCTGTCCTCCTGTGACTATATCACTTAAGAATTTAGGCGGGGTGTGTGTGTATATATATTTTAGAAAATTCCCATGTTTTGGATGATTACTCCTTGCAGATAATAAAAAGAGAACTTTAAAAAGCTAGATCAGGACCCTTTAAAAAGGGTCCAGCTTTCCATGGAATGGGAAAGAACAATCAACTTATTTTTTCCCTTTCATCCTGCTTTTTCTAAACCTAGAAGCCTTAAGCTGCAGTTCAGAGAGTTACACAGCGATGCTGTAAAAGGATATTTTCCCCTCTTTCCAACAGCTAATAAGCTACTTGAGAAATTTGGGGTAGTTTCAAATACGGCTTGTGATGTAACATAATAAGCTGTTTGTGTGGTGGGAACCCCAATCCCTGATGTGTAAGCATGGGCTTAAAGGGCTGTTGGGATCCTGGCCCAAATCACTTAGAAGCATCACTGTATGGAAAATGTGCCATGCCTTTAGACACTCTCTTTTTCCATAATGTTTCTTTCCAGTCCTTCCCTTATACTTCATATGCTAGGTAACTTGAACTCCATATAGTATCCATCTCTTGATAACTTGCATGTGTGAATGGGTAGTTTTCTGAAATCACAGCAAACGTTTCAAGGTTTTTCTTGTGTATGCTAGTAACTAATTCTAAAGCCTAGTTCATATATATAATGCTGAACAGAATAAGCTCACTTGTATGGGAAAACTCACTGAACTCAAAACTAATACCATTGTGGGGGCATCTACCATATTTACCTGAATTCAACACTAGTTTCCACACACACCCCCAAGTTATCTGATATTAGAAATTTGTAGTGCAGCATCTTAAATTCAGTGTCCTGTTCCATTTGGGTAAATACAGGTATAAGCTGTATTTAACCTCTGTTTTTAAGAGGATCATTTAAATTCAGAGTCATCTTCTATTTGAAGATGGTATAATGGGGTAACAAAACTATTTTTATTTATTTATTTATTTATTTAACATTTATATCCCACTCTTCCTCCAAGGAGCCCAGTACATAGTTAAGTTTCTCCTCACAACAACCCTGTGAAGGCTGAGAGAAAAGTGACTGGCCCAGAGTCACCCAGCAAGTATCATGGCTGAATGGGGATTTGAACTCAGGTGTCCCCAGTCCTAGTCCAGCACTCTAACCATTACATCACACTGGCTCTATGAGTACTGTTGACCTGTTGACTCATGAGCACTATGAGTACTGTTGACCTGCATTGGGTGTGCTTTGCGAGTTCAAATACCATCACAATGATTAGTGGCATATGTGGTGCTTTTCCATACCTCAGTAGCCATAGCAGCACTTCTGGTCATGGACATGCCCTACCATCCATTACAACAGTTATAACTGCTCCTGTGGTGCAGAGGTATGGCAAAGCACCCCATGTGCAACAGTATGGTTCGTTGCTGGAAGAAGAGATATCATTGACTTTGAGCATTTTGCAGTGGTGCAACAGTGAGAATAATCTTAATATGCTCACAGTAGTAAAAATACTTTCCCAGCATACTTCATATGACTAACAAAGCGGCAAAAACCAAAATCAAAACAATCCCCTAACTCTTCAGTGCTAAAAGGGGGCATTTCGTGTGTATGATCCCTGCATCTCTCTTAGAATTAATCCTGCTTGGTTTTGTTTCGCAATGTATGTTGTTATATGATAACATAAAAGCCAAATGCTGTTTCCTTCCTGGAATGAAAGCCGCAGATATCTTTCCTACACATGCTGCTTTTCAAATGTAAGCAAACATGGTCTTGGGAAAATGTTGACCTTTATGTGGCAGGCCAGAACGAAACCTTAAATAGTTACTGTCTGAATGAAACTAGAGGGGCAGTGTGACCTCCTCCAGATCCCACATGAATCTCTCCATGTCAAGATGGTGGTAAGGGCAGAGAGAGGTGAGGATTGGTAGCTTAGTTGTAGTGGTTCTCAAGTTATTCAAGCCTTCAGGAGTCTGCTTTCCTATGAGAAAAGGCTAAAACACTTGGGGTATTTAATTTAGAACAAATTATTGAGTGTAGGGAAGTGCTATAGAGGTGTATGCAACTATGCATGGTTTGAAGAAAAAGTGGATAGATTTTTTTAAAAAAATTATGCCCCTCATAATGTGAGAGAACTCAGGGTCATCCAGTGAAAGTGACTGGCAGTAGATTTAGGATGGACAAAAAGTATTTCACACAGTTAATATGGCAGTGAATTCCGTAAGTTGTAGTGATAGTTACTGTTTTAACTTTAATGTGAGGCCTAGACAAATTCAACAGTGATTGGACAGGAGGACTAGTCTATTGGTTTTTAGGCCTGGGCACACCTGAGAAGTTGGATCTGATCCGAATCCGACCTGATCTGATTCTGAAAATTAAAGCAGGGAGAGCTGCTCCCAGCCTCGCTGCAAACACAGCGCTGGGCGGAATATGCTTGAAAACAGGGTGCGCAGCTCTGTTTACAAGCGCGCCATGCCCCCTGTGTCAGACTCAGGGGGTGTGGCTGGGGCGCAAGCCACATCCCCTAAGCGCAGTGGCCTGGGTTCTTTTAACCCGTTTGCATAATGGTGGCTCTGCCCCTGCAATTATTGAGCTTTCAGATGCCAAGCTCTCTTGGTGGAAATTAAATCTCTTTACTTTGTTTTAGGTCATGCTTTAGTAAACACTGGTTTTCTTGTATTCCTGTGCTAATACCCTAATCCCAATATAACCTAATAAAGTTACCCCATTTTAAGATATGAATTTACTGTAGCATTCCAATAACCTTCCTCCCCATGAGTGTTAGGTTCAAGGCACACTGTCTAGAGAAGTGCATAATGATTCAACCATGAATCAATTCTGGTCAAATTGGGGGGTGGGGTGATTTGATTATTCTACCCCAAATCGAATGACTTTGGAAAAAAGGGGCCAGAGTTGAGGTAGTATAGAATAATCCCTGATTTGACCCAAATCAATTCAGGTGATTCAGGAACCATTTTGAGGCCTGTTTCGCTTGGAAAATGGCCCTCAAATTCCCAATTGGTAGACCAGCTCTCCTTGTTTCCTGGGGAGAGCTGGTCTACCAGTTGGGATCAGCGAGTAGACCAACCTTCTTCTCCAGACTTGGTGCGGTCAGCCTGCCTTGGAGAGCTGGTCTACCCTCTGATCCCAATTGGTAGACCAACTCTCCCCCCCCCACACTCCGCCATTGTGAGGCCAATTTTTCAAGCAAAACGGGCCTCAAAATGGCACATGATTTGCTCTAATAGATTGGGGTCGAATTGGGGTGGTTCGTCAAGGGAACTGGCCAAGCCAACTGCTTTTGACAAATCAACGGTGTGTGTGTGTGTGTGTGTGTGTGTGTGTGTGTGTGTGATTGAATTCAACCTTGAATTGCAGATATTGATTTGTGCATACCCCTAACGCTGCCTGCTTCAAGATTACAAGGAAAGAAGGGCTGATTAAAAGGACCCACAGCCAGGATTGGGTAATGAATAATAAAGTTTATTCAAAGCTTTGTTTCCTATTGCACAAGTGGCAGGTGCAGCCCACCCCCATCCACAAGCATCCCCTTATTGCAGAATTTTCTAACAGAAAGGAAGGAAGATGGAAGGGAAAATGAATAGGGAGAAAAGACAGGGAAAGAGGAAAAATAGCCAAGGAAGCAAGGAAAATTTAGGTGCCTTGCAAAAAATGGGAGAGTCTCTACGTAATGTACTTCTTGTATAAAGATTGAAAGGAAATAAAGATTGAAAGAAAATAAGAGTTATCTTAATCTTCATTTTCTTCCCTGTTGTCTTTTTCTCCTTTATTTCTTTTTAAGAAACTGCCTACTTCTTAGTTTCCATCACAAAAATGTAGTTCCAGTGTACACTTTTTGTTGGACTGCACAAAATGTGTGCAGCTGCATGTTTGACTAAACCTTGCGGTTAATGCTGATAAATAATCTGTTTTTCCTTCCTTAATTCTAAGATAAATAAAGGCAAGTGGTGGCAATGATAAAGTACAGCAAGGTAAGGGCCTTTCTTACTCTCCTTTGCTGTCAGAGGGTAAAGATAGTATTGTGGGGTGGGGGGATTAGTGTAAGGTGCAGGACTTGATGGTAAATTGATTTGGGTTCAGGGTTGTTGGGACAGCAGAGAGCTGGGGGCTAAAGAAAGACTGCTATAGTCAGGCCAATTCTGTGCCGATCCTGTTTAGTGCCATTTCTATTTAAGTGCCAACATAACATCATAAATCATGATACCAGGAAGTGTGGTTTTTAAAAAAGCTTTCTCAGCATCCCCATTTTTAGCATCACCAGAGAAAGGAACATTTGGTTGATCAGTTCTTTTCTGCTGCTCCCAGCTTCAACTTTCGTAGAACTTCTGTACTAGGTCACCAACAAAAAATCATAGCACAGCTGGGGCAGATGTTATGTCATTCCATGGAGCACCCTGGAAGCACTTGGCCTGCTAAATAAACAGACTATGCTATGCCAAACACTACTGAAGGCAATAATTTCAGTTCCTTGGTCTGCCCTGACTTTTCGCACTTAATAGAGATTACAGTTGCGACTCATGTACTGGATGGAGCAGCACTTCACAGCCTGATCAGGCAAAGCTGCTATGCCAGCAACTAACACATTTATGTGTGTTACTTTTTCTTCCCCCTCCCCTTCATGTGTGTTCTTCCCATCTTTTCTTTTCCAGATCCTTCTGATAGAAATTTGATGCTGAGCTTCGGTGTATGAAAATAATTTCAGGGTTACAGGAGAAAGCTGCCATTTAACATTTCTGGTGGGAGTGAAAGCACAGTGCTGTGCCTCTCTTAGAGAGAGATACTTTCTATTTATTTATTTACTTACTTACTTGTTTGTTTGTTTGTTTGTTAAACATATTTTCATACCACCCAAAATTTATGTCTCTGGGCAGTTTACAACAAAGTAAAAACAGAAAAAGTAAAACATTTGTTAAAACAAAAACATAAAAAGTTAAAATGTTACAACAATTTAAAAAATTTAAAATAATATTTTAAAACAATATTAAAACTATTAAAACAGTATTTAATTAAAAGCATGGGTGAACAGATGCGTCTTTAAAAACTTTTTTAAAGCTGTCAGAGATGGGGAGGCTCTTATTTCACTAGGGAGCGCATTTCAAAGCCTCAGGGCAGCAGCAGAGAAGGCCCGTCCCCGAGTAGCCACCAGACGAGCTGGTGGCAACTGCATACAGACCTCTCCTGATGATCTCAATGGACGGTGGGGTTCATGACGAAGAAGACGTTCTCTTGAAGACATTCTCTTAAATTTTTAAAAAACATTGATGAGTTCTCAGTTGTGAAATGGCAGAAGGGATGGGGTGAGCCATTGATTGCCACAGTGGAGGCAGGAGCGGCCAACTAATTTGGTTATTTTGCTCTTTTGGAGCAAACCCCACAGCAGATGCTACTCTGTACATCCTATGTGGCTTTCAGCAAACATTGGTAGGGTGCACATAATGGGAGGGGAGAGAGGTAGAGAGGGAGAGAGAGAGAGAGAGAGAGAGAGAGAGAGAGAGAGAGACTCTGAGTCCTGTTTGCTTGGCCAACCTGGATACAGTACACAGGTGAAAGCAAAGGTGCTGTGATCATATAAGCAATCCAGTTCACTCAACTACCTTTACTAGAATAAACAAACATACATTTCAAGTGAAATCTACCAAATTCTGTGCAACCAATCACAGAAGGAATATTTTTCAAACCAAAACAAAATGTATCACTTTTTGGAAATTTGACCATAAAGACTGCCAAACACGTTTACACTGCCCTTTCTATCAGTGACCTGTTAAGCAGCCTAGAGTCTTCAATACAGAAACATGAAAAATCACCCATATCTTCCCCACCTCCAGAATATATGGCTTCTCAAATTTGTTAAAATGCTGCATTAGGAATCTTAAGTGGTCACTAAAATATTCAAAATGTTAATCCTATGAATTTCACCCCAAAAATCTTGTGCTCACATCCTGGGATCTGGATCTGAGGCCTTAGAATTACCAGGACATGTTCTCAACAAGATTTGAATTACTAACTATTAGCCAGTATATAAGACTTGAGCATAGCACCAAGCCAGAACTGGCTTTTCAGAAATTCTAAACCCTTTGTGTTGTAACCCCTGGGGTTAAGGGCCATGGTCAAAAGTCGGGCTAGCAAGGGTGGAAGCACCGGGATTGGGAGCTATCCCAGTACTCCACAAACAGCCTAAACTAGGGGTGTGCAATTTGGATTTTCAGTGTTTCGATTTGGATCCAAATTGAAACACCCCCCATTCATTTTGGGGTCCAAATCTAACCCATCTGAATCAACCCAGATTCAATTTGGTTCCGAATTAATCTGAATCTGAATCGATTCGGATCAAGAATATGGGTCCCAGGGCCAAAATAGTGGGGTAGGGTGGTAGTGCCTAATGTGTGGAGGCTACCACCCAAATTGCAGAGGGATTGGGCAAAGGGCTGGTTTTTGGTGAATTGTTGAAGTTTTAGTGTCTTTGGGGAAGATTTGGGGCATAAAGTGGGATCTGGGGTGGAAGGGTGGGGTGGGGTGGGGTGGTAGTGCCTAATGGATGGAGGCTACTACCCAAATTGCAGAGGGATTGGGCAAAGGGCTGATTTTTGGCGAATTGTTGAAGCTTACGCATCTTCAAGGTTTCCCCCCATAAGGTATAAAGGAGGTGTATCGCTTCATGTCGGGGGGGGAGGGGTGGCCTAGAGTGGTGTGGGGTTGGTGGTAGTGCCCAAGGGGGGCAAGGAAGCTACCATAATTTTTCAAAGGATTTGGGCAGAGGGCTGATTTTAGGTGATTTGCTGAAGTTTACGTGTCTTTCAGGTTTTTCCTCATAAGGTGTAATGGAGGTTTCAGCAGCCCCATAACTGCACTTGGGGGGTGCTGGGGTGGCCCAGAGCAAGTGGTGGGGTAGTGCACATAGGGTGCCAACCATCCCCATGGGTTTCTAACCCATGGGGTACAGGGTTCTGTTGTTTCTGAGATGTTTTGAGTGTGGATTCTCTGATAGCAAATGAGAGTGGATTCATGGTTTGTATTGAAAATCTCATTTGACCACACCACCCGAGATAGACTAAAGAGGATTTGGGCCCCCTCAGGAGCTGTGGAGGCCCTGGACTTCAGCCTGGAAGTCCACAGGTAAGAGCGTCTCTGTGCCTGCCCTCACCACCAAGTTTCTGTTGGCCAGATATGGACAAACACATTGAAAATGTAATCAGGCATTGCATGGCTTGTGCTGTATGTTACAAATCACAGAAAGACCTTTCCCACCCCCTTGACTCCATTAGAGTATCCCAATGGTCCCTGGGAAAAACTTGCTGTGGCTATAATGGGGCCTTTTGATAACCAGCCCACAAAACAAAGATTTGTTCCAGTGATGGTAGATTACTATTCCTGGTGGCCAGAAGTTTCATTTACCGACAACATTACTACAAACAAGGTGATCCAGTTCAAGGCTGCAGTTTTTGTGAGATAAGGTCTTACTAAATAACTGGTGACTGACAATGGGACACAGCTTACCCAGAGGCGCTCTTACCCCTGGACTTTGGGGCCGAAGTCCAGGGCCTCCACAGCCCCTGAGGGCCCCCAAATCCTCTTTAGTCTGTCCTGGGTGTTGTGGTTGCCTGGCAGAGCATGATGATGCTTAATTTGCAGGGGAGGGGAATACATACTCGTCATTTCCTACAGACTTGGAAGGGGAATGCAATCCTTGTGAAGCTGCTTTTCAAGCTTTTGATGATCATTTCCACCCACTTTGAATGTGATTGCTGAACATTACAAGTTCTATTCTAGATCCCAATTGCCTGGTGAATCGATCAATCAATATGTCACAGCATTGCTTGTCTTAAGTATAACCTGTGAGTTTGTCAGCTTTACTGATGTAACGATCAGGGACCAGATTGTTATGAAAATGAACTGCTCCAAACTGTGTGACAAACTGCTACTGGAAGGGAAACTTACCTTGGATAAAGTTATGGAGATGGCTAGGAGGGCTTCACTGTGCCAGATCACTCTCTTTGTTATCCCAAAACCAAGGAGAAGGAGAGGGAAAGAGGAGGAGGAGGTGGTGGACAGCAGGCCAGAGTGGGGTTGGGGGAGGCAGGAGTGGATGGGCCCCTAGCAGCAGATTGGCCTGTGTTCAAGGGACACTCTTGAACATTGGTAGCACCACTCCTGGGGGAAACCCTGCTTGGAATGTTGGGAGGAGGTGGCAGTGAACAGTTGGCCTTGAGTAAGAGGAGTTGATGTCTGACCCTCAGGAGAGAAGTCGGGGAAAGAGTTTCTGGTTCTTAGAGAGAAAAGAGCTAGGCTAGAGAGGATCAGGTGTAGCCTAGATCACGAAGACCAAGATGGCTAGAGCTCTCTCTGGTGAAAGCTAAACATAAGTTAATTAAGAACAGAAAACTGGTAAACTCTCTTACACAGGGTGTGTGAGGCAGAGTAGATAAATTCACCTAGCACTTCAAGTGGAAGATTTGGGGGGATTTTGGACTGTTCTGAATGAGAGTAAAGAAAGAGCTTAAACTAATTTCAGAAAGGAACAAAAAATATTCAACACAGCCTGAGTAAAATCAAACTTTTAGAAAGTGTAAAAGTCATCATCAAATGAACATTAAAAACCTCTAGAAGAAATCTTTAAGTACTGTAACCACCAAGCATACCAACCACTGCCAAGTTGTCAAATACCAGTTTTAAAGTTCTGTAATCAAGTTAAGCACAACTACTCTGAAGCCTTGAAACACACTTTCAAATAAATAAACTCTAGTATTCTTTTTACAGAAAGTGTGATAAAGTCTATTTTCTACCAATACCTACATGCCTAGTCCTTGCTATGAGTTACTGAAAACAACACCCCAGTGAACCCATGTGGTGGTAGTGGAAGCAGAGTTACAAGACAGCATTACATGACTTTTGTTATTCTTTGGCGTGGGGGAGCCTTGAAGAAGGGCTTTGGAGTCTCAGGGGAATGAGAAAATATCACAAGCTGCTCCCTCCTTGCATTCTGCATGTTATACTAGAACTAAGGTTACTGACTTTGGTGGACACTGATGCTAGAGGCATGTGGCTCTGGATGCTATCAGCCTGACTTGTGGGTTGTTTTATCTATAAGTCATTGCTCTTTTGCTGATTTATGCTTCAGGCTTTCTCAGGCTTCCTGTCTCACTACGATGCTATAAATAATGTCTCTCCTTATCAGGGGGACAGAACACCCTTTCTTCTTGGAAAACCCAAGATTGCAAAATCATAAACTTTTGCTTTCCCCTTGTTTTAATTCAGTGTGCCAAACATTGTCCAGATATGCCATAAGGGTTTCTCTTGGCGCACGGAGCCTGAAGCAGAGCTGAAGGTAGCTCTTCAAAGACATCATAGCAGTGGTGAAGTGACGTTGAGGGTGGGAGAGATATGAGGCAGCCCCTGCTGTCTGACTGCCCCCCACCAACTGGGCAGCTTTCTGTGGCTGGGCTGTGACACAGTCTAATGGCATCACCACACTGGTGTGAGCACGCAGCCCCATCCCAACAAGAACAGGTGCCAATGTGGTGACATTATTAGACCAAGGGAGGCAGGCTGGCGGTGGGAGGGCATGGCAGGCAGCCCATTTGCAGGCACACTGCCTGCCCTTATTATAGGTACATGCCACCATAGTAGAAGACTCCGTACTTTTTAGATCTTATGGCCAAGGAATCACATCACCCTGCAGAGGGAATAATAGACTCAAAGGTTCACACGACGAACAGGGCTGGGGCTGGTAAGGGCGGGGGAGGCAGAAGCCTACCTGCCTTCCCCCACACAATCGGAGTCTGAACAAGGCTCTGCTGCCCATACACCTAGATGAGCAGCACGGAGAGCAGGAGGGAAGGAAACTGGACTGCCAGGAATTCCATAATGCACCAAGCAAGCAGTGCGGTGCACTGGGGAAGTTCCTGATGCCAGGCTGCTCCTTCCGCCCGGCTCTGTGGAAAGGGTGGCTGCCGGCGGCCTTGGAGGAGCTGCTGGCAGCCCAAGTGCCCACACAACCCAGGAGGGGGACAGGAGGTGTGTGCTCACCCTCCTACCTCACTTGTCGCCTGGGTTTGAAAGCAGGGCTACGCAGGGTGGAGTGTCAGGCTCCCAATCCTGGTGCTTCACACGACCAGCCCTATCTGGGGTAGCCCTGTCTTACTCCTGTAGGGCTGGTCACGTGAACGACCTCCCAATCTTTTCTCCTGGACTGCTGGAAAATAGCTGTTTCACATAAGGTGTATAGAGCTAAGCATATAATCAGAGTCTACAGAAAAAAATCAGGGTCACCGCCCATAGGACACCTGAAAGGTCCAGTCAAGGACAATCGCAGAAACCCAGATGTTGAGAATTATTTTGCAGCAAACAACGTGTACAGATATGATGAAGGAACTCAAAACACACCAGTTAGACAAAATCAATTTGATGCAACAGTGGCAGAATCCATTAGTGATTAACCCAGCTACACAGAGGCAATGTTTAATAATAGGAAATAGCAATGTTTAATCATGGAAAATTCACAGTCTAATCAGAGAGCATCAAAGAGTGGGCAAGAAATTAGACTATCTTCAGGCCAGTGAGAATTAGGAAGAAAGTGACTGGTTAGCCCTTATGTGTTTTTGATAATTGCACATACTCCTCTCAGAGGTCTACCTTAAACTACTGAAAACCAAGCACATCCTGGCTTGGCTTGCTGCTGCTGCTGCTGCTGCTGCTTTGATATCTGTCTTGAGAAGGTCTCAGCCTAGTTCCACATTTAGGTCTTCCTCTGGGGTAAAAAGATCAGTATTTGGCAAGCTGGTTTGCTGCTGCTGCTGCTTACAGCCCTGTCCTTGGCAGCAGCCCCCACAGACTTTGGTGACTTTGTCCCTCCAGAATTGGGTGTACTGGTGATTGCTAAGGCTGAGGATGATGGGAACTGCAGCTGCAGGGCCAGTGCCTAGACAGGTGACAATTGTGAGAAAGAGTGGACTGGGACTGATATTTTGACTTATAGCTAGCACTGATACATTCAGGCAAGCAATATATGGCACCCAGCAGACCAAGAAGATGAGGGATACACTGGCAATACCCTTAGCATTCCGTAGTTCCAGCTGCTGCTGTAGCTCTGAAGGGGCCTGGCTTTGATTTACTGAATGAAGGAGTTTTCTAATGTTCCTTAGCTGCCTCCGGGCCACAATCAGCACCCGGGTGCACATAAAGGCCATAGCAAAGATGGCTGGAATAAGGAGCCCATAGGTCTCTACGTAAAGGTAAGAGGTGGGGAAGACAAGTTGGAGGGAGCAGTTCCCATCGGGTTTCAACTCGCTCAAAGCCATTGGGAGGCAGGCAAAGACCAAAGGAGCAGTCCAGGCCAGGAAGATGTAGAGAGCAGCCCAACGGTGCACCCAGAAATTGTGGTAGTGCAGTGGGTAGATGATGCACACGTACTTGGCATAATGCATCAACAGAAGGTTGGCTAAGAAAGAGAGGAAGATGAAGTTCGGTGCCACAGAACTTGTGAAGCAAGCGTGGTAGGCCCAGTTCTTCTTAAGGAGGAGCAGCTGAGGGACTGATGGAAGGACTAACCCAGCAAGAAGATCAGCAACAAGTAGACTCAGGAAGAACCAGGTGGTGGAACCATGGAGCTTTCGGTTGAAGAGGATCCCAAGGATGATGAAAATGTTGGCCAAAACAATGAAGACTGCTAGGGGCCATGCGAGCCACAATATGATATGCTCCTGGGTCCTAATGTCCTCTTTCGATACATCTGCTGAAGACATATTCATCCTTTGTGCTTTCTGACATGGAATTCCTAATGGAAATGAGAAAATGTCCAGCTTTATTGTTCAACAAATACCAGGGGATGGAGGCAGAGATTTCATGCAGGGCTCTGCAATCACACTTCCTTTCTTGTGGTTATAACTGATGCGAAGATTTCACTGACAGAGTTCTATTTATTAAAACACTTATTTCATGTATTTATTTAAACAATTGCTGTTCAGGAGTCCAGCCCACCCCAACTGAAGAAAACAGAGTAACCACAATGTAGCAGAACTATTAATTAGAGCATTTTTCACAGTGAAACAGCATCTATGAAAATACAAAGTTGTTGCAGGGCCAGTATGATAAATACATATAAAAGATACTGGGAATCTCTTAACTGGTGATAAATAAAATTACAACACAAATGTCTAACAGACCCTCCCTTCACCAACTCCCTAATCTTATCTGACACAGGAGATAGGGACACTTTGCATCTCACCACCCAGAAGGGAGGATATTGGAAGACTCTTTGAACTAAGGACAAGTGTGATACCCACAGTCGCCTGGGCCCAGCTCACCTCCTCCATCATGGCTTTAAAGCTGGAGGGCAAAAGCCTGGCCAGTGTTCGCCCTTTTCCATCTGTAAATGTGTGTTGCAGGGAAGAAGCTGTAGAAATTAACGTTCTCTCGGCCAAGGACCTGTGGTAAAACTCAGTGCTAGTCAGTTAGTGAATGCTTTTGTATTTTCTTTTGAATTCCTGTGTGCCTTTCTTTACTTCCAGCTTCAACCTACTTCCCCCCACCCCCCCGCCCCATTCCTTATTCTGTGTGCAACCCTTGATTCTTAATAAATTTCATATACTTAATGGCTTCGGTCTGAATTATCAGGTTCTGGAGGGTTACTTGCAAAACTCTTCCCCATGTGCCTCATAAGGTCATTCGCTACTGTTGAGTTGTTTTCAGAATAATATCTTGTTGTCTAGAGCTGGGTTTTGTGGACTCTGGCTGTGTACAGTGCCTTTAAGTCCCAAGCTGGACAGTTCTAGGTTGTTGAAGCCGTGTCTAAACCTGGTCAGTGGCTTTAGATCAGTCTTCAGGTGGTGGCAGCCTACCTTGAAGGAGCGGCTTGCTCCTAGATCGGATCAGACTAGAGCAATCTCTCTACTGAGGGTAGATCTCAGGAAAGCATCGTGTTACCCCCGTTTCGTCACAATTGGTGGCAGCGGTGAGAAAACCTATCACAACCAGCAATGTTGCTTCAAGGTTTGTGGTAGAGTCCATCAAATAGGGAAAAAATATTTCAAGAGGTAGCATGTCTGATCATACATGCCAGCACAGTATATGCTTTAATCATGACTGTTTGTAACAGAGAATAACCAGAAATTACACATCCATATCCTAATAGGGTGAAAAAATAATCAGCAGGTGTGATAACTTCTTCAAGTCATTCACAGGAGGACCCTGGGTCTGTCTCAAAAGGTATTTAGTGAAGATTTGGAGGCACTGAAGTATTCTGTATCTTCTTAGTTAAGGCAGGCAACACAAAACACAGTGATTATGGTTGAAAATCAGATGCTTTCATAATTAAAGATTGTTATTTTAAAATCCTCTGATTGGGTTAACCCAGTAGACCAGGCTGCCAAGGAAGGGGAAGTGTATAGAAAATATGCAGGACAACATCCAGACTAGTTAGTATAACTAGCACCATTGAAATCAATAAGACAAGTTAGTCATGATTAATATTAATTTCAATGGAACTCGGTCATGATTAGCTTAGCCTGAATGTTGCCCACAGGATCTGTGCGTATCACATCTGAGAAAACTTTCCAAAAAGTTACTTCTGCCCAAAGCATGGTCTGCTCTTTGACTGAGGAGATGAACCATTTCCTGACTGAGCAATGCAACAGCAGTCCTTATCTGCAGGGGACTTCTTGACCTGGGTTAGAAAATGAATAAGATGACTTTGCTCATGGAGACCTGACCCTGCTGAGGTCTTTTGTGAACACTGTAGTCCCTCAGATCTCCTTCCAAATATCCAGCTGCTGCTTTCTGGATATACTTTCTGAATATCCAGCTGCTGAATATCCAGATGCTGTGACCTTTTTAGCTGGGCCACCCATCCTTCTCCCTTGAGAAGTCCATAATGCTGGGGAAAGTGAAGGAAAGAGAAGAGGACGACCAGCAGCAAGGTGGATGGACTCGATCATGAACAGCAATGCATGCACCACTGAGAGACCTTAAAGGCCAAGTTGAAGACAGATCATCCTGGAGAGAATCTACCTATGTGGTCGCTCAGAGTCAACACTGACTTGACAGCACTCACTCACTCAATCAATCAATCACCCATCCTACTACAAATTAACAGAGCCTGTCCAGATAGTTAGGGCTCTACAAGCCGAATTGTTTGCTCTTTGACTGAGGAGATGAAACCATTTCCCGACTGAGCAATGCAACAGCAGGCTAGTTGCTAGCCAGCAAATGGGAAAACAACTGAGGAGGGAGAACTCGGCTAAGTCCAATTGAGTAATATGTGCAGTATCACCTAGGGCTGCAGATGCTTTACAGGCAAGAGCCTCTAAAATGACTAAGAATGTTATTTTAACAAGCTCATAAAGAAGAGGCAGCAGGCTCTTAGAGGGCAACTCTTACCATCTGGATGTGTATAACAAGAGTCAATTAAGCTATTATAGTGACATAATTTCCAGCAGCAATCATCTCTGTTGAGGCCCTGTAGTCTTGATTGAGAGGGTGAAAATAAAATGGAACATGAAAAGCAGGGCCCATTGTCAGAGGCAATTCAAGGGATTTAAGAGCAGTCTCTGCTCTTAAGCAGCATGAGAGAAGTATTAGGTATTTCAACCCTTCTAGAGACAGCCTGTTTCGGTGTCTTCCTGTCATGCTTAAAGCCCTGCTCTAATAGCTGAGAGGACCGTTTTGTTCTGCATTGAAAAGGGAAGCTCACTACACTTTGGTACTTGGGTAGGTTTACTTCTAAAGTGTGAAAGATATGAATGTCCCTGCTTCAGAGGAGCCCACCCTTTGGGTCTCTACAGGAGTCTCTTTTGAGCATGCTTCCTGACAGGAAAAGTTGAGCCCAGTCCAGTCACTTGTGTAGAGACTTAATGGGCAGCCTCTGTGGAAGGGTGCTTTGGGTTCACCAGTACCCTTTAAGCAGGGCCCCAGGATCTGGTTTGAGGGCACATGATACAGCCACCTTTCAGACACTAAGTAGGTCTAGGTCTTGTCAGTTCGTGGATGGGTGACCAGCTGGGAAGCTCATTTACATCACCTGAGTTTCAGAAGCAGATTGTGAGCCCGTTTGGGACAGAGATCCATCCTGTTTACTCTTTTGCAATGTATGCTGTTCTAAGAGCAATAGCTTTAAAATGGTATATGTGGAGAAAGGCTTTTGCTCAGCCCCAAACATCAGAACGTTCATTTGCTACAACCATGCTTCAAGGCTTTAGAGTCGAAGATCCACCTTTTTGCAACTAAGACTGCCAGTGCCAGCCTCTTGGCTTAATAATATCCAAGCCAGAATGTAAGTAGATTACTTC
Organism: Hemicordylus capensis; assembly: GCF_027244095.1. Classification (NCBI taxonomy): domain Eukaryota; kingdom Metazoa; phylum Chordata; class Lepidosauria; order Squamata; family Cordylidae; genus Hemicordylus; species Hemicordylus capensis. Next base: position 150,488,013 of record NC_069657.1, read on the forward strand.
ATGCCTTTTTGAACATTTTCTTTCCATTTTAATTGCCTGTAAATTGTTCCTTCAATTTTTACATAATAAACTAGACTTTTAACTTGTTTTTACCATAACTCTGGTCTGTGCTGGGTTTTTACTACATTAACGTCCTACCCACACAGCTTGGGCAATTGCTACTAATGCACTGGATTTGGAGTGGAGTGGGTGGTCCCCTTTTTATAGCAAGGGAGATGTCTCTATTAACACACTTGACCATCCCTTGTGTGCTTTTGGGGTTCAGGCTGTGGTTTCAAGTACCCAGCCTACCAGGAAAGTCTGATGGTGGTGGCACTGAAAACTTTTTCGGAAGAATCTAGGAATCTAGGAACATAGGAAGCTGCCATATACTGAGTCAGACCATTGGTCTATCTAGCTCTGTATTGTCTTCACAGACTGGCAGCGGCTTCTCCAAGGTTGCAGGCAGGAATCTCTCTCAGCCCTATCTTGGAGAAGCCAGGGAGGGAACCTGAAACCTTCTGCTCTTCCCAGAGCGGCTTCATCCCCTGAGGGGAATATCTTACAGTGCTCACACATCAAGTCTCCCATTCATATGCAACCAGTGTGGACCCTGCTTAGCTAAGGGGACAAATCATGCTTGCTACCACAAGACCAGCTGGGAGTGCAGAGGCTGGAAATCTAAGCAAAGGTCTTGCATGCCTGGGCCTTCTTCACAGTATATATTATAAATAAATAATAGTGGCCAACATCCAGCTCAACACTGCATCTCTGCGACGCTGTGCTGCACTGCACCCTTCAAAAGCAATGTCAGGGCTGCGCAAACATGACAGTTGTGCAAATGGCACGTCTGCAGTTTCCCCATTCAGAACAATGGTGAAATTTGTGAAAGCGCTCCTTTTACCCTGTTTGTGCAAGCCTGACATTGCCTATAAAGAGCACAGGAGCCCCACAGCACAGTGTTTCAGCGACCTAATGTTATTTTAATTAATTAATTAATTAATTAATTAATTCATTCATTCATTCATTCATTCAATTTCTATACCGCCCTTCCAAAAATGGCTCAGGACAGTTTACACAGAGAAATAATAAATAAATAAGATGGATCCCTGTCCCCAAAGGGCTCACAATCTAAAAAGAAACACAAGATAGACACCAGCAACAATCACTGGAGGTACTGTGCAGGGGGTGGATAGGGCCACCTATCGTGGCCACCTATGTTGGCCACAGATAGGGCCACCTATGTTGCACTGGGTGTTGCCTAATAATAACAATAAATATTCAAAAATAAGCCCCAGTGTTCAGTGGGCCTTAGCCCCTTGTAAGTATGGTTAGGATTACTGCCTTAATGTATTCATGGATCCAGATAAGATGAAGGTACTTATTGTGTGGGGTCAGAACTCGGGTGAAGATTTTGATCTGCCGATTCTGGATGGTGTCACGCTCCCCGAGAAGGAACAGGTTTGCAGTCTGGGGATGCTTCTGAATCTGAACCTCTCCCTGGTGTCCCAAGTTGAGGCGGTGGCCGAAGGTGCTTTCTATCATAGGAACATAGGAAGCTGCCATATACTGAGTCAGACCATTGATCTATC